>NC_056732.1:1562985881-1563300881 GCF_019279795.1 Protopterus annectens
TAGGGGTGTTATTTTCGAACATTATTATGGTCAAATGGGAGAAAAGGTTTATTTTTAATGGGCAGTTTAATAATTCTATTAGATTTTATATTCAATATCTTGATGACTTGTTTGTAATTTGGAAAGACACTAAGCAATGACTGGAGTGTTTTAGAGAATATATCAGTACAACTACCCATTTTTTGAGGTTTACTATGCAAGCTGACAAGGACAAAATTTCTTATCTTGATATCTTGTTAGAGAAAAAAATATGAAAATAGAAGATATACAGTTAAGATTTATCGTAAAGCCACCTATTCTAACACTATTTTACAGTATTTGAGTCCACCCATGCCATCAAAAGAAAGCGATAGTTAAAGGCCCGTATGTAAGGGTGGCTAGAATGGTTACAGAGTTTGATGATTTTATTAAAGAGTAAGGTTTTATAAAAAATATGTTTTGAATAGGGGGTACACTAAAAAAATGATTGAAGCATTGTTACTGGAGGTGATAAAAAACAGAAGGGATGGGTGGTATGTGCCTATCCTGGCTAAGGGGCAAGACACTCAGGAGAGATCTGTGAATGCTCCTGTGTGATCCCTCTGCACATGTACAAGTGCATTTATTTTTATTACTAGTTTTAGTAAAGATAGTGCAGTTGTCCAATGGGTTCTTAGTAAGAATTGGAATTTTATTAGGGAAGATGCTGTAATACTATCTCAGTTGGGGGAACAACTATTGTGGTATATAGAAGAAACAACAACTTGAAGGGTATATTAGAAAGAAGAGTGATGAAATTGGAAGCAATAAGTTCTTGCATGAAGAAATGTGGACACTGTCTGCAATGTAAGTGGATTAGTGTTGGGAACAGCTGTTTTATTTTGGACAAAATATTTTATTTTAATGGCAAGTTTAATTGCAGAACAACTGGGGTGGTGCATTGCACTTTATGTCAGAGGTGTAGCTTGTTTTATATAGTTAAAACTGAACGAGCTTTAAGGTCTCAAATATATGAACATGTATATATTAAAAATAATAAAAATACAAGTGCCCTGGTAAAGCATATATTAGTTTACCCTGAACACCCTTTCAATAGAAGTAAGGGAATTGTACTGGCAGCTCTTTTTCAATGTTTTTAATGCCCCAGGATTTAATGATAACTGTAATATAGCTTGTTTGTTGAGAATGAAAGCTAGCTGTTTGTTGAAAATAAAAGGCCCTGAAAGATAATTGTAGTGTAGTGGTTATTATATCTATCTTATATGCAGAAGGTTTAGCTCCCAGTGGAGATGATAGAGATTTTTTGTGGTTTTGATGTTTGTTTTTTAAGTTTTATTGTATATCCTTGTATAATACTTGCAATACCTTATTGAACATATTAGGATGGGGGTAGGAAATTAATGAATTTATAAATATGTTTGTTTCTAATTTTCATCTATGGTTTATTAATTGTAATATTTTTTTATATAAATATGTATCTAATTTCTAAATGTTTGTTTATAAATAACTTATTGTTGCATACTTTTTTTTATGCAATTAAAAGTTAATTTTATGTTTGTTAGATTTTAGGAGCTAAAGCTCTAATATGTGATGTTTTTGAACACTGTCTTTAAATCTGGAGAAAAGGAAACATTGTGGCTTCAACAGAGGTTATTTAAGGGCTAGTATCTTACTTTATTTAATGATACTTTTTATTGTTTTTCAGTGAGAGTTTGATAATAAACCATGGTAGACTTGCTGCTCCTTTTTCTCATGGTCATTCACCATTTTGTTGGATGTTGAATGATTTGTCTTTTGTGTCTCTGGCTGGTTTTATAATATTCAGACTTACCTTTTCCTTAACTACCCCTCCCAGATACTTGAAGCTGGTAAGCTGATCCACTGCTTTCCCTTCTCTCTCAATGTTCAACTTCTTCTGAGTTCTCCCACTTGCTGCCATTACAACTGTCTTATCTGTACTCAGTTTCACCTTTGCATTCCAATCCCCTGTCATTTGCTGAGGTTCCTGTTCAGTCTGCTTGAAATGCCACATCATCTGCTATAGTAACTTTGTTGATCTCTCCCCACTGCCCTGTTTGCTAATGAAGTTCATCACTAGCGTGAAATACAGTGATCTCAAAGATGAGCGCTGATACACATCCACTCCCATTGGGAACCCATCTGTGAGTCTAAACACTGTTTGTACTTGTGTCATTGAGTACTTGTACACCAGCTGCACTAGTTCTATCACTGTTCCCATCACTTCAGACCATCACAGTTCTGATCAAATCACTTATCTTGGGACCTTGTCATATACTATCTCCACATCTAGGAAAGCCAAGTTTGACTCTTTGCTCATCTTTTAACTTCTTCTCAACTATCTCTCTCACTGCCAACATTGGGTGGATTGTGCTGCATCCTGATTTGAATCCAAACTGCTCATCTTCCATCTTATTTTCTATTATACTGCAGTCTCATTAATTAGTCCCTCCTATGCACTTTCATGCAATGTGACAGTAGTTTGATACCGCTGTACTGCCTATACACTTCTTGTACATTGGCACTAGTATGCTTATTCTGCAGTCATCTGGGATGTGCCTTTTTCTCCATATTGTTATGAGTACCCTGTGGTGCCATTTCTCTCCTAACCCATCCAACATCTTGATCACATCTGCTATTACTTCATGTGTGCCTACTTTTTCATTGCCTTCATTTTCCTAAGTGCTGTTCTTATTTCTTTTAGGGTGAGCTCTTATTCCTCTTTTATCATATACTGCCTCTTCAGCAGTACAGCTTCTGAGGGGTTTTCTTCATTCAGAATCTACTGAAAGTACTCCTCCCATATGCCTCTGATGCAATGTTGACAGATAAGCAGGTTGTGCCGATGTCCTTTATGAAGGGTATCCGATGACTCTCTTCATCTTTCTGTTTTGCAATGCAGTTGAGATTCTTTGTGCCAACTGTTGAGCCCCTTTCCACAAGATGGTAGAGTGCCTCTGATGCCTTGTTCTTTGCTATTCAGCTGCTCTCTTATCCTCTTTGTCATTCTTTCCTGTTCTCTCATTTTGTCTCCCACCACTTCTCTCTTTAAATAATTCCATGAACTTCTGTATAAAGATATTCTTACTTTTTCTCTTACTCTTTTTGCAGGTGATGCTGCAATGGCATCTCTGGAGCAGAGTGAGCTACCTGAACTCAATATAGTAGCAGAGACAAGATTTGTAAGTATTAAACTGAGTGGAGTAGGGTAAACTAAGTGTTCTGTAGAACAGCGGTATGGGAACCATATAATGAACATTTCTGATACAGTGGAAATGGCTGTAGAGCCATTAACTGCCACAATACCGTCGCATTCCTCACAGAGTCCACTGCACCCAGCTTCAGACCCTCAGTGAATTATTTCCCTTTTACCTGTGCTTAACAGGTGCATGGTCACTGCATGTTTCTGGTTGTTTTAGAGGCCTCTCACTGTACCAATTTGCTTATAAGGTACCAGACTCTCATTTTTGTGACAAGCTCTCCTTAAACTCTTTATCTCTAAACACTTTCTAATTCTACATTACTAGTATGTCTTTGTGCCACAGAGGTCCTACCCCCACCAAACAGCGTGACAGCAGTAAGCTTGTTGGCATTACATTCCATGAAAGGTTTGGTCTAAGAGATACCCCTTACTAGTACAGCTAGTGGTGATACCACTGATTATTCCCTGCTTCATGCTCCCCAGACATGCCTTCAGCTCTGTTTATGTTTCTTCTCTATGGTAATGAAGGGATCTACAGATATATGTACTAGTAGCAGGGGATTTGTTTTGTCACTGTGCTGTTGAAATTGTGGGAAGGTCAGGAGGGTGGTTATCACATGGCTGCTGAGTGCGCCATAGTCTGCTGTAGTGTACTGTAATATTAAACTGTTGTTTTAAGCATAATACCACTGTTTTATGGATTCTAAGATGTCTGCACATTGAATAACAGCTTAACTCTAGCTCTCACAGTGTGAAAACAAAAGTGCACTGCCTGGATGCCAGGAAAAATGAAATTCAGAGGACATGAAGGAAAACCAGCTACAAAAGGTGAGGGAAAAACACTGACTGGGAAGAGTACACAGCTGTTCAGCAAAAAGAAGTGCAAGCCCCAGACATGACTTCCAGTAACCTAGTGGACAGTATAAGTCAACTGCACACAGACCTGATTAAAATAAAACACCGATGGCGTATATCAACTCAAACAACAAAAAGCTGGAAAAATAGATGAAGCTTTAAACAGATATTCAGATGAAGTGATAAAACTGAAAGACTCAGAGGTCAAAATTAAGAAAAGGCTAGCTGAACATGAGACTGCATAAGAAGAGAGATTTCAAAAAATAATAAAATTAGAGGACAGAGCACGTAGGGAAAACCTGAGATTTTCTGCTGTACCAGAGAAGCTGGAGGGGACAGACTGTATTAGTTTTATGAAACCACAAATAAGCAACTGGACTGGTATTGCACAACAGGAATTGTTAATTGAAAGGGCACATCATTTGTATGCCCCAAACATGGTTATGAGAAAGAAACCTAGGCCTTTAATAGTAAATATGCAATCTTACCAGCAGAAGGAGTTGATTCTGACAAAACTGTAGCAGAAGGACAAAGTACTAAAAGTGGGAGAGAACAGAGTGTTTGTGGAGAATGACTACTCAATGTACACCAGGCAGAAGAGGAGAAAATATATTCCACATTTCAGGGAATGTCAAGAAGCTGGCATGAAATTCAATCTTCTCTATCCAGCTACCTTTAAAATATTTTCCCTGGAGGGACAAAATCATTTTTTGATGAAGTACATGTTAAGGAGGAAATACAAAAGTATGTCCAATAAAAAGTGAGCTGTGAAAGAGAAGGAGATGCTGCTTTTTGTTTTTCTGGTAATAAAGACTACAGAGAGACTGTGCCAGTGAAAGCTTTTCCAATGTTTTAATGGAAAATGCTTGAGAGAAGGGAAAAAAACCTAAGAGCTGACTAGAAGAATCGAGAGTACAATGGAAAGGAAGCAGAAACAGGATTTGGCAGATGGAGACGGGCAGGAATAAAACCAGTAACTTGGAAATTGCCAAATTTGGAATTACAAAGCAATAATTACATTTGTGAAACACAACAAAACAAAAAAAAATCTGGAAATACTGTACTTTTTTGGACTTTGTTAAACTTTTAGGGGAGTCTAAAGCATATACCTTACGTCATATCATTAATGTTCACAAAAATACTTAGGAGAATGGAAGAGGAGGGAGAAAGTTAATTGTAAGTAAAACAAAATTTTGTCTTAATGGTACTATTTTAAAAGTACACAATTTTCTTTGCATACTATAAAGTAAAATTTTGGGATACTGAGGTAAATGGATGCTCCCATTTCCTTTTCTTTCTTCTCTCTTTTTCCTTGTTCCATTTAAAAAAAATTTAGGCACTGCAATGTAAACAAAAAAAAAAAAAAGAAAAGAAAAAGAAACATCTGGTTAAAAGAGTATGACAAAATAATTTTGTGTTCTTTTTCTCATTCTTGCACATGGGAATGACTAGATTAAGGCCCTTAGCTTAATCTACTGACAAGTTTTAAGAGAAAACAAGTAAATGAAAAAGAATATTGAATATTATAAGACTTTTTTTCTAGTAAGCAAATTTATGCTTAAGAATTAGCATCTGGTTCTCATGCCTCTAGGAAGCAATCTGATAAAATGAGAAATGGCTAGGGGATAATATTCTCTAAAAGCATTCAAGTGTTTTCCCAGTTGAGAGACCTATAAAGATATGATAAACCCAGACAGCACTTAGTATAAGCACAGGTTGCACCATGAATCTTAGCATGAATAACCCTTCATTTAAGTTAACACAAGTCTGAGTGTGGCTATCAGTTTGGAACATTTATTCTTAATTGTAGGGTAAAACTTCAATATTTGAAGATGTACCTAGTTTTGTGTTTTATTATTAAGTCATTAGGTTTTGAGGGGGCTCATAGGTAGGTACTAAGCTATCGGCCCAAGGGCCTAAGTAAGCCTAGCCAACAAGGTTCCCTGGCTTACGCCACCCAAGAAAGTTATTTAACTGCGCCCCTGTCAAGCAGAGCCACAGAAGTGATCCCCAGGGTGTATTTCCTATTTCCCATCCACTTATCAAGATTTTTCTTGAAGAGTGCTAATGAGGAACTTTGCTTGACATAGATGGGTAGCTTGTTCTAGAGTATGGGAAGTCTCTGGGACAGGAATCTATCCCTCCAGCATGTCCTGCTTATTGTGATGAGAAGGTTTAGGTCCTTAGAGCGGGTAGCTCAGAGGAATTGGGATTTCTTTAGGTGTAGCATGTCCAACAGCTCTGGGTTGACATAGCTTTATATGTTAGGCAGAGATCACCTAGGAGTAGGTGATATGCTACGGAGTAAAGCTGGAGTTTTTTGAGATGGTTAGTGTAGGGCATCTCTTTGAGGCCAGTAATCCTCTTTGTGGGGTACTTCTGTGGCCTTTCCAGCTGCTGCAGATGTCTTGTGAAGTACATTCCAAAAATGGCGATGTACTCTATAATGGGTCTAATGAGTGTCGAGTAGAGGGGAACAATGACCTCTTTTTTCCTAGATGAGAACCCTTTTGTGATGAAGTGTGCCATGTAGAAGGATTTCCTGACTACTGTGGCGATGTGATTACTAAAGGAGAGACTACTGTCCACCTGGGTCCCCAGGTCTCTTATCACACATTTGACGTTAAGTAGACTGCCACCTATGTGGTAATTCATGGGTACAGACTTTTTATCAAAGGGGATGACAATGCACTTTTTGGCATTGAGCTTGAGGCCATGGCTCTGACACCAGGCATCTGTCTCAGTGAGGCCCTTCTGTAGGATGTCCACATCATTTGGGGACTCAACTATGGCTCCTAGTTTGTAGACATCTGCAAACTTCATTAACCAAAGGCCTTCTGTGTTAGCCTGTACTTCAGAGAAGTAGATACCAAACAGGAAAGGTCCCAGGACTGAACCCTGTGGTACTCCACTTGTCAATGGTTTGAAGTCAGATTTGGAGTCTGCAACTTTTATAGTGTGGGTTCTGTCAATGAGCCAATTGGCAACCCATCTTGTGGGATTTATACCTAGTTTAGTGAGTTTAGCTATAATTCCAGAATGGGGGATGGTGTCGTAAGCCTTGGCGAAGTCAAGATAAACTGTGTGAACCACCTTACCCTTGGCTACATCTTTGATGACTGCCTCAGACAAGTCGATCAGGTTCAGGAGGCATGATCTGCCTTTCACCAACCCAAACTGAGTGGGGTCCAGAGTTTGGAGGTTACCAATGTCTTTGTTTATGAGTTCCATGATGATACATTCCATGGCCTTACAGACAAGGCTTGTCTGGCTAATAGGGCAATAGTTCCTGGGATCAGTGGTGGCTTCCCCTTTGTGGAGTGGGATAACTGTTGCTGTGTGCCATTCAGTGGGTGCAAAGCCTGATGTGAGACTATGATTGAACATGGTGCTTAGGTGGGGAACCAGATCATTCTGAAGTTCATGTAAAACACAGCCTGGGATGTTATCCGGTCCCATGGATGCTGTGTTTTTGGCTTTAGAGAGTGCAGCTTTTACCTGCGTAGTTGTGATTACAGGGACTCTGCATTCGTCTTGTATAGTTATGGGCCCTTTAGGGGGTAAGAGGAGGGGCAAAGTTAGCACTGTACCTGTCTGCCAGGACATTGGCAATATCAGTTGGTTCTGTAATTTTCACGCCATTGTGCTGTAACTCAGAGCAGATCTGGGTGCTGCCATTGATATTCTTGACATAGCTAAAGAATGCTTTGTGGTTGTCCCTAGAATCAGTGGCGATTTTGTTTTCATAGCTAGCTTTGGAGGATCTTATAAGGGATCTCAGCTTTTTAATGAGGCTGACCAGGGAGCTCCTCCACTCATGGGATTTTACTCTCTTTTGCTATAGTTTCTTCCTTCTGTTATGAGTGTGTTTGTTTTTTGTTTCAGGGTTTTCAATAAAACAAAAAAAATTTGTAAGATGTGACATAGGTTCAAATGGATATTATAAGAAACAAGTGTATAAAAGATCAACCTGCATGCATGTAACACAAAAACTGGAACTAGCCATTTAATAAAAAAGCTGTTATACATAAAAGGTGTGGAATAATAACTTTTTAAGACACTGATGCTTTCTGTAGTGTCTTTAAATGTCAATGGTCTCACAGATAAATATAAAAGAGAATGAGTACTGAACTATATGAAATATATTAAAAATGTAGAGTGCAAATAGATATGCTACGGGAGACACACTTGAAAAGAAATGAACATAAGAATTTGATAAAGAAAGGTTTTTAGGATGGTTATTCAGCAGAATACCTGGGGTAAATTAAAAGCGGAGTGCTTATATTAATTGCAAGAGGAGTTCCAATAGTGATAGAAGAGGATAAAAAGATAATAATGGTAGATTTGTAGTACTAAGGGGCTAATGGCAAGGGAGGAGGATTACACTGGCATGTATTTATAGTCTGCCTAAAACTGCTATAATGCAGCTTAAGAATTTTTTAGGAGAAATAATCAGCTTGCAGCAAGGAATATAACCTATAGATGGAGAATGAAATTTGATTAGCATCACTGAAGATGTGTCGGGGGCCGGAAGGGAAAATATAACAAAGGAGGGTAGATTTTTGAAGAACTTTATGATATATTTGTCTTGGAAGATGTGAATTCAGTACTAGGAGTTGTGAATGCAGTACTAAGAGCTTGGAGAGAATTTACATATTATTCCCCAAGATACAAAAACTGGGTTAGGCAAGACAGAATTTACTTTTCACAGGGACATGTGCATTTAATTGAAGGTCTTGATACACATCCAATAACTTTTTCAGATCAAGCGACAATTTTGTTTGTGTCTTTCGGCTTTTCCCAGTTAGGGGTCGCCACAGCGGAACTCCAGTCCGCTAATGATTGGCAGTTGATTTTTACGTACTGGCTTGCCAGGCCTGACGCACAACCTTCAACGAAGGTACGCCCATTCACACATGTCTCCACGCAGAAGACGCTCTAACTGAGAATCGGACAGCGTCTTACTGTGAGGTGACAATGCTACCGCAGCACCACCACCACGGGTCTCAGATCATGCGACAATAATAACTAAAATAAAAACACAGGTTAATGATGACGTCTCAGATCATGTGACAATAATAACTAAAATAAAAACACAGGGTAATGATGAAATAAAAATGAGACACTGGCACTTTCCCATTTATCTGTTGAAAAGAGAAGAATTAAAGGAATGGGTAGTGGAAATTATTCCAGAGCTATTAGAAAAGTTAGAAATTTCTGAAAATATTGATAGGGAGTGGGATAAAATTTAAGTGGAGTTTAAAAATAGGGTGGAAATAAAAGAAAGGCATATATGGCTGAGAAGTAAAAATAATTATTTAGAGGGACTGACAAATGTAAAAGTATTGCAAAATAGGGGGAATCTCACAGAACAAGAAGAGTAGCAACTGCAGAATGCGATAAGGAAAATAAGGCATTACTTCGATAATATCCATGAGTTTAGAAAGACTGCTGTTAAGCAACTGTTTTTGATAATAACTCTAAAGCACAAAAACTTCTAGCACAACAACTCAGGCAACAGAAAGTAGAAAGGGCTGTTGCCAAGCTTAGGGAGCCTATAACAAGGAAGAATACAAGAGAGATCCTGTAGAAGTACTAGAAATATTTTGGAAATTCTATGAAAGTCTGAATAAAGCACACAGATATGTAGGTCAAGAACATGTAGAAATGGAAATGTTTATGGAAGAATTAAATATGCCAAGGTTAGAGGTAGATGAAGCTCAATTACTATCAGTTAGGCTAGGAGGAGACAAGATAAAAATGATGATGTATAAGCAATCTACAGGAAAGTCCCCAAGAATAGATGTTATTCCTGTGGCAGTTTGGAAGCTAGGAGGGAAAAAACTGATAAAGATAAGGAAGGTTTTGTTTAACAGTATTTTAACAGGAGTAGAAGCACCAATATCCTGGAAGAAAGTTGTGCTAGTTGTAATACCTAAAGAGGGTAAAGAGCCATCAGATCCAGCTTCATACAGGTCCATTTCAATGCTAAACCACAATTATGAAGTGTAAAGAATGACAAATGTGATGCCAAAATTGATAGATATGGATCAATGTGGTTTTGTACAGGGGAGGCAAACATTTGAGAACATTAACAGAATGATGATCCAGAGAGAAGAAGAATGTAACAAAATACCACATCTGTTGGTGGGTCTTGATGCAGAGAAAACATTTGACAGAGTAAGCTGGGACTTTATGAGCAGGGTAATGGAAACATTTGCATTTCCTGATAAAATTAAAAGGTTTATTAGTAGGATATATGAGGTATCACAGGTGAAAATTAAAGTGGGTTGGTTCCTCTCTGATAATGTCTGCTTGAACAGAAGAGCCAGGCAGGGGTGTCCTCTTTCCCTCTTGTTATTTGCATATATTTAGAACTATTGGCAAAGAAAATAAAGGACTCAGAAATTCAATGATATAATTGGTATGGTAGTCAAGAAGGCTGGCTCTATTTGCACATATTGCTTTATATCTGATAAAACCAGGAAAAAGACATTACAGTGTTACAGAACATTTTGAGACAATTTCAGATATTTTTGGGATACAAAATTAAAGAAGATAACACAAAGGCTATAGCAGTAAATTATATAACCACAAGCAAATTGGTTCAGCAATATCCATATTTATGGGGACATGATAAAATTAAGTATTTAAGAGTATGTATTAAAATGATTCCAGTGTAGCAGCTAAAAAGATGTGGGAAGACACTAAAATTAAAGTTATGCACTCACCATAACTATGAATCTGTGTTGTCCATTTTCATTCTTCCTCAGCATATGGGTCTTGAATCCGACCCTCGGATTTGACTTGGACAATTTCTGTAGATTCTAAGATCCGACTCTAGTGCACCTCCCTTTACCAATAATGTCCTTGAGCACTGCATTACCACAGATCCAGTTTGCTGCTACTATAGCATTTTATAAATATGAATAAATATCATGATACTGCAAAAAAAGTGAAATAGTAAAAGAACAAGGGCTCAAACAGAAACTGTGGTTCCTAACCAAAAAACTTTAACAGGTCTCTCCCAAAGAAATGGATAGAGGGAAGGTGGTTGGGAAGTTGAGGAAGAATGAAAATGGATAACACAGATGCATAGTTATGGTGAGTACATAACGTTAACATCTGATGTTGTCATTTTTATCCATTTCTCAACGTATGGAACAGAGTCCCCAGCTACAGTAAACTTGGGTGGCCCTCACTGAAGGATGTTGCAGAGCACAGAACCAAATGCAATCCTGTTTATGGAGATGATATCAAACTTGTAATGAGCAATAAAAGTATTTTGGTCCAAGTTGCAGCTGCACAAATATCATCAATGAAAGCTCTTGATCAAAAGGCAGCTGATGTAGCCATTGACATAGTTCAATGTGCTTCTGGTTGTCTTGGCAAGATTAAACCTGCTGAAGAGTAAACATGGGAAAAACAATCTGTTATCCATTTGGCTAGTGTAGTTTTTGAAACTGATCTTCCCAAATCATTCTTGGAAAATGAAACTGTTTTTCTAAAATCCTTTGTCCTATGAAGGTAGAAACAAAGTTGCCTATGTATATCTAAAAGGTGAAGCATGTATTCCCCTTTATTGTCAAAGTTAGGAAAGAAAAGTAATAAGTTTATAACTTGAATAATGTTTGTTTCTGAGGCAACCTTGTGTAAAATGGAAGGATTAGTGCTTAAGGTAACCTTGTGTAAAATGGAAGGATTAGTGCTTAAGGTAACCTTGTCTTTATGGGAAATCAAATATGGCAATTTTGAGGACAGTGCTTGGAGTTCAGAGACTTGCCTTGCATAAGGTATAGCCATAAGGAAAAACTGTTTTCCAAGACAGAAATCTAAGATCTGTTTTAGATGAGGGCACAAAGGGTGACTGTATCAAACTTTGTAATACAATCGTAAGATCCCAAGGTGGAGCAGGATCCTTTATCGGAGGTCTAAACAAAAAGGTACCTTTAAGACAAGCCTTACAGAATTTGGATGAAGCTAAAGGGAAAGCATTATCTCCAATGTGGAAGTTAGAGATGGCTGCCAGCTGAACTTTGATGGTGCAGAAACTAGCCTTTCTTTGAAAAATAGAGGCACGAAAATGTAAAACAGCAGAGACTGGAGTGGTGAAAGGATTCAACTCTCTCTGCTAAGCCAAAAAAGAAAACCTTTTCCATTTACTGTTATAAATCTTTTTTGTATAGGGTTTCAGAGATGAAAATAAGATCTGTCATACAGGAGAGGAAAGCCTGGAATGTCTAGCCATCACTGAAATTGGAGAAGCCATGCAGTCAGAGACCTGCACTGTTCAGATGAGTCATCCCTGAAGGGTGTGATAGCAGGTCTGGACTGTGGTCCAATGTCTAAGGAGGACAGAATAGATGAGACCATAGGAAGGGGAACCAAATTTGTCGAGCAATGAAGATTAACTTGTTCTTTAACCAGAGTGCTTTCTGAAGGCATTTGAAAATTAGGGGCAGGGGAGGATAAGCATAAAGAAGACCAGAGGGCCAAATGTGGACTACAGCATTTCTGGTTGACTATCCCTGTGGGGGAATTAGGGCAAATAACTTGATGTATTTGCTGTTGAGGGGAGAGGCAAATAGATTACAGCAAGGTAGACCCTCTTCATGGAAGATCATTTTCGCCGCTAATTGATTGAGGACCACTAGTGAGGTATCAAGATAGTTCTGCTGAGCCTTTCTGCTAGAAAGCTGGATTTTCCCAGTATGTTCATTACTACAAGAAAGCGGTTGGAAGAAATCAGCCACTGCCAAATTTCACTGCTTCTTGGCAAAGGGGATAAGATCTGATTCCCCCTTTGTTTTTTGGTGTACCAAGCTACTGACATATTGTCTGTCTAGATAGCAATTGTCTCTACAGGAAGAAAGTTCTGAAAGGCCTGTAACGCTAAGCGGACCACTCTCATCTCCAAGACATTTATATTTAATTTGGTCTTTTATAGGGACCAGATGCCTTGAAATGTCTGTTCCAAAAAATGCCCCCCCCCCATCCCAACTGGGAGGCATCTGTGGTCACAGTGGTGTTTGGGGAAGGAAGGACAAAGGGACGTCCTTGACAAATCTCATTGGAGTGAACCCAACACAGAAGGAAGTCCCTGCAAACTCGATAAAGTTTTATAGGGTGATATTGGCGTAAGTGATAGATTGGGACAATTGGGGTAAGTAATTCCTGGCTTTTTCTAGGAGATACCTGGTTGATGCAGTGAGGAGCCAATTGTCTAAATAAGGAAACCCCCTGAATCCATGCAGTCTTAGATGAGCTACTACCACTGCCATGCAATTGGTGAAAACCCTGGGGGCTGTGGTGAGACTAAAGGGCAGAGCTTTGAAATGATAATGGCTGGCTCCCAGCTGGATGTGCAGACATCTTTGAGTGTCTGTTCATTTTTATGTGGTAGTACACATCTTAAATATCGACAGAGCACATCCATTCTTCCTTCTATAACAGAGGTAGACTGCACTGAACCATGACCATCTGAAATTTGGAGCTCTCTACAAATTGGTTCAGATAACTGAGATCTAGGATAGGTCTCAGGTCCACTGCTTCCTTTGACACTAAAAAGAACGTTGAGTAAAATCCGTATCCTCTTTGGTCTGATGGAACCTCTTGGATGGCTCTTTTGTCTAGCAGCGTTTGAATTTCCTGAGCTGTTGACTCCCATTGACGAAGTGGAACATCAGGGAGCCATTTTCTTTTCATTAAAGGAACTTGTAAAAAGGGACTATAATATCCTCTGTATATGATTCTTTGCACCCATGAATCTTTTGTGATGGCTGCCCAGGCTTTTAGGTACAAAGATAAATGCTCCCCGAATACTTCCAGAGAAAAACAGTCAGGCAACCTTTCAAGAATGCTGAAAGGATCAGTCTGAGAAGGGATCTCAGAACCCCTGATTCTGCAGGCCTCCTCTGCCAAGTGGGCGACATTGTCCATTGTTAATATTTCCCCCTCTGCCTTTAGGAGAAAAATCTCCACTTGATTCTTGAAAAGGTCCTTCAGATTTCCGGAACCACGTCTTCTTACCACTGCTTTGATTTCTACAGAAAGGTCGCTGAGGGGTAGAAAAGTGTATTCCCACAGCAGCCAAGGTCTTTCCATCTTGCTCACTGAGAGAAAATAAGAAGTTATGTACTCACCATAACGTTCCATCTGAGTAGGTGGTTTCATTTGTCTGCAACCTGTGGGTCTTGGATCCGATATCGGATCCGAGCCAGCAACTTGTTTCATAGCTAATGGATCCGAGCTCCTAGCTCCTCCCCTCACCCATAATCCCCTGCCAACCCTCCATGACCTCAGATCAAGTTTGCCCCTCTATAAGCACCCAAAAGGGTATTCCAACTCACATAGATCCACTGAAGGCCAGGGGGAAGGAGGGGGGGATGGTTGCAGACAAATGAAGCCACCTACTCAGATGGAACGTTATGGTGAGTACATAACTTCTTAATCTGAAGTAGGGACTTCATTTGTCAGCAACCTGTGGGACAGAGTCCCCAGCTACCTGAATCTTGGGTGGCTATCATGGAAGGATATTGCAGAGCACCGCAGAGCCAAAGGATGCTCTCCCTCTAGAAATCACAGCCAGTTTGTAGTGGTTAATAAAGGTATGAGATGAGGCCCAAGTAGCTGCCGAACAAAGATCATCCAATGGAACTCTAGATTTGAAGGCCGCAGAGGTAGAAATGGAACGAGTGGAATGTGCGCGAACTCCTTCAGGTGCGGGTCTCCCAGAAGCTTGGTACGCTAACAGGATACATTGGGAAATCCAGCGTGACAGGGAGATTTTTGATACTGCTTTCCCCAAATTAAATTTGGCAAAGGAAATGAACAGCTGGTCGGATTGCCTGTGACCAGCTGTTCTAAGAGTATAAAAACGCAGCTGCCTATGAACATCTAATGAATGCAGCTTGTACTCTCCTTTATTCTGATATTTAGGAAAGAAGACCGGTAGATTTATGGATTGATTTATATTGGTTTCTGATGCTATTTTGGGAAGGAAGGAGGGATTGGTCCTGAGGTACACTCTGTCCGGATGAAAGATCAAGTAAGGAGGTTTTACAGAAAGAGCTTGAAGCTCCGAAACTCTTTTCGCTGAAGTAATGGCTACAAGGAATGCTGTTTTCCAGGACAAGTATTTGAGATCCACTGAAGCAGCAGGTTCAAATGGTGGAGCAGTCAGGGCTTGAAGAACTAGTGAAAGATCCCAAGGAGGTACAGCTTCTTTTATAGGGGGTCTAAGCAAAAAGGTGCCCTTGAGAAAGGTTTTACACAATTTCGCCGACATCAAGGGCCCTGTGTCATGTCCCACATGGTAATGGGAGATGGCAGCCAATTGCACTTTGACAGTTGAGCAGCTAGCACCTTCCTGAAAAAGTTTGGTTAGGAAGTCTAATATGGATGGAAGAGGAGCCGTAAAGGGATCTAGATTATGATGCTCCGCCCAGACGGAGAAACGTTTCCATTTACTGCGGTACACTTTCCTGGTGGAAGGTTTATGCGCTGCCACGAGGATGGCTTTGACTGGTGAAGAGATACCAGGAGTCCTAACTAGGAGTGGAACTGGAGCAACCAAGCCGTCAGCTTCAGATTGTCCAGATTTGGGGTCGGTAAGCCCGACGGATGGGAGATTAGATCCGGGCTGGGATCCAGAATCCAAGGGGGATTCACTAGGTGAGACCACAGGTAAGGGAACCAAATTTGCCGAGGCCAGAATGGGGCAATGAGGATCATCCTGCTCCCCAACCGCGAGGCTTTCTGTAAGAGCTGCAGCATCAGGGTTAGAGGAGGATAGGCATAAAGTAGACCGGGCGGCCAAGCATGCACCAGAGCGTCTCTTGGGGTTTCCCCTGGAGGGGGAATCAGAGCGAAGAAATTGCCGCATTTGGTGTTTGAGGGGGAGGAAAAAAGATCACAGCAGGGTTGCCCCCATATTGCGAATATCTGCTTCGCTACTAGTGGGTTGAGAGACCACTCGTAAGGGGTAAGAAGGGTGCGGCTGAGTTTGTCCGCTAGGATGTTGGCCCGCCCCAGAATGTGCATTGCAATCAGAAAGCGGTTGGTGGAAATCGCCCATTCCCACACTCTCATGGCTTCGCGGCATAGAGGGTAAGACCTGGTTCCCCCCTGTTTGTTGATGTACCAGACAACCGACATGTTGTCCGACTGAATTGCAATCGTTCCTATGGGGAGGAGATTCTGAAGTGCTTGCAACGCGTATAGCACCGCTCTCATCTCCAGAACGTTGATATGCAGGGAGGTCTCTGTATCGTTCCACGTGCCTTGGACAGTCCTGCCTGAATAATGCCCCCCCCACCCGAGGCGGGAGGCATCCGTGGTCACTGTGGCGAGAGGGGGAGAGGTGCAGAAGGGTCGGCCCGCATGGAGATCTGGAGCATGGAGCCACCATAATAGAGCCCTCCTGCAAGCCTTGCTGATAGCGATGGGGTGATGGAGAGGAAAAGACAGAAAGGACCATTGAACTAGAAGGGTCCACTGCAGTACCCGCATGTTCAGACGGGCACATGGAAGGAGCGTTATCGCTGCCACCATGGAGCCCAGCGCCCTCAGGAACAATTCCGCCGGTGGAGTTTCTGACTGGAGGATGGCCCGCACATGAAGCTGCAAATTCCGTAGTCATTCCGACGTCAGGAAGGCTCGTAGATCTCTGGTGTCTATTCTGGCTCCTATGAATTCTATGACTTGTGTCAGGGCCAGAAAGGATTTGTCGGCATTGATGGTGATGCTTAACTGGGGGGCTAGGCGGAGAAAGAAATCTCTGGCTGAGCAAAGTAGATGCCTTGTTGGGGCGGTCAGGAGCCAGTCGTCCAGGTACGGAAAGACCTGTATTCCCCGGAGTCTCAGGTGGGCCGCAATCACTGCTAATACCTTAGTGAACACCCTGGGGGCTGTGGTGAGGCCAAAGGGAAGGACCCTGAACTGGTAGTGACTGGTTCCCAGCCAGAAGCGGAGGAACCTCCTGGATCGTCTGTCCATTAGAATGTGGTAGTACGCATCCTTGAGGTCTATAGAGCACATCCAATCATTCTCCCTTAGAAGGGGAAGAATAGATTGAAGAGTGACCATTCGGAATTTTTCTTTGGTTACCGACAGGTTCAAACGGGACAGGTCTAGAATTGGTCTCAAGTCCCCCGTCTTTTTTGGCACCAAAAAGAACCTGGAGTAGAACCCTAATCCGAGCTGGTCTTGGGGGACGGGCTGGATGGCTCTTTTTCTTAGCAGCTGCTGAATCTCTGCGGCTGCAGCCTCCCTCTGATCGGGTGGTACATCGGGGAGGTTCTTTAATTTGGGAACATGAAGTAATGGGATTTTGTATCCTCTGGATATAATTCGAAGCACCCAGCGGTCTGTCGTGATGGACTCCCATGCCGCTAGGTGCTCCGAGAAGCGCCCCCCGACTGCCTCCAGAGTGGAGCAGTCGGGCAACCCTTCAGGGCTGCTGCGTGGGCTGGTCAGAGAAAGGTTCTCTGGACCCAAAGTTCCTCGGAGCCCCTCTGCCCCTGGGGCGGCGTCCTCCCTGTCCTCCTCTGCCACGGAAGGACTGGTTGTCCGGAGCGGGTTGGGAATGTTGCGATTTCCGGAACCGCATCTTCTTCTGACCCTTTTGGTTCTTCGAAAAGGACTGCTGGGGAGCAGAGAAGCGGACTCTGACAGCAGACAACGTCTTCCCGTCCTTCTCGCTCTGGACAAGTGTCTCGCGAACCGTTTTGCCAAACAGGGCAGAACCATCGTAAGGGGCGTTCGCAAAGGATGCTTTAAAGGGCTCCGCAAAGTCACAATGACGGAGCCAGGCCTGACGTCTCATGACTAGGCCCGCTCCGCTAGCTCTAGCGGCTCCCTCGGTGGCGTGGGACAATAGCCGCATAGAGGTATTTGAAATAAATCTCAGAGTGGCCATTCGGGTGGAGTACAATTGTTTGTCCTTCGCCGACATGGACTCAGGGAGGGAGGCAGCGTATTCTTTGATAAGATCCCGCTGCATCCTGATGACATGTGCCATATAGTTCAGAGACCTTACCGAAAAGGTCGCTGAACTAAAAACTCACTTCCCTAAGCGGTCCATCGAGCGGGACTCCTTGCTCGGTGGATGGACTGAGGGGCTCTCCTGAGCTAGTTCCCTCTTCGTGGCTGCCGCCGTCAACATGGCATCTACAGGAGGACCCTTGCTCCAGTGTGACCAGTCTGCAGGGGGGCTTAGTATCCTGTCCGGGCATTTGGGGATTGGCTCCACGGTGTCCGGGTCCTTCCACGCCCTGGTGGTAATAAGGTCCACCAAGGGGTCAGCCGGAGGGGACATCCAAGAGGTAGACGGGCCTGCTTCGAATGCCTCCAGAAACACGGACTCATCGGAGGAAGCCTTGGGGGCAGACCACCCACCTCTGATCCTCAGCATCTCCATGATGTCTCCAAAGGTGACATCCTCAGGGGGTGATCTTGGGGAGCCTTCCCCTTCATCCAAGTCCGTGTCCTCAGTTAAGGACACAGGGGAGTCCACATGCCTCCTCTTGCACTTGTGCTTGCGAGGCACTTCCTCGGGGGTGCTGTCCGAGGAGGTCTCGCCAGCAACAACCTGTTCCAATGGAACAACCTGGGACATTGAAGCAGGCTGTCCCTGAGGCCAGGTGATGGAAGCCTGGCCCAGCAGAGAGGGAGTGCAGGGTGGAGCCGAGACAAGGGCCGGGGGTCCGGATGCTCTCAACAGAGCCCTCTCCACTACATCGAAGGCCGAGGGGGAACCGCTCTCCCTGGGCTCCGAGAGCCGGCTCCCACTCGGATCCGATGAAGGGATCGGAGCCGGTGCCAAGACCATCGGATCCGAAGGACCAGTGCGCTCCGACCTGGATGGAGCCGAAGGCACACTGAATCCCTCGGATCCGAAGCTCAGGCCACGGCTCCAAGGGTCGGATCCGAAGTAACAAGTACTGACGGTGCCGACCCACCCCCGGCTCCGACGCTGCTCGGCTCCGAACGCTCCGAATCCGGGTAGCGGGTCGGAGAAGGAGCAATTGGAGTGAAAAAGGGTGTCGAGCTCCCCCCCAGAGGGGGGGGAGGCAAGAGCACTCCCATCTGCAGCTGGGCCTGGATGAATCTTCGCATCATCTGGTCCAAGTCTGCAACTTGACATGCTGAAGGTTGATCTCGATGAGGCCACCGAGGCAGGCCTGGAATGCCACCTTGATGACCTCGATGGAGATCGGGCCTCCTCCTCCTCGGGCCCTGCGGAGAAGCAAGGAGATCGGAGCTGAGGAGGAGGAGACCTAGAAGCAGTGGAGGGAGAAGCCCGCTTAGCCGGCGGGGCCGAAGCGGAGGCCTTGGCCCGCCGTTTGTGGTGCTTCTCCCTCCGTTTCCCCCTCCTAGCCTCCCTGTCCTCCGGTGCTTTAGCGGGAATTTGAGTCCTGGCTGGAGGAAGGGGGGTAGGAGTGGCAATGACCACAGCCTGTGGTAGTGCCACGCCGGAGCCGAGTCCGGGGGCAAAAGTCCCGCCAGGACCAGCTTCGACCTCCGCTCTTTCAGTGCTCTGGGGTTGAATGCTGCACAAATGGTACAGCCTGAGGTGAGGTGTTCAACCCCAAGGCACCAAACACACCGAGTGTGGCCATCAGCCGGGGAGAGCTAATGGCCACACTCGGTACATTTAGAAAAAATGGCTTTTGGGGCCTCAGACATACTTTGAAGAAAAGGAGTGCTACACAAACACACATGCCCCAAAAACACAAACACACACACACACTCACTAACGAGCAGCGAAGGGAGGGAAAATTATGTAAAAAAAATAAAAATTACAGGGAACCTGACTCTTACACACTTTTTTTAAATTTAACTGAGAGAAAAGTTGGTTCAAAAGACACTTAACTGACGATTTCGCTAGAGCTCAAAGGAATCCAGCCATCCACAAGCGCGGCAAACTAGATCTGAGGTCATGGAGGGTTGGCAGGGGATTATGGGTGAGGGGAGGCGCTAGGAGCTCGGATCCATTAGCTATGAAACAAGTTGCCGGCTCGGATCCGATATCGGATCCAAGACCCACAGGTTGCTGACAAATGAAGTCCCTACTTCAGATTGTCTCCTTAACAGTGGGCCCAAACAAAGAAGATCCATCAAAAGGAGCATTGATGAATGATGCTTTAAATGGCTCCTCAAAGTCACACAATTGCATGCAGGCATGTCTCCTAATGGCTATGCCTGATCTTGTGGCCTGTGAGGAACCTTCAGCTAAATGAGAGATTAACCTGATGAATGCAACAGATATAGATTGTAGCGGGGCCAGTTATGAAGAGTAAGTTTTCTCTTCCTCAGCCAACATGGACCCAGGGTTAGAGTTAGTGAGTTCCTTAATCAAGTCCCTCTGTAACCTAGTGAAAAGTGCCAGGTTCCCCTACCTGTCTGATGCCCTAGAGTTTCTACTGGGGGATGGACAGAAGAGGTCTACTTGGTCAGCTCCTTTTTGATGGCTGCCACAACAACCATGGCATCAACGGGAATTCTCTTATTCCAAAACAGTCTGTCTGTAGGTGCTCCAGGAATCTTGTCTGGATGCTTGGGTGTCAGTTCTATGGTGTCCAGATCTATAAGCTCATCTACCGGGGGGGGGGGGGGGGTAATCCAAGATGTAGATGGGTCAGACCTGAAGGCATCTAGGAACACTGACTCCACTTGGGAAAAGATTTGGGAAGACCAACCACCTCTATGATGTAGGATTTCCAAAATATCTCCATAGGAGATGTGTTCCAGTGGAGATCTGGGGGACCTTTCTCCATCAAAATTGGTGTCTTCTGCCAAAGATTCCTGAGGTGAATCTATGTGCTTCCTTTTACACAACCTATTTTGCAGGACCTCTTCAGTGGTATATTCAGGAGAGATCTCAGAATAGGTGGGGAGTTCCCTAACCGGAACTGCCTGGCAGCTATTAAGGGGCTGGCTGTCCCTGTAGCATAGGATGAAAAGACTCAGACACAGGATCCAAAGAGGGAACAGGAATAGGATCTGAAGAAGTAAGAGTTGAGACTTCTCTTGAGTGGGAGAATACCCTCACCACCACCTTGAAGGCAGAAAGACCAGGAGAAGCCGAGGCCAAGCTGATCAGAGAAAGACTCTCTGATCAGACAAACCAGGGGCCTCCCCAACCCTCAGCTCTGAGGGAGGAGTTGGAGCTAAGCTGTCCAGTGCCAAGACCATGAGGGGAAATAATGGCTCTGAAAGATTCAGAGTCCAAGTCATTCCCTCGGATCTGACGCTACTGCTCTGAGACATGTCCTGCTCAAGGGGAGTCAGAGCCAAATGCATCAGGGAAGTATAGTTCGAGTTGAACATAAAATTATCATCGGATCTAATGGTTCGACTCTTATAGATCTTGGATTTGAGGGCTCCAAAACAAAGGGTCAGACTGGAAAAGGAGGAATGATTGTATGAGAGGGAGGTATAAGGCTCATGGATCCTATGAGAGCTGGAGCCAGTAAGGTTCCCATCTTTATCTGTGTTCTGAGTAATTTTCTCATCATCCTATCCACTTCTGCTTCAGAGAGGCTTTGGGAGGATCAGACTGAAGAGGAACTGCAGGGAGGTTGAGAAGGTTATCTTGGAATCACCTGTAGAACAGAAAATCTTTCCCTAGGTGATACTGGCTCTGGACATAAGTGGAGCTTTGCAGCTGAGACGACTTAGGAGTAGCAGTCTTTGGATCCGATGGTTTCTGATCCAAGGGTTTGGAAACTTTAGCTGGCGGCTCCAATGGAGTGGATTTGGGAGACAATACAGGCAGCACTTCCGAAGATCCCTGGGTTCCAAACAGCAGATGAAGGCATAGAAGCAGATAAAAGACCTTTAAGCACCAGCTTATTTTGACAATCACTAATGACTCTGGTGTTACAGCCAGCACAAATAGTTCAAGCAGTCTCAAGGTGGGAAGGATCAAAGCAGTAAACTCACTCCCTGCGGGCATCAGAGATAGGTATCTTGTGCCCAGAGGAAGTGCACTTTTTAAATCCAGTAGGCTTGTCAGCCATAGTTGAGAACTAAGCCCAAATGACAAGTACAAACAAAAATAACCACAGATATCAACAAGACTTTTTTTTAGAAAAGTTATACTAAACAAGAAAATTATACCAACAATGGTATTACTAAGAATACCTTATAGAGAAGGTAAAGAAAAGTTAACGAAAGAAATTGAAAATACCAATGATGGTAAAAGTAGAATAGCAAAGGACGGTAACGATGATAAGCTAGCCTAGCGGGCAAAGAGAAGATACTATAAAAGTTATAGACAAAGAAGAAAATTAAACTCTGAGGTTTTTACTCACTATTCCCAATAACTACATATAGAGCTCAATACCAACCAACCATTAGAGCGCAAGCAAGGTTTGGGGTAATGCAATGCTCAAGGGCATTATGGGTAAAGGGAGGAGCATGAGAATCAGATCCTAGAATCTAGGAAAAGTGCCCGAGTCAGATCTGAGGGTTGGATCCGAGACCCATATAGTGAGGAACAAATGAAAATGACAACATCAGATCAAAAGATAATACAAAAACTCAAAAATTAGAAGTTCTCTTATATGGATTTGGATAGTAAGATACAAACAGTTAAAATGTTTTTAGTCCCTTTAGTCTTATACACAGGTCAGGCATATTTTTATCAATGAGAGAAGTTGTGAATAGCAATTAATAAGAGCTTAAGAATTCTATCTGGCAGGGGAAGATGGCAAGAGTCAAGTGGACTAAGCTGATTCTTCCAATAGAACAAGTTGGATTGGGATTGCCCAATTTGAAGGGCTATTTCAGAGCTACACAGTTAAGACTCCTATACATAGCACAAGCAGTAACCTAAAATTCAAAGTGGAAAGGGATGATAATGAAACGGGGGGGGGGGGGCTCAAGAAACAAGGAGAGACTGGGATTTTGGATGCAGACATTTAATGAGAATAACAATAATCATACAGAATATTATATTCATAAAGTGGCGGAATGTATTCTAAGAACTAAGCCAACATGGGCATGGAGAAAGGCGATTCTGACAATAGGGATGACTGCAACTAGGGATACAGGCAATAGGCAAGAGGGGGCTGGAATTTATTGCAGAAAACTGGCAAAGGAACCAAAGTATTGGGATCAAATAACTAGAGAGGTAATAGAATGGGAAGATGCCAGGACTTATTTGAACTGCAGGTTAGAGATTGCCTTCCCTACCAAGCACTGATATAAGAGTATAAACAAAGAGAAATAAATGGGCGAGGTCCTAAACAAAAGACTAGTACTGGTAAATTTTTTAGAAGAATCTAGAACAGAAGCTGCTGTTAAAATAAGAATAGCATGATAACTAAAAGAATCAGTCAGAGGAGGTTAGAAAGGATTGGGAAAAGAGACTGGATAAGCAATTCACAAAGAAACAATGGCAGGATATATGTTTGTCTCCCAAATATGCAACAGAATCTAGAAAATTTAGGATTTTTTTGCTTGGAAATGTTTACACAGATATTTTTAAACCTCAAGTAGACTCCAGAGAATTTTTTCCTCAGGTAGACAGCAAATGTTGAAGATGTGATGGGAAAGAAAGAGGTACTTGGGAACATATTTTCTGGGAGTGTAATGAGATGGTACATTTTGAAGATTCCTTGCAGACTACTCTGTCAGAGATAATGGGTGAGCAAAATGGTGTAACTAAGGAAATTATTTTTCTGAGCTATGATACAGAATTGTAATTGCCTAGACATAGTATGACTTTGCTGTGTCTAATTTTGGTGGCTGCCAAAAAGCAATTACTGGAAAATGGGAATCAAACTGTAAACCAATTGTACTAGAAGTAGTGAATATAGTAAGAGAGATAAAACAACTGGAATTGGGATCTTTGAAAATGATAGGAGCAAATTCATAGGAAAAATGGGAACTATGGGAACAACAGATACAGGACAGGAATGAGGTTTAGAAGAAGGCAGGATTTGAATGAGCAATGTAACGTTTGATAATGATTGGGTAGATTTAAGTGATGTACAATGTTTGCAACTAAAATTATATCAACAACGCCTGTGATGCAAAATGCATGCAGCTAAGATTATGTCTATATGGTCAACTAAGGCTATGTCAATATGGCTTGCTTTCATTTATATAAATGTATGCTTGCCTATGTCATAAGTGACAATTTAGTAAAGATGCTTCTTGTTAAAAAATATGTTACAAATAAATAATTTTGCATGAAAAAAATACCACCGTTTTCCTTCATGACTTGATGATGCTGCTTATTGACCTGGTTATGCTGAGTAACACATTAACATCATAGTATAATCATGGATGATTTTTGGCATTTAGGTACAGTTAGTCCACATCTGCTCACCCATACTGGCACAAAAAAGAATGTACAGTCATATTTAGATATGTTACCAATACATGTAACTCCATACGAAGTGAGGAGGAGTCATTACTGGGCACATTGCAGGTGCTGTGAAGAGCACTACTGGCTGACATCAAAGATTGAAACAATACTAATTTAATGAACTTTAATCATACTTTGATTTAGGAATGGGGTCCATTCCCGTCATGGTATTACAAACCCAAAAATACTTTGAGAAATTAAAAAAGCTTGATGTGGCAGATGTTTTTATACTACAGGTTTGTACTTTGTAAATCACAAATGAGCCAGCCAGACCACGCACACATATGTACTGTGTACCTGGACTCCTCCAGGTAAATGCTGGACTAATGCTAGCCTAATTTGGGGGTGTATGGTGTTTTGAGTTGTGCAGAACTTTTGTATGCATTTTCTAATATGTACCAACCCTACACAACTACAAACTTCATCCCATTTCATATTCTGTACATTAGAGCTCCTTACTGTTTATTTTAATTATTCTCTCCATTCAGCATCTTTGTTATGTTCAACAGGGTCTTCATAAATACTTCTATAAAATGTGCTTCTTTCTTCTTTTCTTATGGTGTTTCTATTCCTATTGCTTTGCTTGTCAATTCTCTTTAGAATGTTTTTGGGTTATCAATGAATTACTTATTTTGTACTTTGTATTTATATTTATCTGCATTCCTTCTAAGTTTTTCTGTCTGTGCTGATATTTTCAATTTCTTATTGGCAATAATATATAGTTTATTTTGGTTTGTTTTTGATATTGTGCTTTGTTTTTACCACATATATCTTTCTAAGTATTTCTGATGATCCATTCCCTTTTCCATGTAATTCTAACAGTAATACTTCTTGTCTTAAATGCTTTACCGTTTTCTCCATTAGATGCTTCCATGATGGCATTTTACTTGTTTCCTTCCTTTTCTTTGTTACTCTTAAGTTTTTTGTGGTAGCCCTTTATCTGTTATTAGTTTGGCTGCACAATAATATATGCTACATTAGAGGTAGACTGAAGGGTAGACATTTGGGTGTCCACTGTTTTTTGGACACCCACATGCAAGTAACCCAAGAGAGACTTGGAAATCTTCTTGATCAGGTCTCTCTGAAAATGCATCAAATATGTATGATAGTTCAATGCTCTGACAGCAAAGGTTGTTGAAGTGTAAACCCATTCTCCAATCTGTACAACGCCTTTGACTCTCTGTTAGGGGGATGGAGAGAAGAACTCTCCTCAGACAATTCTTTCTTTGTGGTTGCTGCTACTACAGTGGCATCTCCTGGGGGTCCTTTTAACTAAAGCTTACTATCTTTTGGGGCTGCTAAATTTCTGTCAGATTTTTTAGGAATATTCTCTGTAATATCAGCATTCTTCCATACCCTCTGTGCTATGACATCTGTGAGGGCATCTGAAGGGGGACTACCCAGGACACAAATGAGCCAGACCCAAAAGCTTTGAGGAAACATAGATTCATCCAGAGGACTTTCATTGTACCACATCCCCTTCTGCTTTATAAACCTAGAAAGGATCTTGTGTCCACAAGCTGAACACATTTTAAATCCTGAAGTTTTGTATGACATCAAAATACAATCTGGAGAAACTCTATAAATACTACAATTTAAACCACATCTAAGAAAAAAAATACCCAACTATCCTATTACTAATAAACACGCGCACACACACACACACACACACACACACACACACACACACACACACACACACACACACACACACACACACACACACACTATATTATCCTAAGTTTATAATCTAACAATGGAACTATCTAGAAAACACACACTATAGATAATACAAAATGTAACAGAGTAAAACCCTAAACTACTGGACTATAAACCTAACACTACACTATGCTATACCAATTCTGCAAAAATACTAAAGGGAGGAGTCGATTAGGAAAATTTAAGAAAACTTTCACTTATCATGAATAAACCGCAAGAGCTCTGCATAACATATCTGGTCAGGCAGCAAATGAGATCTAAGGTTAATTAGGAAGGAGGGAATTATGGGTACGGGAAGAGTCACTGCCTCAAATTCAAAGCTCTGGAAGAAGGTGCCAAGGTCTGATCTGCCAACCCAAATGCTGAATCAGTTAAAACAGCAACTGAAGATTTGATATTATTTTCTTATTTTTTGTATTGTGAGATGTTCCATGTCTGGGAGATTTTGCCTGTATTTCTCTTCAAATATCTTTGGAGTTGCCTTTTTTTTTTTTTTTTTTTTTTTTGCATTGATTAGTTTGACCTTCTCCTTTGCATAACTATTGCTGCATACCAGATCTCCTTTTCTTTCCCATGTCCATGTTTCTTTTTTATACCTTTCAAAAATCTCTGGGATTTGTTCTATTTTTACACTTCTTCTGTCACTTCTTTTTCCAGGTGGCTCAAAGGTCTGTTGTCTATGTGGGTCTATATTAAATTATCGAATGTTGAACGGCTGAAATATCAAAAATGCCATTCATCGAGTTCTGGTTTGTGGGATTGGGGTGCAGTGAAGATCGGGAATTTTGCCGTTTCCTCATTGTAGTGCAATTAGCGGGGTGTGGGGGGGCACAGCCCCCCACAAAACCAAGTAATTTGAACGGCACTTTCGATATTTCGGTCGTACGACATTCGTTCTATTCGATAATTTAATATAGACCCATCTATGTAATGTTTTTCACAAAGCAGTCCAACTCTCCATGAAGAGTGATAAAAAGTTTATTAACTAAACAAACCACTGTACATTCATAAGCGCTTTCGTCCCTTAAAAATAGACTTCATCAGATAAAATACTCATCCCTCCAATTCCTTATATACAAATCTATGCTCCATTCAAATACTTACACTCAACTAATAATTCTATTTAAATATATAATAAATATAGTCCAATACCAATGCTTTTTCATAATGATCATCTTGGGCAACATTCTTTGATCTAACCAAATCCGTTCTCAACAAAGGCAGGTATTTTTTCCCCCATCCCTGATACACTTCTTTAATATAGAAGTCCAACATTTTTTCTAAGTAATCCCTATCCAACAACATTTACTTTAACTTCATTAATTCATCCCAAAGGTCTTCATACATAGATGTCATCCTTGCTATATGAATTGCTTGCCCTTTTACCAAGCTTTTTTGTGGACATGTGGATGGTTACTAGAGAAATGTAAATGTGCATTACATATAACCAGTGGGGTCTACATTAGAAAAACAAAAGTTTATCTAATCGAACGCTCACATGAGTGAAAATTGCAGAATTCGAAACTGCAATTGTGAGATTGCGGTACAGTGAAGATGGGAATATTTTCCCTTTCCTCACTGTAGTGCGATCTCAGAGTTGGAAATAGAAGTTATGTTCTTACCATAACGTTCCATGTTAGTTGTCTTCTTCTCGCCTTCTTCTTGCCGGATGGGTTCGGAGCCGACCTCGGCTCCGACTCGGCCACTCTAAAAGCTCGAGAGTTGGTTCCACCGGCTCGAGGCTCCCCTTATATCCCACAATGCTAGGCGAGAGTTACCTCAGATCTCGTTTGTAAGCTAACCCAGCTTATATCAATAACAGTATAACTGTAAATAGAATCCACCTCTAACAGCAGGAAGAAAAGGGTGACCTACATCCTGAAATAAGAAATATGCACAATAGCATATGACTAAGAAAGAGGTGGTAGAAAGAGAGGTCACGATCACAACTCCTCTAGGTCTGTCCAGGCCAGGGGAAGGAGGGTGGGACGAAGAAGAAGGCGAGAAGAAGACAACTAACATGGAACGTTATGGTAAGAACATAACTTCTATATGTTAAGTTGTCTATCTCGCCTTCATTCTTGCTGGATGGGACCGCCCCTAGCACCTTGTCCTGGGTGGCCTAACGGAACAGACTCCTGAGAACAGTGGAACCAAAATTAGCTCTATGCCTAGAAGCTAAATCCAACTTATAATGGGAAATAAAAGTGTGAGGAGTAGCCCAAGTAGCCGCTGCACAAATGGTGTCAATAGGCAGTCTGTCTTGGAAGGCTAAAGAAGTAGCCAAAGCTCTGGTGGAATGGGCTTTAGGTTTATTAGGCAGTTTTGGTGTCTAATCTCATAAACAAGGGTAATCAGAGACGTTAGCCATCTGGATAATGATACCTTTGAAACTGAAGTCCTTTTCTGCTTTCGCATAGGAGACAAACAGCTGATCAGATTTTCTGAATTGTTTCGTCCTGTCCAAGTAGTACCTTAATTGACGATGAACATCCAGGCAGTGTAATTTTGTTCAGACCTATTTGAATACTCTGGGAAAAAGACAGGGAGGTCAATGCTTTGGTTTAGATTTGATGTTGAAACCACCTTAGGCAAAAAGGACGGGTTAGTTCGTAAGGAAACTCTGTCCTTATGGAACAAAAGATAAGGAGAACGACAACTGAGTGCTTGAAGTTCTGAAATTCTTCTAGCTGATGTGATAGCCACCAGAAAGAGAGTTTTCCATGATAATAATTTCAAGGAACATGAAGCTGCAGGTTCGAAAGGGGAAAGAATCAAAGAAGCAAGAACTAAATTTAGGTCCCAAGGAGAAGGAGGATTTCTTATAGGAGGTCTGAGAAGAAAAACTCCTTTCAAAAAGGCTTTGCAAAGTTTGTGGGACATTAGGGCAGATTCAGAAATGCCCACATGAAAATTAGAAATAGCTGCCAATTGAACCTTAAGAGTAGATGGAGATGAACCTGCATGGAAGAGTTCAGCTAGAAAATCAAGGACTAGTTGGATGGAAGCGGTGAAAGGATCTATGTCCTTTCCTTGTGCCCAATATGAGAAGCGATTCCACTTACTCAAATAAATCTTTCGAGTGGAAGATTTATGGGAAGCTATCAATATATCTCTAACCGAGTGAGATAATTGAGGAAGCCTGGCTACGGTTGGAACTGGAGGAACCAAGCAGTGAGGTTCAGAGAGGGGAGGGAGCGATGAAACTGACCCGACTGGTGGATCAAAAGATCTGGAACTAGGTCCAGATGCCACGGTCGCTCCAAGAGAAAACAATGTAGAAAGGGGAACCACACTTGTCGAGGCCAGTAAGGAGCAATGAGGATCAATGAGGCCTTCTGAGCGATAGCTTTCTGTATTACTTGAGAGATCAGAGGGAAAGGAGGAAATGCATACAGAAGTCCCCGGGGCCAAACTTGGACTAGAGCGCCTCTGCTGGGTTGGCCTGGTAAAGGGAATAGAGTGAAGTATTCTCTGCACTTGCTGTTTTGGGGAGTAGCAAAAAGATCGCAGCAAGGCTGACCCCACTTGAGAAATATCTCTCTCACTACAGAGTCTTTCAGAGACCACTCGTGAGGCATGAGTATAGCTCTGCTCAACTTGTCCGCAATGTGATTGGACTTCCCGGGATGTGCGTTGCTATCAGAAAACGCTGAGAAGAAATCGCCCATTGCCACAGTCTGAGTGCTTCTCGACACAGGGGTATGATCTGGTTCCGCCTTGTTTGTTGATGTACCACACTACAGACATATTGTCTGTCTGGATTGCAATCGCTCCCAAGGGAAGAGAGTCTTGAAGGGCTTGCAACGCTAAAAGCACTGCTCTCATCTCCAGAACATTTATGTGCAAGTGGCATTCGCTTGGTTGCCATGTGCCCTGGACTGTCCTGCCCTGATAATGCCCCCACCCGATCAGGGAGGCATCCGTTGTCAGAGTAGCAACCGGAGGAGGTGGAACAAATGGTCTTCCGACAGGAGCTGGGGAAGACATCCACCACATGAGATGCTTTTGCACGCTTGCGTGATCATAATGGTGTGAGACATTGGAAGTTCCTGGTATGACCATTGAGAAAAAGCATCCACTGAAGGATCCGCATGTGGTATCTGGCCAATGGGAGGAGAGGTATGGCCGCTGCCATGATTCCCAACACCTTTAGAACTAACCTGGCTTTGGCTCTGTTGTTGTTGAGAAGAAGTGACACCAATTTGTGAATGTCTGATATCCTTTGGTTCGTTAGCGTTGCAGACATGTTTATAGTATCTAAATTTGCGCCTATGTAGGTTATAGTACGACAAGGCGACAAAACAGACTTTTCGCAATTTATTGAAATACCCAGTTTTTGACAAACGCGAAAAGTATAATCTCTGGCCATCAGAAGGAGATGCTTGGTGGGAGCTGTGAGAAGCCAGTCGTCCAAATATGGAAACACCTGGAATCCTTGTCGACTCAGGTGAGAAGCTACCACTGCCATGCATTTGGTAAACACCCGGGGGGCAGTGGTGAGACCAAAGGGCAGGGCCCTGAATTGAAAATGACTGGTTCCCAGCCTGAAGCGGAGGAATCTTCTGGAGCGCCTTTTCATTTTATGTGATAGTACGCATCCTGAAGGTCTATAGAGCACATCCAGTTTCCTTTTCCCAATAGGGGAAGAATGGATTGCAGCGTGACCATCCGAAATCTTGTTTTCTTGACTGATCTGTTCAAGATACTGAGATCCAAAATTGGTCTCCAGTCCCCTGTTTTCTTTGGAACTAAAAAGAACCTTGAGTAGATTCCGGATCCTTGTTGGTCTGCTGACACTGGCTGAATTGCTCTTTTGCAAGCAGTTTTGAAATTTCCAAAGCTGCTATATCCCTTTGAGCGGTGGAACATCTGGAAGGGATTTTTGACTGATTTGGAAAACGAAGAAAGGGGATAGAATAGCCTTCGAAATGATGGACTGTACCCATTTGTCTTGAGTCAGGGATAGCCAGGCTTCTGGGTACAGTGACAATCTTCCCCGACTGCCTCCGAAGATGGGCAGTCGGGCAACACCTCAGGGATGCTGAAAGGGCTTGTCAGGAAAGGCTTCCCGATTGCCCTGGTTCTGCGGACCCCCCCTGCCCCTAGGGCGACGTCTACCATTGTTATTCCCACCTCTGCCTCTGGTAGGAAAACGACTCTGTCGCCAGGCGAAGTCCCTTGAGATTGTTTACGGAACCACATCTTTCCACCCTTCTGGCCTTTGGGGTAAGGCCTAGAAGGAGTCGAAAACGGACTCCGACGGCAGAAAGGGTCTTGCCATCAGTCTCGCACCTAGTCAGGGTTTCTTTCACTTGAGGACCAAAAAAGATGATCCATCAAAAGGGAGTTCGTGAAAGACGCCTTGAAAGGTTCCGCAAAGTTGCATAGCCGCATCCAGGCGTGCCTACGTAAGGCTACCCCTGTTCCTGCGGCTCTGCTCGCTCCATCGGCCGCATAAGAGAGGAGGCGCATGGAGGAGTTGGAAATGGAATTAAGGATAGCCAGCTGCGTGTTCATTTTCTCTTGAAACCCGCAGCTGTAGGGTCCTTCAACATTTCACTCGCTTCCTTGATCAAGTCCCTTTGAAGACGAGTGAAATGGCACAGGTAATTCAGCGAACGCATGGTAAATGTCGCTGAGGAGAACATCCGCTTCCCGTATCTATCCATGGACCTAGATTCCTTGTTAGGTGGATGGACAGGCACTGAAGGATCAGCCAGTTCCTTCTTTGTGGCGGCAGCTACCACCATAGCATCCACAGAAACTCCTTTTGATAAAAATTGCTTGTCTGATGGAGCTGTGATGAATTTGGAGGGTCTCCTGGGAGTGGGGTCCACTGAATCAGGAGCCGTCCATGCCTTCTTAGCAACCACCTGCATGAGGGGGTCAAGGGGGACACCCAGGAGGTGGAAGGACGAGAGCCAAACGCCTCAAGATACACAGATTCGTCCTCCGAAGGGTTGAGGGCTGGCCAATTTCCCCTCTGTTTAAGGATCTCCAGAATGTCTGCAAATGAGACATCTTCAGAAGGGGAACGGGGAACCCTCAGAATCATCCAGATCTGTGTCCGACGTGATAGACTCAGGTGAGTCAATGTGCTTCCTCTTGCACTTCCTCTTCCGAGGGGTTCTTCTGCCAAATCAGGAGAGGCCTCGAAGAGGATGAAATCCCAAAGGGGCTCCGGAGGAGCTGGCTCACTACGGACCGGGATGAGGGAGGGAGTCGACTTACCCTGAGGGAGCATAGAGGGAGGGGCTGACGGACCCGACTGTGGAGTAGAGCCAGGCTCTAACACACTCCGCATGACCTCGAATGCACCCCTGTCAGGCAGAGCCAGAGGTCCCCGCCCGAGGAGCTAAGGACCCCTCGGCACCGACAGTGATGGCTCCGAGGCGATGTCGGAGCCGAACTCACTAGCGCCAAGCACCGAGAGGGAGAGGGGTCGGACAAGGGTCCGATGCCACTCACCCCTCGGAGCCGACGAGGGAGGTCCGCGCCGAGATTCCTCCACGGAAGAAAACGGAGCCGACGACGGAGCTGAAGACAATTGTCTCGGCTCGGTGACCACAGTCTCGGTTCCGACACCCGGCTCCGAACTCAAAAGAGTCGAAGGAGGAAAGAGTTGATGGACGGGGCAGGCACCGACTGATGAGTCGGGCTCTGAAGCATCTGGGCTAGTGCCTCGGACTTAAGTAGTCGACTCACCACCCTCTGAAGGTCATGATCGGAAAGCCTCGATGACCTAGAGGAATGAGACCTTTGGCCCGTTCAGACAGCAGGGGAGATCCTGGAGCCGAATGAACGGAGCCAAGAGAAGGTGACCTAGACCTCTTTCTGGTTGTCGGCTCAAGATCTTGTCGGAGCCGACACGGGTACTCGATAACCTCGGCTCCGCCGGAGCCGAGGAAGCCACAGAAACTGTGGACTGAGTCTTATCGGCTCCAGCCGGAGCCGATAAAGGCAAAGGTTGAACAACCTGAGGTCTCGGCTCAGAAGCCGGAGCCAAGACCTCGATGCCTTAGAGGGCTTCCCTGTTGAAACTGACAGGGAATCCTCTGGTTTTAACAAGCCTCTCAGAATCAACTTGTTTTTCTCTCCTGCAGGACCCTGGGGCTGAAGCCATGGCACACAGCACAGGAGTCCTGCAGGTGCAAAGGCCCCAGACAATAGACACAAGAAGTGTGAGCGTCTGTCAGAGACATTTTCTGACAGCACGCATCACACTTCTTGAATCCAGAGACCTTTGCTTCCTTTGACATTTTCCTAACTGACAGGTGTACACTAACACACACCCAAACACACAGTTATACCCTGTCAGAAAAATTATTAATACTAAAAATAATAACAATTTTAGTAAAATACTAATAATTAAGCACAAAAAGTTAAAGTAACTACACAAACACACCCTAGGGAAGGGAAGGCCAAAGGCCCAAGGGAAGAACCAACGGTTCTTTTAATAAGAAAACGGGGAAAAATAGGGTCGGGATAAAGATCTATATCCTACACTAATTTAGGAAGAATTAAAGTTAAAAGGGGAAAAAAAGAGTAACTTTTTGTATAAAAAGCTAACACTCACCAGGAACCGGTAGAAGCAACCAACCTCGAAGCTGTAGCGGCAAACGAGATCTGAGGTAACTCTCGCCTAGCATTGTGGGATATAAGGGGAGCCTCGAGCCGGTGGAACCAACTCTCGAGCTTTTAGAGTGGCCGAGTCGGAGCCGAGGTCGGCTCCGAACCCATCCAGCAAGAATGAAGGCGAGATAGACAACTTAACATTATATATTTAGCAGGAGGCATGGGGGGGCACAGCCCCCCACAATTGCAGTTTTGAGTTTCTGGATTTTTGCTCATGTGAGCGTTCAGTTAGATAAACTTTTGTTTATCTAATATAGACCCTAACCAGTGTACTAGTGGAATTAAGGGAATTGTGAGAAGGAACTGGAACATTTTAAGGGAAGCAAAGAAATACATGAGTTGGTGGGACATGAACATGTCTTTGTTTATAAGACCAGGAACAATTTTAAACAACTTTTTGAGGAAGGAGGATGTCATTTGGCATATTCATATAAGGGCACGGTGCCTTGTGGTAGCTGTAAACAATGTAGTTATACTACAAGAGATAGAAGTTTTGTTTTGGACAATATGCTACACAGTACAGTAGTGTTTAGGAATGGGAATTGTGCCACAAGCAGAACTGTCTATCTAGCCAAATGTGACAATTGTCTGCCCTTCTATACTGGGAAGACCAAAAGGGCACTTAAAATAAGAATGTATGGGTATTTTTACGATTTGAGCAATAGGAAAGAAACAAATGCCCTGTATAAACATTCCTGCAAAAGATTTACTTTTGGTATTTTAGAAAATATTAGAATTAACCCGAGAGGTGGTTACTGGCAAAGGTTGCTTTTGAAAAGGGAGCTAGCCTTGAATGCTACGCTACCTCCTGGCCTTAATGATCATGTATCAAATCATTTCAGTTTTGAAAAAAAAAGCAGAAGTTTTAACTTAAAACAAAAAATATATATAAATATACAGAGTTGTTTATCTTTTCACAGGTGAACAAAAAGAAGTATATGATACAAATACATTTTTAGAGGTGATGCATTTGATTTGCATTTTTAATGTTTTTATACAAGGCTATTAATTAAGTTGTATACTATGAAATGGCCCTTTAAGAACTTAACTGAACATTTGCCTTATTGGTTGATTGTAAGCATTTGAATGGAGCATAAATTTATATATAAGGAATCAGAGGGAAGGAATATTTTATCTGATGAAGTCTCTTTTGAAGGGACGAAAGTGCTTATGAATATACAGTGTTTTGTTTAGTTAAACCTTTTATCACTCTTTGTGGAGAATTGGACTGCTTTGTGGACTTTTTTTGGTATTTTGGTGGTAATACCAACTCTAAGGGTGTTTCCCATGCGAGGGGTGTAACTGATATGGATCCTACAGAAGTATTGCACAATGCAGGCTCATGGGTTGATCCCTCGGGCCATACATCAGCGGTAACCCAGTTAAGAGAAGAAGTGGCTTCACTGAAATGAGATCTCACCCATTTGATTGAGTTGCTGACGCAAATGGAAACAGGTGGTTCCAACCCACAAGGAGGTGGATCTTCACAGAGCTCATTCATTGGAGGAAACCAGGGTATCATTTCTACTTTTAGGGCTGGCTTGGCAAGCATTGTCAATGGCAAAAACTGTGGAAGAGTCCTTGGAGCCAGTGGATGTCCGGTGAATGCAGAATTAGCAACTTTGTCTGATGGGCATGAAATGGAGAGTATAACTGTATCCAACGGATGTTCTCCAGACACAAGAAGGTGAGTTAACGCCGAAATTCCAGGTACTGGTTTATTGAACTTTGGCAACACGTTAGAAGCAAATTTGCAGTCTGAAAACAAAGTGTGTAGGATTAGTGGAACTGGAAGAATGGGGCCACAACCTTTCTGTGCTTTTAAAAGTATTATAGACAAAACATTTGATTTTAATGGTAAACGAAGTAAACCTGTACAAATGAACACTGCTGAATCTGCTAGAGACTGGCTAAAATTAAAGGAACTGATTTTTATGTTAGAAAGGAAATTGTTGTGGTTCAAATGTTTACAAATTGAGATGGGATACTTGAGGGACTGTTTAAAGTTAAAAATTGTCCCCTAAGGTTTAAGAATGTACAAATTCTCATTTGGATTAGGTTACAATATGGAAATCGTGGCAGATTTTATTTGTTTTTTTGACAACTGAGATTTTGAATTAATTACAAAGATTTTTGAAATATAAGGAAATAACACCAGATGTTTTAGGGCCTGAAGTTGAGCAATTAAAAAAAGCCATTTTAAATGATTTATTGTTTAGTGAATACAATTTATTGTATGAGAAAGTATTAAATAAGGTTGACAGAAAGTGCAATAATATTTAAAAAAAAAAAAAACAATGGGAACTTGAAAGGGATGTTAAAATTATTTTCAGAAGAGACCATACACCACCCCGAAATTGTTAAACGACAAAGTGGTAAAGAAAGGAATTGGATGTGTTGAGCCTACCCAGTCACCACCTGTTTTCAAGGCAGGTCATAGGGGAGGGGGGATGAGGTAGAGAGTTGGACGAGCTTGATTCCTTCTCACTAGGACCTCAGGATTTTCAACCAGTACGCAGGTCAGAAAGGCTGGCCAGCAGATCAAGTCAGGTATTGGACTCAGAGCAAAATCAACAACATTCACCGAAAAAGAACAATCACAGGCAAGGGGAAAGAGGAAGTGATTGTTTATAGTAACAATGGTATTACTGGGTCCTACAAAGACCTTAAGATTTATAATTATTCGGATCTTCCATTGACTAAGGAACATTTTACATTGTTTTAAAAAGGGTTTAATTTGTTCCCACAAGATGGGTAGATGTGGCAAATTCTATTTTAGAGCTGAAATTGTGAGAAAATCAAATTTTACTATATGTTTTAGAGATCAATCAAAATCCAATGAACCAAAACCATCACATTTTTTCACCCTAAAAAACATAGTTCCTTTAATCCCACGTTGCATGGACTAATGCAAGTTTTTGAGAAAGCAGTTATGGAAGATATGTATAAATTGTTTTCTCAGGACCAGAAAATATATCACAATCTTTCAAAACAGGAGAAGAAAGTTTTAGGGACTTTGAGGAATAATAAGGAAATTAGAGTGATGAAGCCAGACAAAGGGGTGGTGCGGTTATTTTTAAAGTTGAGGATTATAAGAATCCTATGACTGGTCTATTGTATAACACTGTAACATATCCCCCCATACTGAAAAATGAAATTAATATTGCATTTCAGAGGATTGATTCTTATCTTGGGGAATATTTGTTGGATAATCGTATCAATTTTGATATTTCCCAGTTTTTGCAACAACCTAAGTCTGTCATCCCCAATATTTTCGGGATCCCCAAGGTCCAAAAAAGTGTTGTAAATCCCCCTTTTAGGCCTATCGCATCAGCAGAAGGATCAAAAACTCACCCCATAGCAGTGTTAATAGACAATTGGGTTAAGAATGTAATGATCAGCACCCCACATTTGGTAAAGGATTCCTGGGATTTTTTGAGTAAACTTAAGTGAAGTTTGTCGAAAAAGAGTTATTTTTTTTAACCACAGATATGGTTGATTTATTTTCCACAATTCCCAAGGAAGAGGGGGTGGAATACTTTAGGACCATTTTATACCAACATTCTTTTGTGCACTTTGAAGAAAAGTATTATCAACAAATCACTGGTGTAACAATGTAGCGTCTTGTGCTCCAGTGTTTGTGAACATCATTATGTTAGGCTGGGAAAAGGAGTTTGTCTTCCCTAGCCCTTATGCTAAGCATTTACACCTTTATGTCAGGTTTTTGGATGACATATATATTTTGTGGGATGGGGGTGTTAAGCAGAAACCGAAATTTGTGGATTATTTGAATAATTGCTCTGGGTATTTTAAGTTCACATACTGTTGGAGCAAAGTAGGGATTAATTACTTGGACACCTGAATTTCCCATACCACAAAAGGCTTTAAGTCAAACACTTTTAGAAAGGAGACCTTTTGTAATGCATATTTACATTTCCCTAGTAACCATCCATATGTCCACAAAAAAGCTTGGTAAAAGGGCAAGCTATTTGTACAGCAAGGATGACATCTATGTATGAGGACCTTTGGGATGAATTAATGAAGTTAAAGGAAATGTTGTTAGATAGGGATTATCCAGAAAAAAATAATGGACTTCTATATTAAAGAAGTGTATCAGGGATGGGGGAAAATATGGCAGCCTTTGTTGGGAACAGGTATGGTTAGATCAAAGAATGTTACAAAAGATGGTCATTATGAAAAAGCATTGGTGTTGGAAGTCAGAAGGAACTGGAACATTTTTAGGGTAAGTAAAGAAATACATGAGTTGGTGAGACATGATCCTGTTTTTGTTTATAAGTCCTGGAAAAATGTAAACAACTTTTTGAGGAAGGAGGAGGTCATTTGGCATATTCAAATAAGGATGAGGTGCCTTGTGGTAGCTGTAAACATGTAGTTATATTACAAGAGATAGAAGTTTAGTTTTTGGACAATATGCTACATAGTAAGTAGTGTTGAGGAATGGGGATTGTGCCACAAGCAGAATTGTCTATCTAACTAAATGTGACAATTGTCCGTCCTTCTATATTGGGAAGACTGAAAGGGGACTAAAAATAAGAATATATGAGCATATGTATGATTTAAGCAATAGGAAAGAAACAAATGCCCTTTATAATCATTCCCACATTTGTACCAGTTTTAAAAGATTTACTTTTGGTAGTTTAGAAAATATTACAATTAACTCAAAAGGTGGTGACTGGCAAAGGTTGCTTTTGAAAAGGGAGCTAGCCTGGCAGCTGAGGTTGAATGCTACACTACCTCCTGGCCTTAATGATCAAGTGTCAATCATTTAAATTATGGAAGAAAAAGCAGAAGTTTTAACATAAAACAAAAACTATATATAAATATACAGAGTTGTTTATTTTTTCACAGGTGAACAAAAATACGTATATGATATAAAAAGAAATTGTGTATTCACCATAACGTTCCCTCTGAGTAGTTGTACTTTGGTCTTCAACATGTGTGTTATGGATCCATATTGGATCTGTCACTGCCACATTTCCAGCATCTGATCCAAGCTCCAAGCTCCTTCCCTTACCCATAATGCTCCCTGTCTCCTTCCTCCCTTCAGATTGTTTGCTGCCAGAAAACATCACACATTCCCAACCTAAAAATACCTTGCCACAACTGGTAACCCAACAATTCTGAGCCCAAGTATGACTAAGAACATTCCAGATGTAACCATCTCCATATATGATCAGTATCACAGTGACAAGGTAGGGGGAAGGAGGGGGGACGGTTGAAGACAAATGAAGTACAACTACTCAGATGGAATGCTATGGTGAGTACATAACTTCTTTATCTGAAGTAGTTGACTTCATTTGGTTTTCAACCTGTGGGACAGAGTCCCCAACTACCAAACACCTGGGTGGCCCTCATGGAAGGATATTCCAGAGCACGGCTGAGCCAAAGGATTCCCTGTTCCTGGACACAATATCCAATTTGTAATGTGAAATGAAGGCATGAGATGAGGACCAAGTAGCTGCAGAACAGATATCATCCAGTAAAACCCTGGACCAGAAGGCAGCTGAAGAAGCCATTGACCTAGCTGAATGTACCTTTACCTGCTCTAGAGGGGAAATTCCCTTAGCAGAGTAGGCTCGGATAATACACTGTGAAATCCAGTGAGCAATTGCTACTTTGGAAATTGGTTTACCTAAGGTTTGGAATAAGAAACAAATAACTAATCTGACTTATGAAAGGTTTTCATCCTGTGTAAGTAAAATCTCAATTGTCTATGCACATCCAGCAGATGTAATTTATATTCCCCCTTGTTTTGAAAATTAGGGGAAAAAAACTGGAAGATCAATTGTCTGATTGATATTCGCTTCTGACGCAACTTTAGGAAGAAAGGACAGGTTGGTACACAAGGACACTCTATCTTTGTGAAAGATCATATAAGGGGCCTTCAGGAATAAGGCTTGAAGTTCCAACACAGTCTTGGCAGAAGTAATGGCGACCAAAAACGCAGTCTTCCAAGATAAAAATTGTAAATCTACAGAAGCTGTGGGTTTGAAAGGGGGGTAAACTAAAGCTGAAGTACCAAAGTAAGGTCCCACGGGGGTGTAGGATCCTTCACTGGGGGTCTAAGAAGAAAGGTACCTTTAAGGAAGGTCTTACAAAGTTTAGAAGAAGCCAAGGATGCCATATTTCCCCCACATGAAAGCTAGAAATAGCTGCCAACTGGACTTTGACTGTGGAGGAACTGGCACCCTGCTGAAAAATTCCCGCCAAAAAGTCTAAAATTGTAGACACGGGGCAGTAAAAGGGTCTAATGCATGCTGTGAAGCCCATATGTAAAAACCTTTCTAGTGGAAGATTTGTGAGCTGCCACCAGAATAGTCTTAACTGGGAATGATAACCCTGGAGTCCTAACATTCATGATGATATGGGACAAGACCAGTTTATTAAAATGTATATTAATTTCAGTTTAATGATGCTATAGTATGATTGTTAAAAATCAAATATAATTTGTATGCAGGGCTGGGAAAAATACAGCTTCATAAGCCATAGAATTGCTGTCTTTTAAACTGCATTCTTTTAGTATGTAATAAGAGAGAATAGTATGTGTTGCAATTACTACAAAAGGAATTTGTTAGCCTGACTCCTCCAGGCTAGGAGTGCACTGTTGTTAGGGCAGGTTTGAAACATCCAAGGTCAGAAACAAGACCCCTTGGAAGCAGGTGGATCATGTATAGAAAGGTGTTCACGTGAAGTGTGAGATGAAAATCACGAGGGATGAAAACATTTGCAAAGTTTTCTATAGGACACAGTCATTGTTAACATAATGAAAGTGCATGACCAGGTTTGATAAGAAAAATGTATAAAAAATGTGGTTTGTCTCAGTTCAGACAGACTATTTTGACATCTGCTATGAAGACCATCTCCCAGCGCTGTAAAAATAAAATTTCTGTTTGCATGTCCTAAAGTATTGTTCCTGACTAAAGGCATATAAGGTAAATTCTTAATATTATTTATTTATGACTATAACAATTTGGTGCTGTGACTCAGATCTGAACTTTGTATTGCTGCAGGGCAGTTCTGGAATAAGGCCCATCACAAATTTTCTGTGAATTCCACTCAGATGTGCAGCTATACAGGGTGTGTATACATACTAGCCTTGGCAGGGAAATTGTTTTGTAAGGGGAAAAGGGTTGGTTTGTGTTTTTTTTTTCTTCTTTCTTTTTTTTAGACAATTTTAGCAAATGTAAGTGCATGACTGTGCTTATAGTATAAGTGCATGACTGTGTTTTTGTTTGACTGAGTGGTTGTAAGGTATACAAGTAATAGTGGGAGGACCCCACAGTAAATGAGTATAGTAAATGTATGTGCACATACAGTGAAGGACAAATTAACACAAGGAGGCACCTTGTGTCGAGGGTGGTACCCTCAGGATTGAAAGGTAAGAAGTATGAGAGATGGTTTTATTCTGTCAATGTATGAATGCATAAGAAAAAGAAAAAGTTAAAAGCTAAAGATAAAGTTAAAACAAGTTCATGAGCCCACTGCATGATTGGGATATAGACTGTAAAGTTAAAATAAGTTCATGAGCCCACCATATGATTAGGACATAGACCATACAACAAGTTCATGAGCCCATAGTATGATTGGGACACAGACTATATACTGTTAAAACAAATTCATAAGCCTACCGCATGATAGGACTTAGAGGTATACATTGTTAAAATATATTCATGAGCCCAAAGCATGCTGGGACTTAGTGTGATTGTGTGAAAGTACCCTCAGAGGGTTCGAAAGAGTGGTCATTTCTGGAAACAGTACCTATCTGCCCCATTAACCCGACCGCAACGCTGGAGCTGTAACTTTTGAGCTCACGCAAGGACAAAAGCAAGGGGGTGCTGTGAAAAAAGGCTGATTGAAACCTCTTCTCTGTTGCTGCATGCCGACAGACTTCCTACCTGTCCCTCCCTCCCTCCCTGTATGGTGTGTGGATTACTACAATTATTTTCTGTCTTTGGAACTGCCAGAATACAGGAGTTGTAAGGTAAGCCTAACATTTTTATTATTACTGATTTATAAAATAAGAAAAATGGGAGCAAAGATAAGTAAGCAAGATCAAATCACTGGAAAGAAAACACCTGCATATTTTATGTATTTTAATTATGGGAAGGAAAGTTGTAAATATCTGCATGACTAGTTTCAGCTTACTAAGAATTGTGCTGGTGGGGTATTTCCATTAAATGGAACTTATGATAAGACTAAATTGCTGATATTGAAAGGTATTTTGGAAGAAAATAAAAGCAAAGCAAGTGGGGAACAAATGACAGCATTTTATTTTTGGTACAGTGAAGCACTTAAAAGGGAAAAGGAGTCAGCATTAAGAGGGTTGCCGGATGTTAATAAGAAATTGTTGCAACAAATAAAAGTGGTTAAAAAGGCAGTACAGAACAGTAAAAAGGGATCCCTTTATCCTGTCTTAGCAGGTTTGGAACAAACTGAGGACGGCCAAAAGCAGAGACTTTTAAAGAGGATGATAATCCTGCAGTAGCTACTGCACCCCACCCCCATATGTACTGGTATGGGCGGCCCCTGTAAAAGATTCTGCTGTTTCTCAGACATCTGCATTTTTAAACACAAGGTCAGCATGGTCTGTTACATCTGAACTTAGTTCTCCTGTTCAACTCTCATCTCTTGAACAGGCATCTGCAGTTATTTTTTTTCTTTCTTCTTCCTATCATTCTCAACAAGCTTCTACCTTTCCAACAGGAACACTAGTGTTTGACACTCCTGTGGCTCATCATAAGCGCTCACATGATAGGGTAGGACAAGAGGCTATTGCCTCTGCAGAAGATTTTTTTGGCACCTTTAAGAAAAAAAATGTGGGGCTAATTCTGATTTGCATACTATGTCTAAATGTTTTCTAACTGAAAGAAGAGAAAAAAAAAAAACATCCATGAAGGTTTAAAGAGGAATTAAAAAAAAAAACTATTACAACCCTACTTTGACAGATTTAAACCAACTGCTTCGGGAAGTTACTTAAAATAAAATAAGAATACAGTTACTTAAAAAGGCTAAAATAAATTTCACTCCCACAGGAAATGCCCTAATAGATAAAGGATAGCATTGTTAAAGTACAAAAGTGTGTCAGGCATATAGGCAAAATAAAGAGAAAGTCCTTGCAGATTATTTGAGTCATCTTAAAGCAGTGTTTGCTAAATGTTTAGAAATACCAGATCCAAATGAACAAGCTAAACCAGCTCCCTGTACAAAATCAAATGAAGCAAGTGCTTATAGACTGGCAGGAAAAAGACAAAGTCCATACTAAGTGCTATGACAGGGCAATAAAACAAAAATAAATTTTAATCCCTTTGCTGCCACTAAAAAAGACCCTCCCTATGTTAAAGTAAAAATAAATGCAAAGCCATTTCTATTCTTGGTAAAACTGGCAACATTAGGTCTGTATTAAAAGTTACTTCAGACAGTGAAATACCAGAATACCAGTATAAAAACAAAGTAAAGGGAGTTGATGTAACAAATGCTACTGTTATATATCCTGTTTTAAAACATATAACCAAACATTTCTTTTGGTCCAACTGAAGAAGAACATTCTTTCCTTCGAGTACTACTGCACCAGTAAACCTACTATGAAGAGATTTGTTATGTAAGCTGGGTTGTACTATTTACTGTATCCCAGAAGAGGTGTATCTAAATGTTCCAACAGAATCAGAGGGGGAAGTATTGGCAGTTTTAGCAGTAGCTGAGGAACAGCCTGCTGGAAGCATACAGACAGATGGAGAATTACTACAGCAGGTACCTGCCAACTTGTGGGCTAAACACGCTAATAAAGTAGGTATATTAAAATCTGCAAAACCTGTAAAAATAAAATTGAATCTGTCAAAACCCCTCCATAGAATTCCACAGTATCCACTGAAATCAAAAGCACAACAAGGAATCAAACCTGTAATTCAGTCTCTAATACAGCAAGGCATAATAACCAGATAAAAGCCCTTGTAATACACCTATTTTTCCAGTGAAAAAGCTAGAAAAGGATACTTATAGATTTGTCCAAGACTTAAGGGCTGTAAATAATGCAGTACTACCTACTTTTCCTGTTGTTCCAAATCCAGCAACAATACTGAGTTGTATACCACCTACTTTTCTGTGATAGATTTATGTTCTGCATTCTTTTCTATACCTATTCACCCTGACAGTCAGTTTCTATTTGCTTTCACTTATCAGGAACAGCAATATACCTGGACATGGTTGCCAAAAGGATATACTAAATCTTCTTCATTATTTTCACAAATTCTACAAAAAGATTTGGAGAATGTGACATTTCCGGGTGAATCTGTGTTAGTACAATCTTCTTCTTCTTCTTTCGGCTTTTCCTGGTTAGGGGTCGCCAAAGCGTATCACCTGTCCGCTCATGATTGGCAGTGGAGTTTTACAGTGTCGAGTTGCCAGCCCGGCACCCAACCTTCCACAGAAGGCACACGCAGTCACACCTAGGGCCAATTTATTGTGTCCAATCCACCTGCAGCATGTCTTTGGGATGTGGGAGGAAACCGGAGCCCCCAGAGGAAACCCACATGACCACAGGGAGGACATGCAGACTCCGCACAGAAGGCACCCCAGCCGAGGATCGAACCGGAGAACCTCCTGCTGTGAGGGGGCAATGCTAACCACTACACCACCGTGGCCACCCATCTGTGTTAGTACAATATGTAAATGATTTACTGATAATATTGCTGAAAGGAATTTGGTGCTAAGAGGATACCTTGCATCTTCTGACTATCCTTGCAAGAAAAGGACACAAAGTGTCAACAAAAAAAATTACAGCTATGGTTTCCTCAGGTATGTTATCTTAGTCATTTAATATCTCAGAGTAGGATCTTACAGTAGCTATCCCTCACTCTGAATCATCTTTATTTCTTAAAAGAAAACTCATCCCTTCTTGACTGCATGGTTAACTAAATATGAACTTACACTTCTTTCTGATCCATTTATTTCTCTGATCTACTGTCCTGTTCTAAATCCTGCATCTCTGTTGCCTACTGGTGAGGATGGTGAAGAGCATGATAGTGTGCATTTGTAACTAACTATTTGCTTTCTCCTAGAAGGACTTAGAGCACTTCTATATGTAATGCTGCCATGCATCTCTCAGTGGATGGCTCCTGTGGAAGAGATTAAACAGGAAAGTTTATCTTGGGAATAGCAGTCTGCACCAAAAAACAGTATTGTTTAAAACATAGATTAGAGGGTGTTCACTCTGCTCAAATAGCTGAGCTAGTGGCTTTGCACAAAAAAAAAGAAGCCTGCCATGGCCAATATTTTTACAGACAGCTGTTATGCTTTTGTGGTGGTATATGATTTTGGGCACCTTTGAAACAGAGTGGGTTTTTGACCTCTACAGGAAATCAAATTAAAAATTCAGGGTACATAAAATCATTGTTAGATGCAATTTTGCTATCTAAAAAGCTCTCTGTAATCAAATGTTGTGCACATCAAAAGGGGTTAAACGTTATTACCAAAGGTAATAATTTGGCAGACCAAGCTGCTAAACAAGCAGTAGTAAATTGTTGTAAACATCTTTGTATGTTAACAGTAACAAACTGCAACAGTAATGATGTGTTTGATTTTGCAAGGTTGTCAGCCTTTAAAGCTGAAGCATCACAGGGAGAAGTTCTGAGGTGGCTCGAGGATGAATGTAGAAAATCCTCTGATGGCATATGGCAACATCCAGACGGCCGACTGGTGGTGCCTGCCTCTTTGCTACCTTACCTACTAAGGGCATGTCATCTACCGGCCCAAACAGGTAAGACAGCTTTATTTAATCAAATTACCCACAGTTGTTATGCCTCTCATGTCTCCTCTTTGATACTTCAGTATGTACAAAACTGTAGCATTTGTTTGGAATATAACATAAGCAAACATGCCAACAGCAAATCTGTATGTTTACCTCCACCCTGGGGACCTTTTGTTAATATACAGCTGGATTTCATCCAGATGCCTAAAACTAATAATTTACAATTTATTTTGGTGGTGGTATGTATGTTCTCAGCATCGGTGGAAGCTTATACATGTTGAAAAGCTAATGGGGTCACAGTTATTAAAAAACTATCTGATTATATACCAAGATTCAGTATACACAGCATTGTTAACAGTGACCAGAGAACTCATTTTAATAAAAATCTGTTTAAAGAGTTATGTAAAGCTTTTAATAATTTAATTAATTTAATAATACAATTAAAAAAGAATAAAACAAATTAAAGTACAGCCAACAACACTGCTTACATACAATCATACAAACCATACCAAAAGCCAAAGGTAACTCTCAGAGTCAGTGTTAGCCCACTGCGCTCGGCTCGCTCCACTCCCCTCCCTGCCCCCAAATCTCACCCGCCCCCACTAGTGCTAAATTTAAACCAGACTTTGCCACTCACTTGCCACTCCCCACCTGCTAAGTACCAATCAGCTCCTCACACATCATTGAGCAACCCTGCCCCCTTAATCCATTTCCTTCTCTGTCATTCTTCCACACCCTGTTAGCACAGTCAGCCATCAAATTTGGCTTGCCCCCTATCAAAATGCAAACAAGCAAAAAAACACTAATTACCCAAATGCCTATACTGTTTCTATTTTACCATCTCACTGCCTATGAACAAACACTTGACCATTGTATTCACTACCCAAATGGTCAAACAGACACCCACGACTTCACACATAACACCAAACACTTTACCTTCCCCTGCAAACCGAATATACCATCCTCTATAAAATACCACCCCTGTACAGCCACAAAACATAATCCTAAAGACAAAGACTATATAAAGCTTATAAACAAACTCCTAAAGCTCAGAATATCCTGTCACTATAACCTTATAACACATGGAGACATTCATCCCAACCCTGGCCCACCCACACCCAATAACCTCCACTCCCCTACCACGACCCCCACAGTCAAGCTACCCATGAACACTCCCACTAGTTCCCTCCTAGCATTTCACCTAAATATTTGAAGTATTAACAATAAGATTCCCAACCTACACACCCTCCTAGCAACCCACTCCCCAGACATTATGTGTTACGGAAACCTGGCTAAAACCCAGTACTACTGACAATGAGATACTACCTACAGGATACAATATTCACCGGTTAGACCGTGCTACAAGGAAAGGAGGTGGGATAGCAGTCCTGTACAAAAATACTCTAACCATTAATAGAGACACCATTCAACCTCCCCAATTCAATAACGCGGAACTCCTCATAACCAAGCTACAGATTAGCCAAAACAAACACTTGAACATTGTCTGCGCATACATTCCACCAGGCAAAAACCTAAATACCCTAGAATATCTCTTTTACTGGTTATCCACTACCTATCCCCAAGAAACCATAGTTCTTGGTGATTTTAACACCGAATGGCACCCCTGCTCCTCCGACCCCCCCCCTCACTCATATAAACTTATCTGCGTTTAAACAGACCATAACCTCTCCCACTAGGATAAACAAACCAACCAACAAGGAAAGTATTCTAGACTGGATCCTAGTTAATAACCAACCCCAACTGTACACAGCTGGTACTCTCCCTGATGACCTTAGTGACCATTGTCTAACCTATATCATAAAACATAAGGCAGGAAACCCTCACCAGCCCAAATATAAAACATTTAGAAACAGGAAAAACTTTGATGCTGCTATATTCCAAAATGAATTAAAAGCAGATGACTGGTCAAAACAAAAAAATCTAACATTAGAGGAGGCCATAGATCACTTTAACACTAAATTCCTAAGTATCCTTGATTCCCATGCTCCAGCACGTACAATAAAAACTAGAACAAATACAGCACCATGGCTCACAAAAGATACCAAAGCAAAAATCAAAACTAGAAACAGAGCCTGGGCCAGCTGGAGAACAACAAAAGCCCCACTTGACCATCTAAAATATCGTCAACTCAGGAATGATACAAAAAAAATCTATTTTACTGGATAAAAAAAGCTTCTACCAAAATCTCCTACAAAAACACCACAACAACCCTCAAAAGTTCTGGGCAGGCTTAAATCAACTACTTTGTCCAGGTCACTCCACCACCCTAACCCCGGCTAACTATACCCATAGCTCCCCAGAGACAATAGCTAGCGCCTTTAATAACTTTTTCACTGAAATAATCCAATCCCTAGCAAATCAACTAACCCCCTGTAACTAAAACCACATGCCTAATCTACCTAATAATCACCCGGAATTTGGCTTCCAACCAATATCCACTAGTTTTATCAAAACACTTCTAAAAAATCTAAAACCTACCACCCTCGCTGCTGACCTCCTCCCTGCAGAGTACCTGCAAATAGATGCAGATGCCATTGCATATCCCATACCTATCCTCACCAACAGAACCTTATCCGAAAATGCTATCCCCTTCCTCTGGAAAATATCTCACGTCATCCCACTCCATAAAGGTGGTACCTCCTCAGACATATCCAACTATAGACCCATTGCCATTCTTTCCCCACTAGCCAAAATAATGGAGAAATGTGTACACAAGCAACTAATGCACTACCTTTCACAGAATAATTTACTATCCGACTCACAGCATGGTTTCAGGCCATACCACAGCACCACCTCAGCCCTCCTTTCCTTTACTACTGCCATAAACCAAAACAGGAATGACAATAGGCTAACCTCTGCCCTCTTTGTTGACCTATCAAAAGCCTTTGACATGGTCAAACATGAACTTCTCATTCTTTCACTAAAATCTATTTCCCTCAACATGCCTGCTATCCAGTGGTTCCAGTCCTACCTGACTGGTAAACAGCAGGTGGTACTATGGCAGGTCAAACTCTCCAGCCAGATACCTCTCATACTTGGTGTCCCTCAAGGGTCCATACTGGGTCCACTATTCTTCTTCATTTTTATCAACATCCTCCACACTGCTATCCCTAAAGCCACCTGCATCCAATACACAGATGATTCCACTCTCATCTGCTCAGCCACCTCCCCATCCGACTTGCAAATCTTAACCCAAAATACATTTAACACTATCAAGAACTGGCTCACCAATCAACGTCTGCTTCTGAACCCCAATAAAACTAAACTTCTACTCTTCTCTCCTACTAGTAGATCCACCACACTTTCATTCTCTGTCACATCTAACAATGGTACCACTATTTCCCCAGATAATCACACCAAACTGCTAGGGGTTATCATAGACAATAATCTCAAATTTGACCTACAGGTCAACAAAACCATACAGACCATCAATAAGAAGCTTGGATCACTGTATAGAAACAAGACATTTTTAACCCCACTGGCTAGGACTGCAATCACCCAATCACACCTACTCTCTACTCTCTTATATGCCTCACCTGTACTCTCAAACCTCAACAAATCCGAACTAGGTAAGCTGTCCCATAGCTACAATCATATTGCCAGATTCACCACTGCCTCCACCTATAGAACCCACCACTGCCAGAACCTTAAGCAACTAGAGTGGCTAGAACTGCCCAGCTTAATTCAATTCAATCAACTCTTAATAGCGCACAAAATTTTGTACCACCCTGAGGATACCCCCTCACTTAAAAATATTATTAAGCCATATAGCAATCTAAGATTACTACAGGCAGCCGATAAACTATTGGTCCAAACCCACAAAGCTAATAACTCTGCTGGTGAATCCCTGTTTGCCAACTTCATTGGCAAAACCTGGAATTCGTTGCCAAACTATATAACCCTACAATCCTCCAAAAGTCTCTTAAAATAAAAACCTCAAACAGTATCTCAAAGTGAATTGGCTATGCCCATGTACCAACCCTGATTAAGTTATAAACTAAAAGCATATTCTGCAAGTATCATAACTTGTAACTACATCACCAAGCTCTGCTTCCAATCTGATGTCTCTTACTTTTAATTGTATGTCCATGACAATTGTGAGTCTCTACTAGGGAACACTACTAACCCATTGTATATAATCACTTTGTTTTTATAATTGTTTGCTAACTTCTGTGTAATCTATGTAAGTTTGTCTTTGTGGAGTTTTTCTCCCCGGGCCTCCGCTGAAAATGGACATGTATCCAGTCGGACTATCCCGGTAAACAAATGTAAAATAAATAAATAATACTAAGTTGAGTCTTCACTGTCCCAACCATCCCCAGTCATCTGGATTAGTGGAAAGGGTGAACAGGACCTTTAAAAATAAAATTTCAAAGATTTGTACTGGAACCCACTTAAAGTGGCCTGAAGCCCTTCCCTTAGCATTAATGAGTATGAGGGCCTCACTAAATGCCACCAGGAAATTGAGTCATATGAGATATTAATGGGGAGACCCATGGCCATTCCAGTGAGAAATGCTGATTTAACTTTGTCAGATGATGCTACGATTTCTTATTGTAGGAAACTCATTAATATCTTGCAGCAATATCATTGAACAGTAAAAGCAGCATTAGCAAAGCCTCCTGACCAACCCTGTCATCAACTACAACCGGGTGACTGGGTGCATGTGAACATTTTTCAGAGGAAAAATCGCCTGAACCCAAGGTGGAAGGGGCTTTCCAGGCCCTGCTCTACTACCAACGTGGATCCATTCATCTCATTGCAAGAAGGCCTGTCGTGTGGCGACCCCAGATGAATCATTGCAGCCAACAGAGGAAGATTGAGGTGTGACAGATAAATCATCTGCCCAGTGAAAAGGTCAACTTCAGAAGCAGTCCATGATGAATCCAGTGACAACAGGTACTTTTGGTTTGTTTCTGCTGCTGTTCCCTTCTATAAATTGGTCGAAAAAAAACAGTTTCTTGCTGGTCCTTTGGCAATATGCCAAAAATCTAAACAAAACAAACTGCTGGATATGTTCGCATATACCTCATCATTCCAAGGCAGGGATTCCTATGATTCCCATCCCTGCATCAAAGGTGTTATTTGGAAAGGACCTTAATGACATCAGCATAACCTGGCATAATGTAACTGATTTTTCAAAGGTTGTGTCTCTTATGCCAGAAATGGGACTGTATCAGTCGAAAAAAGCAAATGTAATGATACCAGGCAATAAAAGTGTGTTAGACTCTTTGCACTTAAAAAGCTATGACTGGGGGCATGGCATGGGCATGATAAGTGACTGTTACTACATCTGTGGTGATCGTGCCTACCCCTGGTTGCCTACAAACTGGTCTGAATGTTGCTTTGTAGGCTATTTTACTCCTGCTATTCAACATTTCAAACCCTCAACTGCAGGTAGACTGAAAAATAAGCGAGCAATTCACTGGACAAAGCAAGTATTTTCAGTTTTTAATCCTGAGTATGGAGTGCAAAGGACAATGCTTAAAATCACCATACTTGCCCAAATTCTACAGGAGGTAGCCAACGAAACTTCACATCACATCAGGATGGCAAATTGAGAAATGACTGAAATGCAAACTGTGGTGAATCAAATGGCACTTGATATAATGCTTGCTGTAAAGGGGGGGGGGGGGTCATGTGCCGAGTCATTGCTGTTCATATATTAGTGACTATCATGATGAACAGGCAAAAGAGGCAAACTTCATGGAACAAAGGGCCAAAGAGTTGGACAGCACATCCAAAAATTGGACACTTTTTGGATGGTTGGGCAGTATTTTTGGTAACATGGGAACTAGCATAATCCAGGGTATTGTCACTGTTCTTTTTATTATACTTGTAATCATTTTGGCATTTTCTATTCTAAAGGCTATGATTACAAGATGTTTAACCTCACCTGCACATGAAATGGCACCGCATGCAAAAATCAATGACAGTCTTTTTTGACGAACAAAATGACAACTACTATGACGCTGAGGCATATTTTTTCAAGTTAAGAAAAATAAAAATATAATTATATGTATGGTATGACACTAATAGTGTCAGACGGGACGGTGGAAACTGTTATGGGACAAGACCAGCTTATTAAAATGTATATTAATTTCAGTTTATTAATGATGCTCTATAACATGATTGTTAAAAAGCAAATATAATTTGTATGCAGGGCTGGGAAAGATACAGCTTCATAAGCCACAGAATTGCTGTCTTTTAAACTGCATTCTTTTAGTTTGTAATAAGAGAGAATAGTACGTGTTGCAGTTATTATAAAAGGAATTTGTTAGCCTGACTCTTCCAGGCTAGGAGTGCATTGTTTCTAGGGCAGGTTTAAAACATCCAAGGTCAGAAACAAGACCCCTTGGAAGGAGGTGGATCATGTATAGAAAGGTGTTCATGTGAAGTCTGAGGCGAAAATCACGAGGGATGAAAACATTTGCAAAGTTTTCTATAGGACACAGTCATTGTAATGTAATGAAAGTGCATGACAAGGTTTGATAAGAAAAATGTATAAAAAATGTGGTTTGTCTCTGTTCAGAGAGACTATTTTGACATCTGCCATGAAGATTGTCTCCCAGTGCTGTAAAAATAAAATTTCTGTTTGCAAATCCTAAAGTGTTGTTCCTGACCAAAGGCATATAAGGTAAATTCTTAATGTTATTTATTTATGACTACAACAATGGGAACTGGAACAACCAAACAGTGAACTTCAGAATATCCAGGTCTGGGTGAGGAATTCCTGAGGGATGAGAAATAAGATCCAGAACTGGATCCAATGTCCATGGTGAAACTACTATGTGAGACCATAGGGAGGAAAACCAAACTTGGCGAGGCCAGAATGGGGCGATGAGGATCACAGTGCTCCCCAGCCTGTGAGCTTTCTGAAGAAACTTCAAAATGAGAGGAAGTGGGGGATAAGCATACAGAAAACCGGGAGGCCAAGCATAGACCAGTGCATCTCTGAGGGCTTCCCCCTTGGGGGGGGGGGGGGGTCAGAGCAAAGAACTTGCTGCATTTCACATTGGAAGGAGATGCGAAAAGACTGCAGCAAGGACAACCCCACTTTATAAAGATCTTTTCTGCCACTGAAGGATTCAGAGACCACTCATAAGGCATCAGAATAGACCTGCTGAGCCTGTCTGCCAGAATGTTGGACCACCCCAGGATGTGCATTGCCACCAGAAAATGGCCAATTGAGGTTGCCCATTCCCACACTCTCATGGCTTTGTGACATAAGGGATAAGATCTGGTTCACCCCTGTTTGGTGATGTACCAGACCACAGACATATTGTCTGTCTGAATTGCAATTGTCCCTAGAGGGAGATGGGCATGAAGGGCCTGCAACACAAGATGGACCGCCCTCATCTCTAGGACATTGATATGCAAAGCTGGTCTCAGTTGGGGACATTGTGCCTTGGACCATCCTTCCCATGCAATGCCCCCCCCGCTCACCCTAGCTGTGAGGCATCCGTGGTCACTGTGATTTTGGGAAAGGATGGAATAAAAGGGTATCCCCTGATTAGATCAGTGGACTGAATCCACCACCGAAGAGAGTCCCTGCATACTCGGGAGATTTGAACTGGATATGACAATGGCAGATCCAACAGGGACCATTGAACATCAAGTGTCCACTGGGGAATCTGCATGTGAAGGCATACTAAGGGTAATAGATTGATCGCGGCCGCCACAGACCCCCAACGCCCTTAGTACTGTTTCTGCTGTCAGAACTTGGGCTTGAAGAATGTATAGAACATGCAGTTTGAGACTGTATATCCTGTCTGGGGTGAGGAAAACTTTCATGTGGATCGTGTCCAACCAAGCCCCAATGAAGTCTAAGATCTGAGCCGGGGCCAGTGGTGACTTGTTGAGACTGATGGTGATGCCCAGTCTTTTTGCAAGCAAGAGGAAATGGCCCTGGCTTGGCAAGGTAGATGCTTGAAAGGGGCAGTGAAAAGCCAATTGTTTAGGTAAGGGAAGACCTGAATACCCTGAAGCCTCAGGTGAGCCGTTACTACTGCCATAACCTTGGTGAACACCCTGAGGGCTGTGGTGAGACCAAAGGGAAGGGCTCTGAACTGATAATGATTGGCTCCTAGCCGGAAACGGAGAAACCTCTGGGAGCCTCTGTCCATCTTGATATGATACTACATGTCCTAGAGGTTGATCAAGCACATCCAATCATTCACCTGCAGGAGGGGTGACCATCTGAAATTTCACCTTGGCTACTGACAGGTTAAAGGTGTAAAGATCCAAAATGAGTCTTAGGTCCCCCATTTTCTTTGGGCACTAAAAAGAACCTGGAATAAATGCTTGATCCAGACTGGATTCATAGGACAGACTGGATGACTCGTTTTCCTAGCAGCTTTTCTGTTTCTATAGCAGCTTCCTCCCTTTGCATGGGTGGAACATTTGGTGGTCATGGTGGTTTGGTGAATGGGATGGAATATCCTCTGGATATAATCTGCAACACCCAATGATCTGTTGTTATGGACTCCAATGCCGCTGGGTGAAGTGGTAGTTGACCCCCGACTGCCTCCGGAGATGAGCAGTTGGGCAGCCCTTCAGGGCTGCTGCCTTGGTTTGTCCGAGAAAGGTTCATAGGTTCATAGGTAGGTACTAGGCTATCGGCCCTGGGGCCTATACAAGCCCAGCCAAAAAGGTACCCTGGCTTTTGCCACCCAAGAAAATTATTTTCTTGTGCCACTGTCGAGCAGAGCCACAGAGGTGATCCCCGGGCTGAATTTCCTATTTCCCATCCAATCATCAAGATTTTTCTTGAAGAGTGCTAATGAGGAGCTTTGTTTGATATAGATAGGTAGCTCTCAGGACCTGAAATTTCTTGAACCCCCTTTGCCCCTAGGGCGGCGTCTAACATAACCCCCTATGCCCCTAGGGAAAGTTGAGACTTAAGTGTCCCAAGAAAATGTCTGAGACTTTCAGAACCACATCTTCTTCATCCCTCGCTGATTCCTTGAGAAGGATCTTTGAGGGGAGGAGAAGCGGATCCCGATGGCAAACAGTGTCTTCCCATCCTTCTCATAATGGACCAATGTCTCTGACTGACTTCCCAAAAAGGGAAGAGTCATCGTAAGGGGCATTTGTAAAGGACGCCTTGAAGGGTTCTGAGAATTGACAAAGTCGGAGCCAGGCGTGGCACCTAATGGCAACCCTAGTACCGGCTGCCCTGGCGGCTCCCTTTGTGGCATGGAAGAGAAGACACATGGATGTATTTGCCAAAGACTTGAGAATGGCCATCCAAGTGGAGAATGTCTTTTTGTCCCCTGCCGACATGGACTCCAGGGTCGATTCAGCGATCTCCTTGACCAAGTTGCAATACAGTCAAATGACGTGTGCCATGTAGTTCAGTGCTCTTAAAGAGAAGCTCTTTCTTGGTGGCAGTTGCCACATCCATAGCATCCATGGGGGATCCCTTATTCCAGTAAGCCCTGTCTGAGGGAGCACTAAGTACTTTGTCCGGGTGCTTAGGGATAGGCTCCACAGTGTCCGGTTTCTTCCATGCCCGAAATGTTATGTGATCCACCAGAGGATCCACGGGGGGGAGACAGCCATGAGTTAGATGGGACTGTGCCGAATACCTCCGGGAACACTGATTCGTCTGAGGTCGGCTTTTGGGCAGACCACCGTCCCTGACGGAGGAATTCCATGATGTCTCCAAAGTAGACATCCTCAGGTGGTGACCTTGGTAACCTTCCCCTTCCTCCAAATCAGTGTCTTCGGTAAGGGATGTTGGAGGGGAGTCCAGGTGCCTCCTCTTATATGTTCGTTTGCAAGGAACCTCCTCAGTGGGATTTTCAGGGGAGGACTCACAAACCTCCTGCTGCTCCCTTGGGGGAGCTTCCTGAGGCAAAACAAGTACAGGCAGTCCCTGAGATGACAAGATGGTCAGGACCGCACCCAAAGCAGAGGGAGTTGGGACAGAATCAGAGGACGAGATGGTCAAGTGTCTTGATGACACCAACAGAACCCTCTCCACCACATCAAAGTTTGAAGGGGAGCAGACCTCCTGGGAAATACTAGGTGGAATCCTTCCCCTCTGACCCGACAGGGGAGTCAGAGCCGAGACTCCAGGAGCCGAGATACCAAGGGAAGTACTGTGCTCTGAAAGGCTTGGAACCATCAGCAATCCCTTGGATCCGACCCAGAGACTATGGCTCTGAGAGCTCAGATCCGACTCGGTCAGATCCGACATGCTCAAGGCAATGGCCAGCACTGAGGTAGCAGGTACCGTCAGCGCCAACTCCCAGACCCCAAAGGTCCTCTGATCCAGGATCTCCGAAACTGCAGGTCAGACCAGATAAGGAATTATCGGCGTAAAAAAGGACTGCGAGCTCCCCCCTCCAGAGGGAGAGGGTGCTGGCAAGACCCCCAACTGGATTTGGGTGCAGATAAATCTCTGCATCATCTTGTCCATCTCTGCTTCACTGAGGCTCCGGGTGGAGCGGACGGACGACGCCACAGACACTGGTCGAAAATGCCGGTGAGGGGGGGGACAAACCGGCAACGTTGCCTGTGATTCCAATGGCTCAGGGAAGAACCTTGGGGATTGAAGCTGGGGAGATCCGGGCGTAGTTGGAGTCCTAACTTTAGCTGGAGGGCCAGCCGGGGGCCAAGCAGTCTGTTGACTGCTTCTGCGGCTTGTCTCTCTTGATCTTCTCCCCTTCCCTGGACTTCTCGGCAGGAGTTTGAGTCCCAGAGGCCGGGGAAGAGGAAGAAGATGCAGCTGATGTCCCTGAAGGGGGGGGGGCACAGGGGCTACCATCCCCGAGGACGGAAGTAGTCCTTTTAGGATCAATTTGTCTCTCCTGTCCCTCAGTGCTCTGGGGTTAAACCCAGCACAGATAGGACAGGAGGTCTGAAGGTGCGCCATGCCCAGGCACACTACACTCAGAGTGTGGCCATCGGCTGGCGAAAGCTTATGGCCACACTCTGTGCACTTCCTGAATCCTACTTTAGGGGCTTCAGACATCCCTAAATAGGTCAGACACACTCCCACATGCACACAAAAAGAGATAGGCCGAAAGGGAAAAGAGAGAGGGAAAACGTTTTTTTTTTTTTTTTTTTTTCACTGATGACTGTCGCGGAAAGGGAAAGGATAGAAGGAAGAGAGAGAAAGTTTAAGAAAGGTAAAGAAAGGGGTCAAAACGATAAAAAATAGCATTGACACAACCCACTGTATGCCTCGACCTCAGGCCACGCTGCTTGCTTTTCCAGTGGCAAACGAGATCTGAAGGGATGAAGGAGACAGGGGGCATTATGGGTAAGGGGGGAGCTAGGAGCTCAGATTAAATGCTGGAAATGTGGCCGTGACAGGTCTGATACGCATCTGTAGCCCACAGGTTGAAGATCAAATGAAGTCAATTACTTCAAATATACATTTTTTAGAGGGGGTACATTTGATTTGCATTTTTAATGTTTTTATATAAGGCTATTCATTTACATACTATGAAATGTCCCTTTAAGAAATTAATTGAACATTTGCATTATTGGCTTATTGCAAGCATTTGAATGGAGCATAAATTTTTATATAAGGAACCAGAGAGAAGGAGTATTTTATCTGACGAAGTCTCTTTTGAATTGCCAAAAGCCCTTATGAATATATGGTGGTTTGTTTAGTTAATAAACTTTTTATCACTCTTCGTGGAGAGTTGGACTGCTTTGTGGACTTTTTCAGTTTGTTGGTTATTTTGCTGCCGCTTTTTGGTATTTATGTAATGTTTTTCATAAATCTGTTGTATTAATGAATACATATTTTATTTGAAGAATGTGACAGTTTTTTTTTTTGCGCAAGCATTTTTTTTCCTTCAAATTTTCTTTCAATCTTTCTAAATATATTCCATCTGGAAGTTCCGGGCGTCTTGCATAATAATAACATAACATATTTTCTTCCTTATCTTCAATAGTCCACTTTGTTATCTTTAAGGATCTTTTTTTGATCCTGTCAAATTTTGTGATTTTTGTGGACTCCCTCTTCCTTCTACAACAATGAGGCCATCTTATAACAGACGGAAGGCATCTCTACAACAAGGGTGTCATCTCCATAAGAGAGGGCCATCTTTACAACAGCTATTACTGTGTGTGTGCCTACATCTTAAGTGATAATTTAATAAAAGTGTTTAAAAAAATGAATGTAGTTATAAACTTCCAAGATGGCTGCACACAAATCAGCAGGTTGATTAGAGCTTTCCCCGTGTAAAAAATGAAACTGAGAAAAAACAGCCAGTAAGACTTAAACATTTGGGCAAAAATCAGTTACTAGCTAGTAATTACACTGTCTGGAGGCCAGCAAAGTAGAAATTTGGAAAAAGTAAAAGAAAATGAACCAGAAAAGTAGAAGAAAAAACCTGACTGGGATGTATCTTGCAGATGTACAGCAAAACACAGTTTAAGTTTCAACTTTGGTATAGGAGAAGGTGTCCAGCAATTTAGGGGTAAAAAGTAAAATGTTCCTTTAGGATCTAAGGACCCAGGTAAGAGATCTTCAACAGACACAGGTTGGCTTGGATACGAAGCTGAGCTATCAAGAGCTAAAGCACTGAGGGAAAGGGATAGATCCAACAACCTCAGAGTTGACTACAACCCCTGTGCCTTGACACTGAGCTCTCAGCTCTGGCATCCCTCCAAGACTCAACGCCATCATAGTCAAGTGGAGAGAGATACCATCAGAGTCAAAGGCGTCCAGACTGGGTTTGTACGGAAAAACGTGGATCTAAAACCATCCAATCTGAATGTGGGAATGGGGAAGGAGAAACCAGGTAAGATGTGGAAGGGCCTGGTCAGGTATCCCGAAGCTGGAGAAGCAGGAAGGACCCCCACTTGGATCTGCGTCCTAAGGAATTTCCACATCATGCTGTCCATGTCAGCATCAGATAAACTCCTCGATGACCTCATGCATCTGAGAGATGATGCTATCAAAGGCAGCCTAGATGACCTATAGAAGGGTCTCTCATCATTGCAGGGCAGATGATTGGAGCCAAGGTGGTATCAGCTCTGGGGAGAAACACAGTTCGAAGATAATTGGAGTTGTCAGTGAACGGATCCGAATTAGGCCCAACCCAAATGAGAAGCAGCCTGTATGATCTGAAGATATAGCAATTTCTTCTCAGGATCAGAAGGATCCGACAGATCCAGAGACATTTTCCTCAAATCCTTAAACAAATCTTTTCATTTGTCTTTCTCTCTGTCGTTGTCTTTCTCTCTTTCCTTTTCCTTAGATCTCTCTGGTTTTGATCTGTCTTGGGGCCTCTCTGAAGACTTCTTGACAAAAGGAGAGCCCAAATGAAAGGACGCTGATTGTCCTGCATTGGCTGGGAAAAGGCCTTTCAAAACTAAGTTTGAACAGTGATCACAGAGGGCCCATAACCCAAACGAGGAACAAATGTTGCAGACCTCCCCCAAATGAGAAGTCCACAAACAATAGATGTATTTATTATGCGGATAGTGGGGAGGAATTTTCTGCCTACAGGCAGAGTACTTTTTAAATTCAGTAGCCCTGTCAAAGATGTCCTTAACTGGATCAGTGTAATTTCACCAAAAATCCATTTCGCTGAAACTTTCTGACATAGGGTCCAAATTGCCGAAAATCCATTTTGCCGAAAATAGTACTGACAGTATATATGCCCTTTTCCCCAACTGTACTGCGATCTCAGAGTGATAATATTAAAGTAGGGGGGTGTGGGGGGCGTAGCCCTCCACCTAGTACAGTTTAATATTGTCTAGTATTGCTTTATATTGTCCAGTCCCTATTAAAAGGCTAAGTAAGTAGTTTATAACCTGAGTAGGTGGGGGGCTGTGCCCCCTACACCCTCCGACATTAATATTCTCACTCCGAGATTGCACTGGGGGGAAAGGACATATACACTGTCAGTACTATTTTCGGCGATTTGAACCCTCTGTCAGAAATATTCGGTGAAATGTCATAGACCCCCTTAACTACACAAACATTGGAAAGAAAGACAATTGACTATATGGTATAAAAGCAAACTATAAGCTATAACTACCACACAGAGCACCTGCTCAGAAATGCAGCCATAAGGGCCTAAACTGTATATATTATGTATATATATATATATATATATATATATATATATATATATATATATATATATATATATATATATATATATATATATATATATATATATATATGTGTGTGTGTGTGTATAGATAGATACAGATATAGATATGTGTCTGTGTGTGTGTAGCAAGAACTTCAGAATGCTGAAAAATAGTCAAAGGAATCTCTCTCTTTTTTTGGAAGGGTAGGAGAAGCTGAAAAAAAGGCAGGAAGAAACTAACTCCAGTTAATCACCAATCAGAAAGAACAGCACATGCACTAGTGTAGACTAAAAAAAAAACAGATTAAAAATCAAGAAAAACAGATTGCTAAGCTGAAAGAATAGAAAAAATGATTTATCTGTACTGCCACAACTAGAAATTAACATAAAGAGCACTAAGCCTCAAGATTGTTTCCAACTACTTCAAGCAGCAAATGAGATCTGAAGAACTGCAAGAGCGCAGGGGGATCATGGGAATGGGAGAGGAGCCTGAACCTTGGGTCCAGTGTCTGAAAATTTGCCAGCATTGGATCCTGTCAGATCTGACATTCCTACATGTGGAATCACAAAAACGAGCAGTGAACGACTCCAGGCAGTCAGAAAGAATTTATTTAAGCGCTTTTCGTCAGTTTAATAAGCTGACTTCTTCAGAACATAAAACAAAGACTACTGACAGCTTGATCCTTATAAAGGCATAGCCCACATTAAGTCCTTCAAGCAATAATTCAATTAGTCTTAATTGGCATTAAAAAACATTTTAAAGAAATGAGTGCGTTTAAGAAGAACTGTTTAAAAGAACAGTAACCAATTTATGGTGGCAAACTAGACAACCTAGTAAGTGTACTTTCAACACAAATAAATAAAGCGATCTATTAGTATAAAAGTAAATCCTGTGGAGGGTGTTGCATGTTGCAACCTTTAACTAAACAGCAGTACACAGTACTGATTACGTTTATACAGCTGATGAAACCTAATTTTGGTTTTACTGTAAATCAAGGTTCTAAACCTACCCATGTCGTTGAGTATGAGGTAAAAACCTCAAGCAACCCAAAAGATGTTATAAGTTTCAAAGTCATGTCTGAAAACATTTTAAAGTCAGTTTGTGAACCAATTTAGAAAAAAGGGTTTGTGAACCAGTTAAAAAGAAAAATTATATGTTATTGTTTTTATATTGTTTTTATGTATTTATATGTAACTATAGGACAATGAATAAATATAATAAATATAATACAGTATTTGGTGGTGCTACTGAAATTTGATATTGATTAAATTAATATTTAGTGTTTGATGTTTGTTAAATTGAATAAATATTCGCACAGCAAATTTTAAAAAAGTAGCAAAAAATTAAAACCCCACAGTTGTATGTGTAAGATAATACTACAAAAAGCGCTATGAAGAATTTATGAAAGTACATAAAATACATGAAGGTGGGTGTAAATCACACATACCACGTGTACGTGATAAGTTCAAATAATATTTTTTGAATATATTATTTAGTAAATTTTAATAATTTTTTATATGATTTTTAATAGAAATTGTTTTTATATTATGTATTAATAATTTAAATTAATAATTTAAATTAGTTGTGGTAAGTTAGACGTACCTAGTGTCATGAAGGTCGTGGTCAATAGTTTTAATGAATTCATAATAACGTATGTTGAAACTAGCTAGTCCACAGAAATAGTCATAAAGGACATAAGAAACAGAAACATAACAGACATAAAAACCATAAAAGATCTAAAACACCAAATATATGTGTGTATAATGAACAGTAAATATGTATATACACATGTATGAAATCCATCAGGGAAGGGTATCTAATGACAGTACCTTCATCTTTTTAAACTAATTAGTTTCAGTAGGCTTCCAATTGAACAAGTCTCATTTAGTCCTGGGAAGCTATATGCATTTAGTTTTACCTGCCATTTCAATTCCAATTCTTCCAGTTTCAGGTTTCTAGGACCCCCTCTCAGGTCAATTTTTACATGGTCAATTGCCATGAACCTGAAACTGTGATTTGGGTGACCTGCCGTGTGTTTAGCAAGTGCGTTCTCCAATTTCCCCTTTTTAATGGCATACAGATGTTCGTACATCCTTTCACGTAGTCTTCTTTCAGTCTTACCGACATAAAATGCTAAACAGGATGTACACTTAGCTAAATAGGTAATGTGGTTAGTGTTGCAATCAAATTTGTTCCTTAACCTGAATTTTTGTTTGTTCAGAATAAAAGAGTTACCCTCCTGGACGTAGTTACAATAATTACAATTGTGACATTTGTACATTCCAGGGCATCTCACTATAGGTGCATTATGTTTTTCTAACAGGTTTTTGATGTTAAGCCCTTTTCTATAAACTATCATAGGGTGGTCACCTAATTTTTCAAATAGGTCAGGTTGTATTTTAAACAAGTCCCAGTTTTTCTTCAGTATTGATGAACACAGGGTGCTTTTTATATTGAAGGTAGTAATGAATTTAACAGTGCTTAGCTTGTTGTTTAATCGGCCACTAATTGGCACAATACTCCCTTCTTGGTCACATAAGTTCTTATCTACCAAGCTGGCACTGTTGTCGTTGGTCAAATTTTTAGTGTTAGTCTTTAGGAGAGGTAGATACACCTTATTGTGTCTTTTATCCATTACCTCCTGAACTATTGGGTCAAGGAAAGTTTCCGGGTAGCCTCTATGTATAAACATTTCCCGTATGTAAGCACATTCCTGTTTAAAATCCTCGTCCAGGCTGACCATTCTGAAGTTTACCAACTGCCCCTTCACAACAGATTTCTTCTGATAGTGCGGGTGACAGCTGGTGTAATGGAGGAAAGTGTAGAGTATGTTGATTTTCTAAAGATGTTTGCTATAAACAAGTTTAAGTTGTAATTCTTACTAAGATGGATGTCAAGGTAGTCGATACAGTCACAATTAAACGTATGCGTAAATTGCAAAAACTCAGTAGTGTGGTTAAAGTAGTCAATAATTTGGTGACTGACACTTTCGCTACCTTTAAATAGAATGAAGATGTCGTCCAGGAACCTTGTATAATATATGAAGGACTCAAAGAACAAGTTGCCTTTGAAGACAAACTCAGATTCCCAGTACGCCATCACCAAATTAGCTACACTTCCTCCACAAGGTGACCCCATGGCGACACCTATTTTTTGCAGATAGAATTCTTCACCGTGGCAAAAATAATTGTTTGTTAATACTAAATCCAATAGGACAGAGACTAAATCTGTTTCCCTGGTGGGAGCTTTATATTTCTTAAGCATAAGTCCTACCCATTCTAATGCTACCTCATGGGGGATACTAGTGTAAAGATCTTTTACATCGATTGTGAGGAAGTTGTAGCTCTTGTCAAAGGGCACAGTGTCAATATTTTTCAAAAAAGTCAAGGAGTCTTTAAAATTTGAGTCTCCTTGACCAGATATTTTTGTAAAATTGCATCCAATACCTTAGCACAAGAGTAGGTTGGGGATCCCCTACTGTCTACCAAAGGTCTAAGTGGTGGATTCTCAATACTCTTGTGTATTTTAGGGATACCAAAGATACTCGGGTATCTAGGAAATGACGTTACTAGGTAGTGATATGTCTTTTGATCTATAAGGGCATCTATAAACAAATCTTCAGTACAGCTTCTAATGATACTGTAGGCCCTGTTTACCTCACTACGTGAACTGTGTACATATGCTTCGGTGTTTAATAGTTTATACATTCTGTCATGGTAGTCACTCATGTTGAAGACAACTAGTCCACCCCCCCTTGTCAGGTTTACAAAACCTAAGCCGTTGGGTGGTAAGAAAGGACATTATTTCCTTTTCATCATTGTTCAGGTTGGTAAGTGTGAACCTATTGTCTTTATAGGTGTTCATGTGTCTTATGTCTAGTTCACAACATTTCTCGAACAAGTCGAGAGCAGGGTGTAATGGGGGGTTATAGGTACTAGGGACATGGAAACTATCAGATAAACAAAACACGTCGCCCATCAAGACGTGGAGATTCAGTTTCCTAACAAACAATTTAATGTCCAAAATTGTGTTAGTCATGTCCCATTGTTTAGATGGAACAAAAGTAAGCCCTTTAGATAATAGGTCAACTGTTTCAGACCCAATTTCTATATCACTAAAATTGTACACTTTAAAATCACCCTTAGTGTTTAAGGTAATAGAAGGTGCTAATTTACTACTCTCCAAAGGGACAGACTCACAAAGACTACAAGCAGACTCATTTAAAATGCTATCAACATAAAGCGGTTCTATAGTACTCGTGCTTGGCTCAGGTACAGTCTCAGTAATGTCCAAAACAGTGTCATAAGCATCATGACTGTCAATTGGATTTGACAATGAATCCATAACAGGTCGAGGATTTATTTCCTGTAAACATTGTAGACCCGTTTGTCTTTTACAACATTTTGTTGATAGTTCTTCTGCTTCGGTTTGGCCCCGGTGAAGGGGCCCTGCTGAAAATTTGGGTCTCGTGCCTGTTGCCTGTCAGGTTGAGCACTTCGAAGTCTATTACGCCATGGGGTACCCCTACCCCCTTGTCCTTGTTGGTTAGAAAGCCCTAGATCAAAACTGGTGTTGTCGGACTCGAAGTCATCAACAAGGTCACAAGGTCCTTGTTGGACAACATTCAGGTCCTTATTATATTGGTAAGGATTTTTAGGGTTTGCCATTCCCTTTCCCCAAACTTGGGCTACAGGTGGAATGGGGTAGGCAGTTCCTGAACCATATGCTTTAATGTCCCTGTCAAGTTTTTTAATTTTATTAGACTCCAGTTTAGACATGTATTGATCAATACTATTAAATATACGGTCATAATCGTATTTGTATCTACCAAATTCGTAGTGGGTTTGTATACTAGTGTCCAACTCCATTACAAACCTCGACAGGTCACTGACCAAATTTTTATAGTGCTTGATAATAGTCTCAATTAATTCAAATCCTTGTCTATCAAATAAGGATACCAAGTCTTTGTGAAAGGTAGACCCATTTTCCAGGCCAGTAGGGTAGGATACACGTCTCAAACCTTTGGGAACTACCTTTCTACATGTGGAGGCAGATGGAGAAGACATCAGATCATGTGTATTTAACTGAAGGTTTTGAAACAACTCTGGCAACTTTTTCAGATAAAACACCAATAAAAACAAATATTAAAATGCAGGGGAATGAAGTAAACATAAGACACTGATGATTTCCTATTTATTTATTAAAGAAAAAGGAATTTAAGGAATGGATAGTGGAAATGATTGGAGAGTTATTAGTGAAGATAGATTTTTTTTACAGAAGGGAGAGCTAGTGAATGGGATAAAATGAAAATGACTTTTACAAACAAGGTAGAAATAAGAGGAAAACAAAAGTGGAAAACAGTAATATGAATTATTTGAAGGGCTTGACATAGATAAAACTATTGCAGAATAAGGGCAATCCCACAGCAGAAGAAGAGCAGCAACTGCAAAGTGCTAAAGGGAAAATAAGGGAATACTTAGATAATATGCATGAGTTAAGAAAGCTTGATATTAAGCAACTTTTTTGTAACATGAGAGCACAAAAATGTTTTGCAATATGACTTGGACAACAGAAAGTAGAAAGGATTTTTGTCAAACTTAGGAAGTCTGTAACAAGAATGATAACCAGAGATCAGAGATATTAGATATATTTTGAACATTTTATAAAAAATTATATAAAGCAGAAGAATGTGGAAACCAAAAAGCGCAGAAATGAAAATATTTATGGAAGACTTAATTATGCCTAGGTTAGTGGTATGTAAGGCTCAACAATAATAGCTAAGGTAGGAGGAGATGAGATAAAATGGTGTATAACCAATCAACAGGGAATTCTCCAGGAACTGATGGTATTCTTGTGGAAGTTTGGAAGACAAGAGGGAGGAAAGTGATACTGGTGTGGAATGCTTTGTTTAACACTGTTTAAAAAAACGGGGTGGGGGGAGTACCATCATTTTTGAAGAAAGCTGTGGAGGCTATATTACCCAAAGGGGGAAAGACTTTTCAAACCCAGCTTCACATAGATGTATTTAAATTTTAAATTATAATTATAAATTATTTATGCCTATACTAGCTAAGAGAATAGCAAAAAATGTTGCCAAAATTGATAGATATGGATCAATGTGGTTTTGTGAAAGGAAGGCAAATATTTAACAACATTATGAGAACAAAGATAATCCAGAGGAAGTAGAGTATATTGTTGGTGGGTGTACAGAAGGCATTTGATAGAATCAGTTGTGATTTTATGAGTAGGGTAGTGCTAGTATTTCAGTTCTCTGATAGAATAATAGAGTTAATTAAGAAGATATGTGAAGGGTTAGAGGTACAAATTAAGGTGGGAGCGTTACACTCCAGCAAGCTTTGATCGAACTGAAGAATTAATCAGGAGTGTTCTCTTCCTCAACTGTTATTTGCTTTACTTTTAGAATAATTTTCAAAGAAAATAAGCAATTTTGAAATGCAAGGCTATAACTGGTATGGTAAAAAAGAAAACTTAGCTTTATTTGCAAATGATGTCATTTTGTACTTGAATGATCCAGAAAAGGACATCTCAGTGTTGCAGAACATTCTCAGACAATTTCAGGTCTTTTCAGGAAATAAAATCAATGGAAAAAAAGCAAATACTACAGTGGTAAACTATATACCCACACTTGAACTGGTTCAGCAATACCAATAACTATGGAGATATTATAATATTAAATATTTGGGTGTGAGGATTAAAATTATTTTATTATGACAACTAAGGATATGTGGGAAGAAACTAAACAAAAGATAAGGCAAAAACCGAAAAGCTGGAAGTTCTTGATTATGGATATGGATTGTATGATATATTCAGTGAAATTGTTTCTAGTCCCTTTAGTTTTATATTCAGGTCAAGCATACATAGTCAAGCCCAGAGATGTTGTGGACTGTAATTAATAAAGGAATAAAATAACTTATTTGGGAAGGAAAAAGACAAGAATTTTGTGGGATAAGTTGATTCTTTCTATAGAACAAGGTGGATTGGGATTACCTGATTTGAAGGGATACTTTAAAGCTACTAAGACTTATACATAACACAATCAGAAGGTTATTAATCAAAGTGGAAAGGGATGATGATGAAATGTGGGGGAGTTCAAGAAGAAAGACAGAGTCAGATTGTGGATGCAGGTCTTGATGGAGAATAATGATAATCATACTGAATGCTATATTCATAAACTAGTAGAACATATCCTATGAACTAAGCTAACACAGGGAGGGGGAAAGCAAGTAGGGGTATAAAAATAGTCAAGAGAGTCTGGAATTTACTGGAGAAATTTAGCAAAGGAACCAACGTATGGGAGCAAATGACTAGAAAAGGAAATGTAATAGAGTGGGATGAGGTCAAATAGAAGATTAGATGGCAGTTTAGAGACTGCTTTCACTACCAGGGTGTACACAATGAGAAAGGGCTAGGAGAGTTCTAAGTGAAAGACCATATCTGGTTATGTTTTTAAATGAGTCTAGAATGGAAGTTGTTAAAAATGGATAACTAGTAAGGCATATAAAATACTGTGTGATAACTATTAGAGTCAGACAAAGGAGATTAGAAATAGTTGGAAGAACAGAAAGGCAATATACAAAATAACGATGGGAGGACATTTGTATGGTTCCCGTATATGCAACAAAGTTCAGAAGGTTTAGGATTTGTACTTGGATGTGCTTAAATGGGTATTTTTATATACAAAGCAGGCTTTAGAGAATTCTTCCTCTGGTAGACAGCAAATGCAGAAGGTATGACAGACCAGAGAAAGGTAATTGAGAGTATTTTTGTCAAATGTAATAAGTTTGCAGATTTAAAAAATTCCCCACATTATAATTTGTCAGAAATTGTGGGGGAGCAAATGTTTTTTTTTACTAAGGAAATGATACTTTTATGCTACAATATAGGCTCTGAAATGGCCAGACAAGGTAAAGCCTTGCTAATTTTAAGGATGGCGATGAACCCTCCAACCAGCTCCTGACTTTATTCTATATGACCTGAAGCGCTGTTTCTGGAAGAGTGAGTTTTAAGAAAAGGCAAGAATTGATAACTGTGTGTAATGTTGAAATGAATATCAGTTGTTAAAAAGAAAACATACATGTGTAATACATAAAAATGAAAAAAAATGTTTGTTATGGTTTGTTTTTTTATAGTCTTAAATAGATACCTATATCCAAATGTAAGAATTTAATAAAGGTGTTAAAAAGTGAACTAATAAAGAATATTTTTGGTGTGTAATAAAACTAAGAATTTTTGGAAATAATTGAACAAGTTCATTCATTTAATGTTGGAATAATGAATGAAGAAATGTATGTTGGGAGGTGTACGATAAAGAAGGACGGTTATCAGAAAGATGACATTAATTGTATGTTATGGAGACTTTGGTTAAGTAGGATGAGTTACTTTTGTGGAATAAAATATTAGATTAGAAAAAGATAGTTGGGGAACTTATAAAGTATATAGAATGGTATAAAAAAGGATCTATATTAGTGGAACGAAAACTGCATTGCGTAAATCCCGTTTGCGCGACACACAATGAGCGAATGTGGGGAATATCAAAAGAATGAATGGAGATCGCCCTGGGGAATTCTTCCCTTTACTTCAATGGAGTGCGATCTCGGAGTTGGTATATTTAAGTAGCGGGGATGTGGTGGGTGCAGGGGGGCTTGCCACCCTGCATAAAACAGTTAGTAAGTGTTTTCGTCAGTTTTTTTATTTATTTATGACATTCAATATTTCCAACATTCCCTCAGTGTGTGTCAGGCAAACGGGATTCGCGCAATGCAGTTTTAATTCCACTAATATAGATCCTAAAAAAAAAAAATTGGTTAAAATGAAAGGGAGAAGACGTTGTAAGGGAGAAGACGTTGTGTAATAATGATAAGAGTTGTGGTATTTCCTGTTAAGAATTATTAAGTGTTATGAATTTATGATTTTATATATGCATGGAAAACCTTCACATAATTGAATGTTCATAATGTCGAACATTTTTTATGCTGGTAGAAATGACTGAAACTCATTCGATTGCTTCTGCCAGAATTAACTCATGCAAGATCGTGAGCCATGGGACACAGGGAATTTGCCCTTTCCCCAATGTAGAGTGATCTCAGAGTTGGTATATATAATCAGCTAGGCTCTCACTGGAAAAAATATGAGGTTTTTTTTCATTCTTTTGGATTTCGATCATGCTGTATCAATGTTTAATAGTTTGATATTATGACATAAATCTATATATATGTATATATATATATATATATATATATATATATACACACACACACACACACACACACACATTTATCTATATCTATATCTATATACATATCTATATATATATATATATATATATATATATATATATATATATATATATAGTATATGGGTCCCCTTCAAAACACCTAAAACCCATAACATCTAATTTCATAACAGTGAGACCAGAACATCTAAAACCCATAACATTGAATTTCATAACATCTAACAGCACAAATCACATGAAAATAACATCCCCTTCACATATAATGACACGTAATGACACCAAACTACCAAACACACTTTTTACTACATTTTTGCAGGGGGGCTTGATACAGTGGGGTTAGGAAATTAACTTTTTCCCACTGTAGTGCGATCTTGAAGTTGGTATATTTAATTTACTGGGGCTTGCCCTTGCAGAAATGTAGTAAAAAGTGTGTTTGGTAGTTTGGTGTCGTTATATGTGGAGGGGGTGTTATTTTCTTGTGATATGTGGTGTTAGATGTTATGAAATTCGATGTTATGGGTTTTAGATGTTTTGGGTTTTAGATGTTCTGGTCTCAATGTTATGAAATTAGATGTAATGGGTTTTAGATGTTTCAAAGTAGACCCATATATAGATATATGGGTCTATGTCAGCTGAGCATCTTTTTGGAAAGGGACAAAAATATCAAAGACACCGTATGATCGAGTTTCCAGAAACTCAAACAGGAAAAAAAAATAAACGCAAAAATCTACCTTTTTTACATTTTTGCAGGGGGCTTGCCCCCCTGCACCCACCAACCCCCCATACTCCCTGCAAATTATATATACCAACTTCGAGATCGCAGTACAGTGAGGAAAAGGGTAAATTACCTAATCCTTGCTGTTCCACAATCTCCATTCAAAAGCTTCAAATTTTCAAAAACTCGATCATATGGTCTCAATCATATGGAGTTTGAGTATCTGAAAACTTGATCAACTCATAGGGTCCCCATATATATCTATATATCTATCTATATATTTATCTATCTATATATATATATATATATATATATATATATATATATATATATATATCTCTATATATATATATCTCTCTCTCTCTATATATATATATATATATATATATATATATATATGTGTGTGTGTGTGTGTGTGTGTGTGTGTGTGTGTGTGTATATATATATATATATATATATATATATATATATATATATATATATATATTTCCATATTTGTTTTCCAGGGTAGTGCACTGCTCTCTATGGATCTGTTCAAACTCAGTCCAGAAACACTGTCAGGTTAAGTAACTTGTCTAGAATCACACAGTTACATATGTTTCTTCTGTGTTTTAAAATTTGTATTAAATATCCTGCTCCTCTGATGTGGGACTTTTTACAAAACCTCGTTCCAATGCCCCTGATGAAATTCCCTCCTACTTCCTAAAAGTAGCTGCAGAAGCCACTGCTCTCCTTATCAGCAGACTAATTAATCGGTCTGTCTCAGAAAGCTAGGTCCCCCAGTTTTGGAAGAAAGCCTTTATTATACCTCTACATAAAGGAGGCAATAATAATGACATTCCAAATGTTCACCCTATTGCTGTCTTATCCCCTATTTCTATGCTTCTTGAAAAATGTATCCACCAACTCTTACCCTATCTCATCAATAACCAGCTTCTTACCCCTACACAGCATGGATTTAGACCTGGTCATAGCACCTCTACTGCCCTCCTCTCCTTCCTTGAAACAATTAACAAAGCCTGCAATTCCAGCCATTTCATATCCACCATTCTCCTCGACCTCTCCAAGGCATTTGACACTTTTTCCCACAACCTGCTTCTTAATAAACTCTCCAAACTAAACCTATCCCCTTCCTGTACCAAGTGGTTCCCCAGCTACCTCACAACCAGACAACAAGCAGTCAAATGGAATAAGACCACTTTACCCTTCCTTAATACTCCCACAGGTGTCCCCAAGGTTCCATTTTAGGCTCCCTACTATTCAACATATTTATTAACGACTTCTACCAAGCCATTCCAAACTCTACCCTCATCCAATATGCCAACGATTCTACTATTATCTGCTCCTCCCCTTCTATCCCAAAGCGCCTTCTCCTCTACTGAGCAGTGGATGCTAAACAACCATCTGGCTCTTAATGCAACCAAAACTTATGTTATTCACCACATCTAAAACCTCCTCCCTAGATAAAAACTTATTCATAATCACCAGCAAAAACAATACCCCAATAAAAATAGTCTCTGACACTAAACTACTAGGAGTACTCATAGATGATCAACTAAAATTCGACAAACCTTTACAAGTAAATATCAAAAAACCCCACAAAAAACTTAGTATGCTATATCGCCATAATCGTTATATCATTCCTTCCACCAGCTCATACTAGTCAATAATTATCTCATCGCATCCCTCCTATATGGTGCATCTATCCTCACCAACCTGCAATCCTCCCTCAAAACAAAACTCTCCTCTTGCTATAACAAGATATCACAATTTGCAGCAGGTCACAGAGCCATTTCTCACCGTTGTAATTCTCTTCACCAACTAAACTGGTTTGAGCTACCTAACCTCCTCACTTATACCCAACTCATCCGAGTACGCAAACTCATTTACAACCCCTCTCTTTGTCCCTCCCTAGCCACTACCTTTGAAATGCATGAACCAGAACGACTTCTAAGATCTAATTCCCAAAAACTAATTAAATTGTACAAACCCACACGTCCAGCTGGGAATCATCTAATGTCCTTTTCTCTTGCACGTCTCTGGAATACTCTCCCATCTCCTATCTGCATCACCAGCAGTCTCTCCTCATTTAAGACCTTGCTGCACTCACACCTAACTTCACAATGGAAGTGCTCCTGTTCCAGTCCTACCTAATCCTTCTAATACCACTTCCTACTCTCCTAGATCTAAATACGACGTCACTGCCTCCTATAATTCCACAGCTCTATTGAAGTATTTGACCAACTATTTAACAGTTACCCTATGCTATTACTTTTGTAAAAAAAAAAAAAAAAGTGTTTTTTTATTGCTGTTTTACAAACTACACTGCTGTATTCTATCATTGTTAACCTTTTCTTATCATGTTTACTTTGTATTCCTATGACATAACCTGTAATGTATATGTGCAATGTGCACTATGCATTTGTATTTTTTGAAAACGGGCTCCTTGTGGCACAATGGACTATCCTGGAAAACAAACTGCAAATAAATAAATAATAATAAATAAAATAAATGAGTTTATCTTTCAACACATGCAGGCGTGGCACAGACACAGGCGCAGATTATTCTTTTGGTGTAATGGATAAATCATCATGTTAAGGTTCATAGGTAAATACTAGCTAACTGGCATTGTGGGTCATTTTAAGATTAGCCAATTTCCCTCAAATGTAAGAATCAAACCATGTACCATGTGTCCATGATGTAAACACCTTAACCATTATTCCAACCACAACCCCTTTTTTTATGGGACAAAGCCATGGTACTCATAAAAAAAGCCACACAATCATAAAAATAACAAGTTTCACACACACCATGAACAGGAGACAGAGCTAACTCCTCTTGGTCTTGGGAGGCAGAGATCTTTTTAGTGATCTGACATGCTTAAGCAGATGGGACCTCAAGTTTCAGAACTGATATAAAGGGCGGAAACTAAGGAGTGCAGGACTCCTGTTACATTGCTGTATAGTAACAGTAATAGAAAATTAATTGAGGTGTCAAGTATAGGAATAGAACCTACAGTAATGCAATATTTCAGCATCAAAAGTGAAGTGTGCTGCATCTACAGATTTGACAATGCATAGAAATAATTTCAAAGAAAGCATAATGGATGATTGGCACAGACCAGGGACAGACATAAGGGAGCTCCTATGAGTGGTGAAAAAAATAAGATATTGATTTAGTAGGATATACATTTTATCTAGTAATTGAAAAAAAGAACAAAGTGAACCAAGCAGTCCTTACCTGCTATCAAAATCAACACACCGGTGGTTCTACTATTCTATTCTGTTACTGTCCTGTCATAAGAACTGAACGCACAGATAAGTAAATAAATAACTTGTTTCCCCTGTATGTAATATGCATGTAGTTCATTTGCATTTATTTCATTCTTTAGATGCGCCTGTTCATGTACAGTTGTAATACTTCAGATGTCATGACTCACAGAGAATAAAATAATATTGCAAGAGTAGCAAGCTATTTCCAAACAATATACAACTGAATTCTGACATAACTGTGAATGACACAAAATATCAGTCCCTTTCTGATGTTAAGGCATTGGATTTTTCATACCTTCTGCTGGAAGAGGATAAGTGATGAAGGGAGAAGGAGGAGTGCTGTAAAGATGAGGTCCACCTGGAGTCTCACTTGTCATAAAGGTTGACATTGGTGTCCGTGTGGGAGCACTCGTTTGGTTTTTACCTTTAACAGAGAAGCAATAAAATTATGAAAAGGAGAAAAGAGACAAAGGGAAAATGTAAATAATTTATTGGTTAGATATATGAAAAGTAAAAAAAAAAAAAAGTTCCAATATGGCTGCATAATTCCTTGTTAACATGCACAATGGTCAACCTTTCAGTGTATGTCCTAAATAAAAGTGATGTCACTTATGACTATGCCCTCCTATAGAGGCATCTATCATGAAGGGATTAACACATTTTATAGAAAAACTCATTATACTGAGAAAGCAACTCACAAGCTATCATGTTCCACATATTACCAAGCACAGAGCTGCATGGTCTCTGGCAGTAAGAGGCTAAGCAAACTGTGCATTTATTGTCATAATTCCCAGCTAAGAAGGACAGCTAATAGTCCTGCATATTTCAAAGGAAAGAATCATAGAAGCAATCACTAAGGGTATCACACTGAATACTACAGCTTGTAAAACTGACTGCCTTATGTTCTCAAACTACCTAATGTACCAGAACAAAAATAAAAAAATAAAAAACAAGTAACATGAGTAACAAATAAAAATGTAGCTGCAGATAATACCCATTGTAATCAAGACTGCTGGTGGAAGCAGTTACTCTATATATTTTGCATCACAGTCCTGCTTGAAAAAAATATTTTTTTTCTTTTGCATTATTATCATGCAGGTGCAACACAACAGAGAAATGGCTATCACTGCTGCCTTTAAGTTCTTTGGTCTGTGGCTCAGCTCCAAATTAGGGTGCCTTTTATGTGGGCTCAGCTCATCTTTTCATAGGTTCATACTAGGCTATCTGCCCTAGGGCATTTATAAGCCTAGCCAGAATATGTTTGGCTTTTGCCACCCATTTTAAATTAATTTTGCTATGCCCTTTTTTGAGGTTAGTATACTGTGCCTCTGTCTAACAGTGACACAGAAGTGATACCCAGGGTAAACCTATGATCTCCCATCCACTCATCAAGATTCCTCTTGAAGAGAGTCAATGAGGGACTCTGCCTAACCTGGACTGGGATTTTATTCCAGAGTGAAGGGAGCCCCTGGGTTATGAATCTGTCCCTCCAGCATGTCCTATTTATTTCAGTGCTGAGGTTCAAGTCTCTCAAGCGTGTAGCTCGATGGGATTTGGATTTTCTGAGGTGCAGCATGTCCATTAATTCCGGGTTGGACATGGCTTTATACGTCAGGCACAGATCGCCTCTGAACAGGTGGTATGCCACTGAGTAGAGCTGGAGTTTCTTTAACCGGGCAGCATATGGCATCTGTTTGAGCCCTTTGATCCTCTTGGTGAGGTACTTTTGGAGTCTTTCCATTTGCTGCAGGTGTCTGGTAAGGTACATCCCAAAAGGGGCATTGTACTCAATTATGGGCCTGATGAGGGATGAGTAAAGAGGCACAATGACCTCCCCTGATTTAGATGTGAATCCCTCCATGATTAAGTGGGCTATATAAAATGTTTTTCTAACCACTTTGGCCACGTGGTTGTCAAATCAGAGACTGCTATCAACTTGGGTCCCCAGGTCCCTAATTACTTCTTCCGTACTTAATGGATTACCACCTATGTGGTAATTTGTGGGCACTTTGCTTTTGCCAAAGGGGATGACTATACACTTTTTGGCATTTAGCTTGAGGCCATGGCTCTGGAACCAGTTGTCTGTTTCTATGAGGCCCTTTTGGAGGATGCTTGTGTCGGCTGGAGAGTCGATTATGGCACCCAGTTTGCAGTCACCTGCGAACTTTGTCAGCCACAGTCCTTCTGTGTTGGCCTGTACCTCTGAGAAATATATACCAAACAAGAGAGGTCCCAGGACTGAGCCTTGTGGGACGCCACTTGTAACTGGTTTGGAGTTTGACATGGCTCCAGCAATTCTAACCATGTGGGTTCTGTCCTTGAGCCAGTTTGCAACCCATCTAGTGACATAGGGGTTTATATTTAAGCTGGTGAGCTTATCTATAATGCCCGAGTGGGGTATTGTATCGAAGGCTTTTGTGAGGTCCAGGTAGGCTGTGTGGACCACCTTCCCCTCGTCAATGGCCTTGGTGACTGTTTCAAAGAAATCAACCAGGTTTAAGAGGCAGGATCTGCCCCTAACAAAGCCGAACTGGGTAGGATCCAGTGCCTGTAGGTCCCCAATATCTTTATTTATGAGGTCCATGATGATCCTTTCCATAGCTTTGCAGACCAAGCTAGTCAGGCTTATGGGGCGATAGTTTCCAGGATCCGTTGAGGCACCACCTTTGTGGAGAGGGACCACAGTTGCTGTATGCCACTCTTTGGGCACATATCCTGTAGTAAGGCTGAGATTGAACAGTAGTTTTATGTGTGGGTTTAGCTCTTCTTGGAGCAGCGTCCATACTCCAGTTTCCTCCCAAGAATATGAAATGGTGATCCCACAAACTGCCTTTAAATGTGAATGTGGTGCGTGTGTGTGTGTGTGTGTGTGTGTGTGTGTGTGTGTGTGTGTGTGTGTGCTTGCGTTTGTTTTTGTGCATGCATGTATATGTGCATGTGGGTGAGTGCATCTATGCATATTTATATGTGTGTGTGTGTGTGTGTGTGTGTGTGTGTGTGTGTGTGTGTGTGTGTGTGTGTGTGTGTGTGCGTGTGTGTGCATGTTTGTGTCTTTTACCACTGCCCTTATGCCTCCTCAGGATTGGTTGTCTGCCTTACACTAACTGTGTGCTGTGATAGGTTCTGGCACCCCTGTGTCCCTGAAGTGGATAAAGTAAGTAGTACTAGAAGTTGAATAAATCAATGATTATTTTGGTGTTGCATGGAAACTGATGCTTTATTTTGGTGATTTCTGGATTTTCAGAATTCTCTGATTAGCTGATTCTTTCCTTTATATATAATAAATACATTTTGTTTAACAGCTAAAGCCATGCTATTCATTTTTGTTTTCCTTCAGCTGCATTTACTTTTACCAATTTTGGCTACAGCAGGCAGCATAGCTTATGCACAATGAAGTTCACACCCATATGTGTACATGTGCCACAGTGAACAGAGCACTGTTATTGCTACAGACCAGAAGAATTAAAGCCATCTATTCAGCAACTGTAGTTATGGGTATTTATTGTGCATTATGTAATGTTAGGTTGTGGAACTGCATGCAAAATTGGTGACAAGACCAGTTGGCATGTGCAAGGACTACCTCTGATTTCAGAAGGTAGCAGAATGCAGCTAAAGAGGGTGAAAATAAAGCTGCAGTGCAGGTGAAAAGAAAACCATATGTTGACCAAGATGAAAAATTACGTGGCAGCATAAGTAAAACACGACAAAGGGAGGATAAAACATCACTGTGCATTACAAAACAAAACTTAAAAAAAAGCTTGGGCATTATAATTATGTGGTGCAAACAGGCTTTAAAGATGAAAAAGTACAATTATTGAATGACAGCCTGTTAAAGATAAGACAGTACAATTATTGTGTAACAGCTGGAGATGCTCTCTACTTTAACATGTCAAAGCTATGGAATAAAGTCTCCTTTCTTTGAGGCAAATTGGAAGCCCATGTTTATTTAAATATCTAAAACTTTACTTGAAGTCTCCCTTGAACCTTGATACATTTTTAGTTTGATAATGGAAAGGAAAACATTTTTCTCTTAGGGGTTGTCTTTCATCTTTCAGCACTGCAAAATATGATCTCTCATTAGAGGTATAGGGACATCAGAACAGTGATTCAATATGAAAGTTGTTAAACATATCAAAAGTAACACAGATGCACTTATGTCAATGCTGTACACTGTGCTAAATGATATTCAGGCCACTCCACTTTTCAATAGGGTTATCAACTGTCCCACTTTGCGAGGGACAGTCCCTCTTTGGGCAAGTGTGTCCTGCAAAAAAATTGAAAAAATGGCAAATGTCCTGAGATTTTAGGACAAAAATATTTTCTATATTTTATGTAATAGTTGCATAAAACAGTTATTCTGTATCTGAAACACCTAAATGTTATAGGGAACAGAAAAAGCAACTAAATGCTACAAGAATAAGATTTTATTTAGGCAAAAAAGTGAAGTTCTGTCCTTTGTACTGACTGTGGGTATGTTTTGCTTTGCAATATCTGACGTTTATACCAAAAATGTCCCAATTTGGGCATTTGAAAAGGTGGCAACCCTCCTCTTCAACTGTAGCAGAGGACCAGAAATTTGATACAACAGAGTAAAGGCTAGCTTGTAATCAGGCGGAAATTAATTCCCTGAGAACTATGGTAGCAAAGCATACCATGGAAATTCAAGACATGAGGTTCTCTGTGGCCAAGCTTAAAGGAAATTATAAGATTTGAAAAACTGACTTCATAGGATTAACTTTTCATGTGCTTGGTCTGCAGTAAGGAGAAAAAATTGCAGATCCAGATGGCAAAAGAACTGGAAAAAGTTATGGGTATCTGCACCTATTATTGTCTACAGGGCCTACCAGATTATTTGAAGACTTCAAAAAAAGAAGTTATGTTCTTACCATAATGTTCCATCGGTGTTGTTGATCTTCATTCATTCATTACTGATGGGTACTGGTTCCGTCCTTGGAACTGAGTCGGCCTTTATAACAAGCTCACGCCAGCCAAAAAACTCTTGAGCTAAACTTACCAATACTGCCCCTCTCTCTATCACCTCAGATCGAGTTTTCCCATAAGAAAGAAAGCGGAGGCTTTATCTGAGGAAATTCCTTATCACGGAGCTTGGACCAAATTCGAACCTTCAGGAGTCTTTCGGAGAGGGTAGGAGGGTGGGATGTCAACAACACAGATGGAAACTTATGGTAAGAACATAACTTCTTTATCTGCTGTTGTTAATCTTCATTCATTCCTTATTGATGGGACAGAGTCCCTAGTTACTTTATGTCCTGGGAGGCCCTAAATAAGGATATTCCTGAGCACTATTGAATCAAAAGATGCTCTCCCCCTGGAGAACAAGTCCAATTTGTAATGAGTGATAAAGGTATGAGGAGCGGCCCATGTTGCTGCTGCACAAATGTCATCCATGGAAGCTCTTCAATGAAAGGCAACAGATGTCGCCACTGATCTGGTTGTATGCACTTTGACCTTGGGTGGTAAAAGAACTTTGTTTTGTTGGCAGATAAAGGAAATCCAATCTCTCAGTCATTTAGCTAAAGATGCTTTAGAAACAGATTTTCCCAATTTTGGTGCTGAGACGGATATGGATAATTGGTCAGTTTTCTGTAGTGATTTAGTCCTGTCCAAGTAGAAACGTAATTGTCTATGCACATCGAGCAAATGCAGGCAATATTCTCCTTTATTAGAAAAATTGGAAAAGAAGACTGGCAGGTCAGTTGTTTGATTACTAGTCAGATCTGAAATAACTTTGGGTAAGAAGGAGGGATTAGTCCGGAGTGATACTCTGTCTTTATGGAAAACCATGTAAGGACGTCTTATGCACAAAGCTTGTAATTCAGATATTCGCCTTGCTAAGGTAATAGCTACCAAGAATAGATTTTTCCAGGATAAAAATTTCATATCGCAAGTGGCAGAAGGCTCAAAGGGAGGACGATTCAAGGACTGTAGCACCAAAGTCAGATTCCAAGGTTTGATTGGCTCTTTGAAAGGTGGTCTAATGTGTATGACACCTTTCAGAAAGGTTTTTTTACAGAGACAGTGAGATATCAAGGACGAGTCCTGGAAGCCTTTGTGGAAGTTTGAGATAGCCGCCAGGTATACTCGAATAGTGGAAGCTGCTGCTCCAGAATGGAGGTGGTTTGATAAATAGTCCAGTACCAAACTCACTGGGGCTGAGAAGGGGTCAAGTCTTTTTTCTCGAGACCAAATTATGAATCTTCTCCATTTGCTAAGACAAAAGTTTCCTGGTGGATGGTTTGTGGGAAGCCAGAAGAATGTTTCATACAGGAGAGGATAAGTTATTCTGCCTGGCAATTACTGGAAGTGGATGAACCAAGCTGTCAGCTTGAGACTCGGTATAGTTGGATGGATCAATCCTTGCAGTTGCGATAGCAATTCCAGAGTTGGATCCAGAATCCATGGTTGGTGGAGCATGTGAGGCCAAAGGAAGGGAAACTTTTAGTTATGTACTTACCATAACTTCGGATGTATGGGATCCATCTCGCCTACATTCATAACTGATGGGCTCGGAGCCGATCCATCGGCTCCGACTCGGCCAACTAGTACACTAGAATGAAGTCTCTTATTGGCTGGGCTACCTTCTATCCCAGGATGCACCACATCTGCTTCCCCAGATCTTGTTTGTTCGCTTTCATACTTACATGCAAACACAGAAAAAATAGTAGTTACTGCAACCAACTAAAGTTCTTCAAGAGAAGATCTCCAAATGGAACTACATTTCCTCTAAATCCGCATGGGAGGGGGAAGGAGGGTGGGTACGTATGAATGTAGGCGAGATGGATCCCATACATCCGAAGTTATGGTAAGTACATAACTAAAAGATGTAATGGGATCCTATCTCGCCTACATTCATAACTGATGGGACAGCGTCCCTAGCACCTAAATCCCGGGTGGCTCATTGGAAAACACTCCTGAGAACTGTGGAACCAAAGGAAGCCCTGCCTCGAGAAACCACATCTAGCTTGTAATGAGAAATGAAAGTGTGCGGAGAAGTCCAGGTAGCCGCAGCACAAATATCATCTATTGATAATTTGGAGTGAAAAGCTACAGAAGTAGCCATTGCCCTGGTAGAATGAGCCCTGACTGGAAAGGGAAGCTCTTTGTTAGCCTGTGAATAAATGAAAGAGATGCAATCTTTAATCCATTTAGCTATGGAGGTTTTAGCTACTGGTTGACCCAATTTGTTTATTGCAAAGGAAACAAACAGTTGATTTGATTTCCGCGTCTGAGCAGTTCTATTCAAATAAAAACGCAGTTGTCTATGGACATCCAACTGATGAAGAATATATTCTGCGTTATTAGAAAACTCGGGAAAAAATACAGGGAGCTCTAGAGCCTGTTGAATGCAGAAAGAAGAAGCTACCTTTGGTAAGAAGGAGGGATTTAATTTCAGGGATACTCTATGCTTGTGAAATATCAAATAAGGAGGATCAGAACAAAGAGCTTGAAGCTCTGAAACCCGCCTGGCCGAAGTTATGGCTACTAAAAAGGCGGTTTTCCAGGACAGAAATTTCAAATCGCAGGTAGCAGCTGGTTCAAAAGGGCGGGCAGTTAAGGCAGCAAGAACCAAATTTAGGTCCCAAGGGGGAACAGGATGAGATATTGGGGGCCTAAGGAGCCATGCTCCTTTAAGGAAAGACTTACAAAGTTTGTGAGACATTAATGAAGGTTCAAAAGAAGCATGAAAATTAGAGATAGCCGCTAGTTGAACCTTAATCGTGGAAACTGAAGAGCCCAACTGAAAAAGAGAGGCCAAGAAATTCAAGACCTCCGAAACTGGGGCTGTAAGAGGATCTATACCTCGTTGCTAAGCCCAGAAGGCGAACCTTTTCCATTTGCTGGAATACAGTTTGACAGTGGAAGGTTTGTGAGAGGAAGACAATATGTGGATCACCTCCGGAGAGAGGGAATTGTCCCGGACTAAGGATGGAAGCGGAGTAACCATGCCGCCAACCTCAAGGACATGAGAGATGGGTGAGATTGTCCTGACTGATGAGTCAACAGGTCCGGCACCGGGTCCAGAAACCATGGACCTTCTACCGCATACCTCCGAAGGAAGGGAAACCAAACCTGACGAGGCCAGTGCGGGGCAATCAAAATCATTTCGCTCTCCAGGTAAATTGCCTTCTGTATCACCCTCGGCAGGAGGGGAACCGGAGTGAAGGCATAAAGGAGACCGGGGGGCCAAATGTGGGTCAGAGCGTCCCTGGGAATCTGTCCCTGAGAGGGGATCAGCGTGAAGAACTCTCTGCACTTCGCATTGTGGGGGCTGGCAAACAAGTCGCAGCAAGGGAGACCCCATTTGGCGAAGATTTTCGCAGCCACTCTTTGGTTGAGGGACCACTCGTGGGGTAACAGGATGGTCCTGCTTAGTCTGTCCGCAATCACATTGGATTTCCCCGGTATGTGCGTTGCCATTAGGAAGCGGTTGGTAGCTACCGCCCAGTGCCAAAGTCTCATGGCTTCTCTGCACAGTGGGTATGACCTGGTCCCACCTTGCTTGTTTATATACCAAACCACCGACATGTTGTCGGATAGGATAGCAATCGGACCTTGCGGGAGAGCGTGATGGAGAGCTTGTAGTACCAAGAGTACCGCTCTCATCTCCAGGATATTGATATGCAAATGTGCTTCCTGGAGTTGCCATGTGCCTTGGACAGACCTGTCCAGGTAATGACCCCCCCACCCTACCTGGGAGGCGTCCGTGGTCACAGTGGCAATGGGGGACTGAGGAATAAAGGGTCGCCCCTGGTCGAGATTGGATCGGAGGAGCCACCAACACAGATCTCGACGGCAACTCTCCGTAATCATAACTAAGTGGTTCAAGGGGAGTTCCTGATAGGACCATTGAACCGACAGAAGCCATTGCAGAACCCGCATGTGGAGTCTGGCTAAGGGGACTAGGAGTACAGATGATGCCATCGAGCCCAACACCTGTAGAATCAGAAGGGCCGGAGCTCTTGATAGGGGGAGGCAGGATCTGACTTGGTTCTGCAAAACTTGAATTCTTGCTGCCGGTAAGAAGGCGCGCATCCTTTTTGTATCTAACTCTGCGCCTATAAAGGTAATATGCTGAGATGGCTGTAGTACAGATTTTTGCCAGTTGAAAGTAATTCCCAGGAAACGGCCCAACGTGACCGTGGCCATGAGCGCCTGAAATAGTAGATGCATGGAGGTGGCAGTAAGGAGCCAGTCGTCTAGATAAGGAAACACTTGGAATCCTAGACTTCTCAGGTGAGCAGTCACCACTGCCAGACACTTGGTGAACAACCTGGGGGCTGTGGTGAGACCAAAGGGCAGTGCTCGGAACTGGAAATGACTGTCTCCCAGGCGGAAGCGTAAATGTCTCCTGGACTCTTGACCTATCAGAATGTGATAGTAAGCGTCCTGGAGATCTATGGAGCACATCCAGACATCCTTCTCCAATAGTGGGAGAATGGACTGAAGGGTGACCATTCAGAATTTGGACTTTTACACAAAACGATTCAATGAACTGAGGTCCAAAATGGGCCTGAAGTCCCCTGTCTTTTGGCACCAAAAATAATCTTGAGTAAGTTCCTGATCCGATCTGATCGGTGGGGACAGGCTGGATGACTCCTTTTTCTAGCAGCTTTGAAACCTCTATTGCTGCCTGATCCCGCTGACTGGGTGGCACGTCCGGGATTTCCCTTAAGGGAAGGGGGGGTTTGATGAAGGGAATGAGATAGCCTCCGGTTATAATCCGGAGCACCCACTGATCGCTGGTAATAGCTTCCCAAGCTTGTGGGTGTTCCGCAAAACGACCCCCGACTGGCTCCGGAGCTGCACAGTCGGGCACCAACTCAGGGACGTTGAGTGTAGGAAGAACCACGAAAGGAATCGCGGTCTCCAGAGTTACGGGGGCCTCTGCCACCTCTGGGGCGGCATCTTCCTGAATCCCCCCCCCTGCCTCTAGAGGGGGGATCACTGGGTGGAGTAGGGAAAGACCTCTGAGTTTTCCTGAACCACATTTTCCCTCCTCTCTGGGCCTTGGGGTAAGGCCTAGAGGGAGCGGAAAAACGGGCCCCAACGGCAGTCAAGGTCTTGCCCTCCTGCTCGCACCGAGTCAGTGTGTCCTTCACCTTGGGTCCAAACAAAGATGACCCATCAAAGGGGGCGTCGGCGAAGGAAGACTTGAAGGCCTCCGCAAATGAACACAAGCGTAACCAGGCGTGTCTCCTGAGGGCGACGCCTGTTCCCGCTGCTCTACTCGCCCCTTCGGCCGCATACGAGATGAGCCTCATGGACGAGTTCACAATGGAAAATAAGGTAGTCATCTGGGCCAACAGTGTGGGCTAGCGCCTCAGGTAGATTACCTGTGAGGGACTCACTTAGCTCTTTAAGGAGGTCCCTTTGGAGCCTAGTAAAATGACATAAGTAATTCAGCGACCGTAAAGTAAAGGCCGCTGAAGAAAGGGTACGCTTCCCGTACCTATCCATGCTCCTGGAATCCTTATTAGGAGGGTGGATAGACGTTGAAGCCTCTGCCACGTCCTGCTGTGTGGCAGATGCCACCACCATTGCATCTACGGGAACTCCTTTTGTTAAAAATTCCTTTTGAGGGGGGGCTGAAAGAAATTTATTCGGTCTTGCAGGCACCGGTTCCACAGAATCAGGGTGTTCCCAAGCCCTTCGAGAAACCAAATCAAGCAATTCATCGAAGGGCGGAGACACCCAGGAGGCGGAGGGCTGGGCCCCGAAGGCCTTGAGGAAGACTGACTCCTCAGCGGAAGGGGTTTTGGCCTGCCAATCTCCTCTCTGTCTCAGAATCTCAAGGATATCCGAGAAAGAGACATCATCCGAAGATGATTTACGGGACCCTTCCGCGTCATCAAGGTCAGTGTCCGATGTGACAGACTCATCTTGGGAGTCTACGTGCTTCCTCTTGCACAATTTCTTCCGTGGAGGCTCATCCGAAGCAGTTTCGGATGGACCCCCCGGAAGAAGGGAACCCCCGACGGGGGTATCCTCAGGCCCTGGGGCCCCGCTGTCATGGGACTGCAGTACGGCAGAAGCACCAGTCTCCAGGTCTAGGGACGGTGAGGTGGAAGCCTGCTGAGCCGGCAAGGACATGGCCAGCGCGCTCCTCATGGCCTCAAAGGCCGGACATCCAGACTCCATGGAGATCACTGGCCGAGAGGCCACGACGGCACTAGGAATTCCGGCAGCCGATGCTCCGAGGGGAAGACTAAGTACCGAGTCACCCAGTCCCAAGATGTTCCCCTCGGCCCCGGCTGAGGAAGTCCCAGTACCAAACCCTGAACCCGAGGACAGGGTAGGAACAATGGTCGGTGCCGATAGACCTCGAGGGGGTCTCGGTTCCGACCGTACGGCTCCGCCTTGCTCCACCATCACCGACTCCAACGGCTCCGAGGAGGTTGGAGGAGGAATCGAGTGTTTCGGAGGGGGGATTGGCTCCGAAGCCAACTGGGCCGGAGCCGAGACCATTTGTGCAAAAACTGGAGACTGGAAAAGCCTCTGAATAACCCTATCCAAATCCGAGTCCGACAGTTTTGAAGATTTAGAGGAAGTAGACAAGGGTCGAGACGACTTTCCTCTCGGCTCAGACAATGTAGGGGACCGGCTCCGAAAAGGCTCCAACACTATCGGCACCGGATCCGACACAGCACGAATAAGGATCGGCGCCGAAGGAGCTTTCGGAGCCGAGGGGGAAGAGTCTGAGCTGCACACCTCCACCGGCTCCGAAACCATCTGGACCGATGGAGGTGATTCGCCTCTCGATACTCCAACCTGCGGTTCCGAAACTAATGGAGCCGAGGAAAGAGGCATCGAGGCAGACCCTTCGACCCTCAGCCCCGAAGTCAGTGGAGCCGAGGAAGAAGAGGTCGACTTATGCTTCTTAGCAGTCGGTTCCGACGGACTTGTCGGAGCCGACGACCTTTTCTTTTTAGAGGCAGTAGGAGATGAATCCAAAGCTTCCTCAAAAGAGGGCTTAATAAGACCCTTCAAGATCAATTTATTTTTTCACTCTTGAAGAACCCTAGAAGAAAAAGCATGACACACACTACATGTCTCCTGTAAATGTTTAGGTCCTAAACAATATACACATATAGAGTGACTGTCTGTAATAGACATTTTATAATTGCACCTAGTGCACTTTTTGAACCCTGATTTTTGCTCTTTAGACATGCCTATACACTATGTAATAACACTATCAAAATACCAAAATTTTGCGCCAAGAACAGAAGTGACTAATAACACCAAACTGTTAGAGCGCGAGAAAAAAATGGCACGAGCTCTCCAGAGAGAGATTTACCTCACAAGTGAAATAACAAGCAGGAAAGAACACGACAACAACGGGCAAAAGCCCTCTAACTTAAACGGGCTTTGCCCGGAAGAAAAAAGGGAAATAATAACACAGACACTCCAATAAGAAGGGCAAAGGCCCTCTAACTTAAACGGGCCTTGCCCGACCAGCAATATACAAGTATCAGCAATAACAGTCATCACTCACACAACAAAAAACACAAAATAGCCGTTAAAACAGCTGTTGTATTAAATAGTGAAGAAACCCCAAGGTCAAAGACCAGAAAAAGGTAATGAAAAAACACTTAGCTCCAGCCAAGTCGAGACCACGTCCAGCTAGTAAAGCGGCAAAAGAGATCTGGGGAAGCAGATGTGGTGCATCCTGGGATAGAGGGTAGCCCAGCCAATAAGAGACTTCGTTCTAGTGTACTAGTTGGCCGAGTCAGAGCCGATGGATCGGCTCCGAGCCCATCAGTTATGAATGTAGGCGAGATAGGATCCCATTACATCCAAACTTATCTGGTCAATAGGGGGCACTGAGGATTACTCTGCTTCTCAACCGAACAGCTTTGTTTAGGAATTGCGGGATCAGAGGAAGAGGGTGAAAGGCAAAAAGGAGTCCCATGGGCCAATCGTGTATTAGAGCATCCCTCGGGGACTCCCCCTGAGGGGGGATCAGGGCAAAATAGCTGCTGCATTTCTGGTTTGCGGGGTATGCAAATAGATCGCAGCAAGGCTGGCCCCAGTGACTGAAGATCTTTGTCGCTATGACAGGGTTGAGGGACCACTCGTGAGGCAGGAGAATGCATCTGCTCAGCTTGTCTGCAATTAAATTGGAATCCCCAGGAATGTGCTTTGCTATCAGAAAGTGGTTAGAAGATATTGTCCATTGCCAAATCCTCATGGCTTCTTGACACAATGGGTAGGATTTGGTTCCCCCTTGTTTGTTGATATACCAGACTACAGACATGTTGCCCAACTGGATAGCAATTGTCTCTGATGGGAGGATAGACTGAAATGCTTGCAATGCAAGAAGCACTACCATCACTTCTAGACTACTGATATGCAGGTTGGCTTCCACGGGGGACCAAGTGCCTTGGACTGTCTTTCCCTGGAAATGCCCCACCCCACCCCATCAGGGAAGCATCCATGGTCACTATGGCCTTGAGCTTGGAGGGGGAGAAGGGGCAGATGATTTTGATTTTGTTAACTTTTTGAGGTGAAAAGCATTAACTTAGTTTTCTTGGGGTTGAGTAGGAGGTTTGATTCTTTGAGACAGGTTCCTACAGAGGAGAAAGATTTTTAAGTAATATCTTGGAGCTTATTTATTATTGAGGCTGCAGATATTAATGCTGAGTCTTCTGCATACTGAACTAAACTAGCATGGTGAGTGTAGATGTGGACGTCATTAATAAATATATTAAATAGTAGAGGACCCAGGATAGAACCCTGAGGGACACTTGTAGTAACTGGTTGAAAGAATGAGTAGGTTTGTTGTCATTTAATGGCTTGTCGCCTTTCAGATAGGTAACTAAGGAACCACAACAAGATGTACTGTGAAAGTCCTACTGAGGAGGGTTGAACGAGCAGTTGCTGGTGTGAGACAGTATCAGATGCCTTTGGCAAGTTTAAAAACATGGTGGACACAAGCAGATCATTGTTTCTATGTTGGTTATTTATAATGGTAACATGTAGTAGAGCAGTAGTAGTGCTGTGCTGGGGCCTAAAGCCATGTTGTGTTTCTGACAGCAGGTTATTTGAGATTAGGTATTGCATCAGCTGCATACGAATGCATGTCTCTAATATTTTGGAGAGGGCGAGAGAATCAATATTGGTCTATAGTTATTAAACTCTGTAGATGTGCCACCTTTGTGCAGTGACATGATGTAGGATTTTTTCCACAGTGATGGGACATATATTTCTATTACGGCCATGTTAATTAGAATGGGTACAGGAAAGGCTATGACTTCTGCAGCCATTTTTAGATAGTCTGATTATAGTTGGTCTACAGCTACAGAAATAAATTTCACTTTAAGGAGCAACTTCCTTATGAGCAAGGTAGGTACTGGACTAAAACTGAAGACCTGTGGGTGGTTTTGATTGGACAGGGGTAGAGCGAGGGAAGAGTGCCTAAGAGACATAAAATTGATTGTATAAAGTAGGAATTAAATTGTGTGGGGAGAGACCTGTCATATTGTCTGTTTTTGGAGAGGGACTCGTAGTCTTGCCAGGGTGGAGGAGTTTATTTAGTGATGACCACAAAACTTTTGGGTTGTTTATATGTTTGTCTTGTAGGTTGGTATACTATGTTTGCTTATTCTGTTTGACATGGAGTTTTGCAAGGCTTCTATGATGTCTAAATTGCTGGAAGGCATTTTGCTTTCTATTTGTATACCAATTTTTCCAGACTTTATCCCTTTTTTATCATTATTTTTTTTGTTTTGTTTGTTTCCTTTGTCAGCCATGTTGCGGGGTTGGACTTTACTCTTTTATTATGTGCTGGTGCTAGATTATTTAAGGTCTGTAAGAATATGTTATTGAAGTGTTCTACAGCAGTATCTAGTAGCATTGTTCTAAGTACATTCCAGATATATTTTTTAGTGCTTCATTAAAAATATCTTTGCTGAAATTGGTTATTTTTCATATTTAATTATAGATAGTATGTTTATCTAGGTTATGGTGAGTTCTAATAGTGTATGTTGGTATGTGGTCACTTATGCTACCTGAGAGGCAGCCTACTTTTGTCAGTTTGTCTGAATCCAGTCTAATGTTGAGTGCCTCTCTGAAGTTTTATTGATTCTAGTAGGTATGATTATTAATTGTCTGAAGTTGTACAAGTTTATGGATTCAGTTCAGGGTAGTGGAATTTATGAGTTCCCACTGTATATTTAAGTCACCAAGTAGTACAGTTTCATGGTACATCCAATACAGGATGCTTTCAAAAGTATCACCGTTATTCCCCGGTGGTATATAAATTGCTGTTAAACATATAGATTTCCTATTGTTGATTTTTTGGAGGGTTATTAGTAGTTCAGCATTGTTAAATGTGGGTATTTCCTGTGGAAGTAAGGTGATGGTTAGGGAATTTTTATAGATGATTGCTACACCACCTGCATGTCCGTCATGCCTGAGTATATAGTAGCCTGGTGGTGGGGGGGTAATCTAATTATCCTTTATTTCTTTTTTTTAACCAGGTTTCATTAGCTATGACTACATCAGGAGTGTATATGACAAGATAGGCATGTATTTCATGGATTTTATTGCACATACTTCTTTGGTTCATATTTATTAAGGTAGGTTTGGGTTCTGTTTTTTGCTGAGATGTATTAGGAGACTGGTTTATTTTGGGGTTGGAAGTGATTGTTCTATGAACAGTGGGACCTGGGTGGGTGAATATCTCTGCTAATTTTTTTTGAACTGATATTTTACATAGGGATGAGTGTGGCCAGTTATATTCTGGTCTTGGTTTGATATTTGATCATACATTTGGATGCCTAATTTTGAGATATTTATAGAAAATATGGTTTGTTTGTAGAGATACAGTGTTATGGAGAAAGACAGGCTGGGATCGGTTGAAGTCCTAAGTATATGAAGGAGATGGATTTGGTAATTGGTGATGTAGGCTAATAGAGTGAGGAGAAACTGTAAAATAATCTGAGTTAGGGGCATCTTATTTAAATCAGGTTTTATCTTTGTTGTAAATTAGAATAAGAAAACATAGGAGGGTACTGGGTTGGTTGCAGAGATGTAATTTAACAGTTACAGGGGACAAGGATTAAGAATTTGAGACTGAGTCCTGGGTGGTAAACTAGGGTGGGTGTTACTATTGGCAGTAATTTTGATTGTTTTAGGGTTGGGAAGCAGTGTGAGCCCAAGCATTAGTGAGGGTGAACAAAGTGGGTTGAACATTTGTCAGTTTCCTGAAAGGTATTTAACCATGGCAGGGTAAGAGCTTGGGTTTGTAATGTTTACTGACAATTTTCACTAGTCCTTGTCCTTTTTAAGGATCTGTGCTTATTTATATATTTTGACATATAAAACATTTTTCTGGTGCAAATCTTATAGATTGTCATTTCCTGGTTAGGTAATATTGCACTGTATTTCTGTAGCTTTTTGCTTGTTTACTGATTAGGATCAGCATTCAAAATCAGGAATGAAGTACACGAGGAAAAAAGTACGGTCTACAATAGAAATAAGCATTCTGCATTTGACCCAAGATTTAGATATTGTGCAATTTACTCTATGATTATATCTATATCAATATATACAGCTACGCATCTACATGCATATATACATCATATATATAAATATATAAAATATATAAATAAATATATAAATAAGCACAGATCCTTAAAAAGGTTGGGAGGGTGGCTTAATGGCTAAGGTGTTTGCCATACAAACACAAGGTGCAGAGTTTGAGTATCACAAGGGATAATTGGCTAGGCTTAAAATGGCTCGAAAGGGCAGTTAGCTTAGTACTAAACTATGAACTATGAACTATATATAGATGGATATTAAACACAGAAGGCAAAGAACATAAATTAGCATTCAAATATATGAAAGAGACACACAAGTCAAAAGACTGTTATCTACAGCCGAACTAAGTACTTTGCTTGACAAAGAATTTTGCATATATTGATATTTATAAAACATATATAAATAATACAGAATGCACACAGAATACAACTACTATTTCTAAATAGAAAAAAAAAACAAACAAACAATAGGATCTATATTATGCAGCACCACTACGCAATGTGTTTGATGGAAGAATTTGCATGAGTACTAAAGACAGTGAGGGTGGCTTTCAAACACAAACTGATGGCTCTTAGGTAGCTGTACAGCATAAATCTGTAAGAAAGAGCCTTTTCACCCATACATTTGCTTAAGGCATACTTTTAAGGAAATAAGCACAGGAAGGGGAGGTAGGGAAAAAACAGCTAGCCTTGGGGTTAGGTACATTGACAAAGCCATTCAGCTTGTTAACAAACTAACGTAGTCTTGAAGTCCTCAGCTTTGCTAAGTTTTCTAATATTAGGAGGAACTTTGTTCCAAAGTTTGGAGACAGAGGTAGAATAGAGAGTCACTTGGAGAATTCTGTGATTTTTGTGTATAGATTAGGTGGAGATTTTTATATTGGAGGTACCCACATGGGATGTACCCCTGAAGTAAGGGGCTAAGGGTTGGCACTTTTCTGACTGGGATAGTATCATTCCCTCCAGTACAGCTCTTTTGATTATGTACCTTTAACTCCTAGTGGGCGTGGCTTGAGTCTTTAAAAAATAAAGTTATCACCTTACAATTCTAACAAATACTCATTAACATAGGTCAAATATCAATATGATTGTGTTTGCCATCATGTATGCTTCAAGATAAAATATTCTGATACCTTGTATGTAGCATGGTTTGGAATTATTAATGCAAATATGAACAAGCAATATTTGACGCCTAGGGGAGCAGTAGGAGGTAACTGCATGCTGGTTTTAGTTGATTTATGTTATGCAAACTGGGCAGTTTTAACCAGATGAGTTTTTGGAGAGCCAAACAATTATGGGTTTTGCTTGAGAGATTACTGTCAAAGTTAGTTGATTTATTGCAACAGTGCTCAAGTTTTGCAAGATGACTGGATTAAAAGCTGATAAATATGGGTACTGCATACACAAGACTATGGAGAAGATAAGCAGCTGTTTTTGTTTTATATTCACTGTCCATCAGAAATGGTTTGATTCTGTACAGTAAACTGAGTTTGTATGTGTTTTTAAATGTCTTTTTATGTGAGTCAGATTTGACAGTGTTATCAATAATTATGTCAAGTAGTTTTTATTTCAAGATTACTGTTTTCTGCTAAGGTGATAGCAAAGTTATTCTTGTTGTCCTGAACAGGTTTTGTGGAGATTAGTAAAAGACTGGTCTTTTTTGAAATTTAGTAGGAGTTGAGAGTTTGAAAGTTATACTTCAAATGAAAAGAAAGATTATTCAGTTAAGGTGTATAGTTGATCTAGAGCCAAGGCTGTATTGATGAGGGTGGAATCATCTGCATATCGAATTAGCATGATAAGCTTGATGGCTTGGGCTAGATCATTTATGACAATGTTAAAAAGAAGGGGACCTAAATCGGATCCTTGTGGAACACCTATATTCAATGGCAGGAAGGTTGAATAGGCATTTTGCCACCTGGCATTCTGGGTTCTGTTACTCATTTAGCTATTAAACCAAGATAAGGTAGCTTCAGTTGTTCCTAGTCTTGAAGGTTTATTTAGGAATTTGGTATATCAAAGATCTTGGGGAGAGCCAAAAGAATTGCAGAGACTTTCTTGCCTTATTTACAGGAATGGATTGCATTTAAGAAAGTTAATAGAACTGTATCGGTGCTATGGCAGGAGTGGAATCTTGTATTGAACTGGAAAAATAAAGTTGTGATCAAGGAAAAATTGAAGAACGAATACACTTCCCATGTATTTTAAATAGTGAAGGTAGGACTGCACCAGGCTTAAAGTTTGACAGCTGTGGAAATGTCTCCTTTATGCAGAGGTAAGATATATGCTTGCTTCCAGAGTGAGATGATACACTCTTCATGAGCACCCCGGTTGATAAGCATTGAAACTGGACAGGCCAGTGAATCTGCAGCAGTTTTAAGACATTCTATTGGGAGATTATCAGCAGCTAACATTGTGTTTTTTAACTTAATAAGAAATTTCTTGATGGCTGCAAGGGAAACATTTTAAGCCAGAGCAGAAGTAAAATAATCTGGTTCAGACACAGAAGTCTGAGTGGTGATATTCTTGTTTTGAGAAGGTCTGTAGCTGCATTTTAAAGTGGGATTTCAAAGCACAGACTATATGGAGGTCAGTTCCTGATATCAATGGTTTAAGTGTTTTTTTCCATAGTGGAGCAATTTATTAATACTTGAACATTAATCTTTTGTATTTACAAAATCGGATTGTAGTGAACTTCAGAAATACTTTTTTCATGTTAAAGATTGTGGATTTTTTGGTTAAGTTACACAGTTGCTGGCAATACTGGTAGTTAACTTGTGTTTTGCTAGATACCCAGCTGTGACACCCTTTGTCTCTTTGTCTCATTACCTGTTTTGATTGAAATATTAGCTAGGGAGTTGGAGTTGATTTAACTTAGTTTTGATGCATAGGTGCACAATGATTTAAAATGCAGAGAAATGTGTTAAATGTTTTACACCATTATCAACAGGGAGAGTTTTTTAGTGGGACCAGTCATGAAGTTTTAGAGTGGAAATGAATGTGTCTTTGCTAAAAGCATTTACGTATCTTACTTGTTTGTAGTATATAGATTAAGGATGATTTTTAAATGATGACTGATTGTAAGTGGTGCATGATGATCAACCTGAGACAGTCCAGTAGACATCTGATGCTAGTTCCAGCTATCTTTTGAGGTGAGTCGTTATTATATTCTCTAGAAGTGAGATGTTTTATTGTATTTGGCCACAGTCAATATAAGTTGAGTGAGATGGTAAAGGTTATGGGTGAAGGAGATAGGGGAAATGTCTGTGTTATCTAGTTAACATTTAGGCCACCCAGTATAATAGCTTCCTGAGGAATATTGTTTGAAACCCATAATGGTATAACTTCAGGCAAGGAACTGTTATTACCTGGTAGGATATTGGAGTTTTGTGTCTATGTAATTTGAGGTATATAATTTTAATTTAATTTTAAATAAGTATTTTTAACAAATAATAATAATAAATAAGCAATTTTAATTATTTAATTTTAAAATAATTTTAAAATAATGCATTTCAACTTTGTCTTTTTCTTAATGTTTTGTTATTTTTACTTTAATTCTTTCTTCTACTTGTATTTTGTTTTTGCTGTTACTTATCAAACTTGTACTGTTATTTATGGGTCTATATTATGTCCTCAAAGGCAATTCAGCGAACGCATTTACACCGAAAATGCAGTTCAGCAAACTGTTCATAGTGGGATTGTGGTACAGTGAAGATCAAAAAATTTGCCCTTTCCTCACTGTAGTGCAATCTCAGAGCTGGTATATATAATTAACAGGGGGTTTGGGGGGCACAGCCCCCCACAAGAGCGAGTTAGCTGACAGGCATTTTCGATGTAAATACCGTTCGCTGAACTGCCTTTTCGAGGACATAATAAAGACCTATTATTTATTTTGTTAATGCTTTTTTATTGCTCATTTTTTCCAATCTCTCTTTTAATTTTTGCTTTTTTTTGCTATTTTTGTATAACAGTGCCTCCGGGACTCTCTTTTATTTGTTATTATTTAATATGTTGATACTTTATTTTAATACTGTCAATTTTTCTTTTTTGCATATACTGTGGAGCATTTCTCCCCAGCATCTGCTGAAAAAGGGCTTTTGCTCAGTTGGACAATCCCGGTTAACAAATGTCAAATAAATAAATAAATAATATTTCTGCTCTAAAAAAATTGTGGGATCACTCTGTTGTAATGAAAAAGCTCTATATTAGCTGGTTATATTATGGCTATATCACCTACTCTTTTTGATAATATAGCACTACTGTAAATATTTATTTATTTATTTGAATGCTTGTTTGTTCGTTTACCAAGGTATTGCACTGATCTCAATGGACCATTTGCAGGAACATCCTAGGTGAATAGAATCATATATAAAGATACAAGGATATGCCGAAAACCACACACATACATATTTATAGATGCAAGAATATGCTACATTTCCTAGAATATACAATTATATATAATAATGTATAATATATAGAACACAGAATTTCTAAGAACAGGAAACAGAAATCTCTCATAGGTTCATAGATGTTTACTAGGCTAACGACCACAAGGGCCTTTTTAAGTCTAGCCATGCACCCCAAATCTCTGATAAGTTCTGATACCCTTGATAAGTGTAAGCTTGGGTCTGGGAGATGAACCATTTACAGTTTGCCTTTGTCCACTAGAGAACAAACCAAATAATTCAACAAACTAATAAAAAATAAAACATGGAAAAAGCACCACGCTAGGAAACAAAAACTGTATGTTAGCGCTTTCATTTACTAAAAATATGTAAACTTCTTCAGACAATTCACAAACAAAAAATCAACCCTTAAATACTTTAAAAAACATGACATAATTTCCTGAAACAACCTTACCTCAATTTAAAGTAAAAGAACTTTTAGTTATGTACTTACCATAACTTCGGATGTATGGGATCCATCTCGCCTACATTCATAACTGATGGGCTCGGAGCCGATCCATCGGCTCCGACTCGGCCAACTAGTACACTAGAACGAAGTCTCTTATTGGCTGGGCTACCCTCTATCCCAGGATGCACCACACCTGCTTCCCCAGATCTTGTTTGTTCGCTTTCATACATACATGCAAACACAGAAAAAATAGTAGTCACTACAACCAACTAAAGTTCTTCAAGAGAAGATCTCCAAATGGAACTACATCTCCTCTAAATCCCAATGGAAGGGAAGGAGGGTGGAGTGCAGATGAATGTGGGAGATGGATCCCATACATCCGAAGTTATGGTAAGTACATAACTAAAAGATGTAATGGGATCCTATCTCGCCTACATTCATAACTGATGGGACAGCCCTAGCACCTAAATCCCGGGTGGCTCATTGGAAAACACTCCTGAGAACTGTGGAACCAAAGGAAGCCCTGCCTCGAGAAACCACATCTAATTTGTAATGAGAAATGAAAGTGTGCGGAGAAGTCCAGGTAGCCGCAGCACAAATATCATCTATTGATAATTTGGAGTGAAAAGCTACAGAAGTAGCCATTGCCCTGGTAGAATGAGCCTTGACTGGAAAGGGAAGCTCTTTGTTAGCCTGTGAATAAATGAAAGAGATGCAATCTTTAATCCATTTAGCTATGGAGGTTTTAGCTACTGGTTGACCCAATTTGTTTATTGCAAAGGAAACAAACAGTTGATTTGATTTCCGCGTCTGAGCGGTTCTATTCAAATAAAAACGCAGTTGTCTATGGACGTCCAATTGATGAAAAGTATATTCTGCGTTATTAGAAAACTCTGGAAAAAATACAGGGAGCTCTATAGTCTGTTGAATACAGAAAGAAGAAGCTACCTTTGGTAAAAAGCAGGGATTTAATTTCAGGGACACTCTATGTTTGTGAAATATCAAATAGGGAGGATCAGAACAAAGAGCTTGAAGTTCTGAAACCCGCCTGGCCGAAGTTATGGCCACTAAAAAGGCAGTTTTCCAGGACAGAAATTTCAAATTGCAGGTAGCAGCTGGTTCGAAAGGGCGGGCAGTTAAGGCAACAAGAACCATATTTAGGTCCCAAGGGGGGACAGGGTGAGATATTGGAGGCCTAAGGAGCCATGCTCCTTTAAGGAAAGACTTACAAAGTTTGTGAGACATCAATGAAGGTTCAAAAGAAGCATGAAAATTAGAGATAGCCGCTAGCTGAACCTTAATTGTGGAAACTGAAGAGCCCAACTGAAAAAGAGAGGCCAAGAAATTCAAAACCTCCGAAACTGGGGCAGTAAGGGGGTCTATACCTCGTTGCTGAGCCCAGAAGGCGAACCTTTTCCATTTGCTGGAATAGAGTTTGACAGTGGAAGGTTTATGAGAAGAAGACAATATGTGGATCACCTCCGGAGAAAGGGAATTGTCTCGGACTAAGGATGGAAGCGGAGTAACCATGCCGCCAACCTCAATGACCTGACAGACGGGTGAAACCGTCCTGACTGATGAGTCAACAGGTCCGGCACTGGGTCCAAAAACCATGGACCTTCTATCGCATGCCTCTGTAGGAAGGGAAACCAAACCTGACGAGGCCAGTGCGGGGCAATCAAAATCATCTCGCTCTCCAGGTAAATGGCCTTCTGTATCACCCTCGGCAGGAGGGGAACCGGAGGGAAGGCATAAATAAGACCGGGGGGCCAGATGTGGGTCAGAGCGTCCCTGGGAATCTGTCCCTGAGAGGGGATCAGCGTGAAGAACTCTCTGCACTTCGCATTGTGGGGGCTGGCAAACAAGTCGCAGCAAGGGAGGCCCCATTTGGCGAAGATTTTCGCAGCCACTCTTTGGTTGAGGGACCACTCGTGGGGTAACAGAATGGTCCTGCTTAATCTGTCCGCAATCACATTGGATTTCCCCGGTATGTGCGTTGCCATTAGAAAGCGGTTGGTAGCTACCGCCCAGTGCCAAAGTCTCATGGCTTCTCTGCACAGTGGGTAAGACCTGGTTCCACCTTGCTTGTTTATATACCAAACCACCAACATGTTGTCGGATAGGATAGCAATCGGACCTTGCGGAAGAGCATGATGGAGAGCTTGTAGTACCAAGAGTACCGCTCTCATCTCCAGGATATTGATATGCAAATGCGTTTCCTGGAGTTGCCATGTGCCTTGGACCGACCTGTCCAGGTAATGACCCCCCACCCTACCTGGGAGGCGTCCGTGGTCACAGTGGCAACGGGGGATTGAGGAATAAAGGGTCGCCCCTGGTCGAGATTGGATTGGAGGAGCCACCAACGCAGATCCCGACGGCAACTCTCCGTGATCATGACTAAATGGTTCAAGGGGAGTTCCTGATAGGACCATTGAACCGATAGGAGCCATTGCAAAATTCGCATGTGGAGTCTGGCTAAGGGGACTAGGAGTATAGTTGACGCCATCAAGCCCAACAGTTGTAGGATCAGATGGGCCGGAGCTCTTGATAGGGGGAGACAGGATTTGACTTGGTTTTGCAGAACCTGAATTCTTGCTGCCGGTAAGAAGGCGCGCATCCTTTTTGTATCTAAGTCTGTGCCTATAAAAGTAATACGCTGAGATGGCTGTAGTACAGATTTTTGCCAATTGAACATAATTCCCAAGAAACGGCCCAAGGTGAACGTGGTGTTGAGCGCCTGAAATAGTAGATGCTCGGAGGTGGCAGTAAGGAGCCAGTCGTCTAGATATGGAAACACTTGGAATCCTAGACTCCTCAGGTGAGCAGTCACCACTGCCAGACACTTGGTGAACACCCTGGGGGCTGTGGTGAGACCAAAGGGCAGTGCTCGGAACTGGAAATGACTGACTCCCAGGCGGAAGCGTAAGTGTCTCCTGGACTCTTGAGCTATCAGAATGTGATAGTAAGCGTCCTGGAGATCTATGGAGCACATCCATGCATCCTTCTCCAGCAGTGGAAGAATGGATTGAAGGGTGACCATTCGGAATTTGGACTTTTCCACAAAACGATTCAATGAACTGAGGTCCAAAATGGGCCTGAAGTCCCCTGTCTTTTTTGGCACCAAAAATAATCTTGAGTAAGTTCCTGATCCGATCTGGTCGGTGGGGACAGGCTGGATGACTCCTTTTTCTATCAGCTTTGAAATCTCTATTGCTGCCTGATCCCGCTGACTGGGTGGCACGTCCAGGATTTCCCTTAAGGGAAGGGGGGGGCTTGATGAAGGGGATGATATAGCCTCCAGTAATAATCCGAAGCACCCACTGATCGCTGGTTATAGATTCCCAAGCTTGTGGGTGTTCCGCAAAAAGACCCCCGACTGGCTCCGGAGCTGCACAGTCGGGCAACAACTCAGGGATGCTGAGTGTAGGAAGAACCACGAAAGGAATCGCGGTCTCCAGAATTACGGGGGCCTCTGCCGCCTCTGGGGCGGCGTCTTCCTGAATCCCCCCCCTGCCTCTGGAGGGGGGATCACTGGGTGGAGTAGGGAAAGACCTCTGAGTTTTTCTGAACCACATTTTCCCTCCTCTCTGGACCTTGGGGTAAGGCCTAGAGGGAGCGGAAAAGCGGGCCCCAACGGCAGTCAAGGTCTTGCCCTCCTGCTCGCACCGAGTTAGTGTGTCTTTCACCTTGGGTCCAAACAAAGATGACCCATCAAAGGGGGCGTCGGCGAAGGAAGACTTGAAGGCCTCCGCAAATGAACACAAGCATAACCAGGCGTGTCTCCTGAGGGCAACGCCTGTTCCCGCTGCACTACTCGCCCCTTCGGCCGCATACGAAATGAGCCTCATGGACGAGTTTATGATGGAAAACAAGGTAGTCATCTGGGCGCCAACAGTAGGGGATAGCACCTCAGGTAGATTACCAGTGAGGGAGTCACTTAGCTCTTTAAGGAGGTCCCTTTGAAGCCTGGTAAAATGACATAAATAGTTCAGCGACCGTAAGGTAAAGGCCGCTGAAGAAAGGGTACGCTTCCCGTACCTATCCATGCTCCTGGAATCCTTATTAGGAGGGTGGATAGACGTTGAAGCCTCTGCCACGTCCTGCTGTGTGGCAGAAGCCACCACCATAGCATCTACGGGAACACCTTTCGTCAGAAATTCCTTCTGGGGGGGGGGGCTGAAAGAAATTTATTATGTCTCGCAGGCACCGGTTCCACAGAATCAGGGTGTTCCCAAGCCCTTCGAGAAACCAAATCAAGGAGTTCATCGAAGGGCGGAGACACCCAGGAGGCGGAGGGCTGGGCCCCGAAGTCCTTGAGGAAGACTGACTCTTCAGCGGAAGGGGTTTTGGCCTGCCAATCTCCTCTCTGTCTCAGAATCTCAAGGATATCTGAGAAAGAGATATCATCCGAAGATGATTTGGGGGACCCTTCCGCGTCATCGAGGTCAGTATCCGATGTAACAGACTCATCTTGGGAGTCCACGTGCTTCCTCTTGCACAATTTCTTCCGTGGGGGCTCGTCCGAAGCAGTTTCGGACGGACCCCCCAGAAGAAGGGAACCCCCGATGGGGGTATCCTCAGGCCCTGGGGCCCCGCTGCCAGGGGACTGCAACACGGCAGAAGCACCAGTCTCCAGGTCTAAGGATGGTGAGGTGGAAGCCTGCTGAGCCGGCAAGGGTATGGCCAGCGCGCTCCTCATGGCCTCAAAAGCAGGACCTCCAGACTCCATGGAGATCACTGGTCTAGAGGCCACGATGGCACTGGGAATTCCGGCAGCCGATGCTCCGAGGGGAAGACTAGGCACCGAGGCACCCAGTCCCAAAGTGTTCCCCTCGGGCCCGGCTGAGGAAGTCCCAGTACCAAACCCTGAACCCGAGGACAGGGTAGGAACCATAGTCGGTGCCGATAGACCTTGAAGGGGTCTCGGCTCCGACCGTACGGCTCTGCATTGCTCCACCATCACCGACTCCAATGGCTTCGAGGAGGTTGGAGGAGGAATCGAATGTTTAGGAGGGGGGATCGGCTCCGAAGCCAACTGGGCCGGAGCCGAGACCATTTGAGCAAAAACTGGGGACTGGAAAAGCCTCTGAATCACCCTATCCAAATCCGAATCCGAGAGTTTTGAGGATTTAGAGGAGGTAGACAAAGGACGAGAAGACTTTCCTCTCGGCTCCGAGAGTGTAGGGGACCGGCTCCGAAAAGGCTCCAACACTATCGGCGCCGGTTCCACCACAGCATGGACAACCATCGGCGCCGAAGGAGCTTTCTTCGGAGCCGAGGGGGAAGAGTCTGAGCTGCACACCTCCACCGGCTCCGAAACCATTGGAACCGATGGAGGTGATTCGCCTCTCGATACTCCAACCTGCGGCTCCGAAACTAATGGAGCCGAGGAAAGAAGCATCGAGGCAGACCCTTCGACCCTCGGCCCCGAAGTCAGTGTAGCCGAGGAAGAAGAGGTCGACTTATGCTTTTTAGCAGTCGGTTCCGACGGACTTGTCGGAGCCGACGATCTTTTCTTTTTGGAGGTAATAGGAGAATCCAAAGCTTCCTCGAAAGAGGGCTTAATAAGACCCTTCAAGATCAGTTTATTTTTGCGCTCTTGAAGAACCCTAGAGGAGAAAGCATGACATACACTACATGTCTCCTGTAGATGTTTAGGCCCTAAACAATACACGCATATCGAGTGACTGTCTGTAATAGACATTTTGTAATTGCACCGAGTGCATTTTTTAAATCCTGACTTTTGCTCTTTGGACATATTGTACAGTAAGAAAAGCAGTGTCTAATATCAAAAGGTTAGCGCCAACTATAGAGCGCGAGAAAACAAGGCACGAGCTCTTGAGAGGGAGATTTACCTCACAAGAGAAACACAGTAAGCACGCACAACAACAACAACGGGCAAAGGCCCTCTAACTTAAACAGGCTTTGCCCGACAGCGAAATTAAATCACTTCACACACAAAAAGTTATCAAACACACAAAATAATGACACAGACTTTCAAAAGTAGGGCAAAGGCCCTCTAACTTAAACGGGCCTTGCCCGACAGCGAAATAGAAGTATCAGTAAATCACTTCACACACAAAAAGTTATCAAACGCACAAAATACAGAGAATAGCTGTTAAAACAGCTGTTTTTGTCAAATTCAGAAGAAAACCCTAAGGTCAAAGACCAGTAAAAGGTAAAAAGAAACCACTTAGCTCCAGCCAAGTCGAGACCACGTCCAGCTTGTAAAGCGGCAAACGAGATCTGGGGAAGCAGGTGTGGTGCATCCTGGGATAGAGGGTAGCCCAGCCAATAAGAGACTTCGTTCTAGTGTACTAGTTGGCCGAGTCGGAGCCGATGGATCGGCTCCGAGCCCATCAGTTATGAATGTAGGCGAGATAGGATCCCATTACATCATAAAATGTAAAGTGTAAACTACATAAATCTATTCATAAATACTATGTTAAATTATTTTCTCGTGAAATTCAGTATATTTTTTATCTTAATAAAGCTTTAAGTTTTAAAGTGCTCCTGATAGAGATTACATCATTTAAACCTGGTGGGACCAAAGCATTTAATTTCAACTGCCATAAAACTTCTTTTTCTTCAAGTTTTAGGCTAGTCGGTCCCCCTCTCTCATTCTCAGATACTTTTTCAATAGCCATGAATAAAAATTCATGCTCAGGGAATGATAAAATGTGCCTAGCTAGGGCACTGGTAGTGTTCCCTTTGTTAATTGCATAGTAGTGTTCATAAATTCTGTTTTTTAGTGGTCTATCAGTTTTTCCTATATAAAAAGCCTGGCATTTAGAGCACAAACTAAGATAGACCACCCTCCTAGTGTTAAAATTAAACTTCCCATTGATGTAAAACTTTTTTCCTTTTACTGCAAATGAGTTACTCACTTTTATATACATTGGAATTATTGTTTTCCAAAAGTGCTTTCAAATTACATCCCTTATGAAAAACCACTTGAGGATGTTCACTAATGTGTTTACTAATTGATTATTCTTCTGATAAGTAACACCAATTTTTGAAAATAGTTTTTAAAGATGGAGCATCCAAAGAAAACGTGGTAATAAAACTAGATGCAAATGAACCCTCTTTCTCAAAGCTCTTTACATTATTAAAGTCATGTAAAAGCGGGCAATCAAAAGAGGTGGTCAAATCATCTGACAAGTTCACTCTAGATTCAATAGTTGTTTCATTCTCTTTTAACTGTAAAATTGGTTTAAATAAACCACTTGCCCTTTTATCCACTAGAGACATAGGTGCCAAACCAGGGATGAATTTCTGGTTTCCCATCCAATTGTCAAAGTTGCACTTGAAATGGGTAAGGGAAAACTCTGCTTCACATGGATGGGGAGCCTGTTCCATTGATGGGGTAGTCTCTGGGATACATACCTATCTCTCCAGCAGGTCTTATTTATATCACAGACAAGGTTTAATTCTTTAGAATGGGTAATTCTGGGGCTGTTTGTTTTGTGGCTATGGAGGATGTACATCAGAGAGACGTCTGACAATGCCAGGTATGAAAGGCATAGATCTCCACTCAAAAGCCTGTAGAAGACAGAATACAGGGATAGAGCCTTGAGGCAGTATGCGTAAGACATTTTACTTACACCCTGTATTCTTTTAGTGAGGAACCTCTGTGGACATTCCAATTGTTGGATATGCCTGGTTAGGTACATACCAAAGGGGGCACTGTACTCAATGATAGGTCTGATGAATGCCAAATACTGTGGAACAATGACTTCCTTGGACTTAGATACCATACCTTTGTTTATAAGTTGTGCAACATAGAATGTTTTCTTCACCACTGTAGACACGTGATGGTCAAAGGCTAGATTGCTTTCTATATGTGTCCTTAAGTTCCTGACTACTGGGTCAACTCTAAGGGGTGTGTTGTCTATATGATAGTTACCAGGGATGGATGACTTACCAAAGGATACGATTATGCATTTTTTGGCATTTAGTGTTAGTCCATACCCTGACACTAATTTTTTGTCTGTGTCATCCCCCTCCTGGAAAACATTTGTGTGACTGTGAGATTCAATGACAACTCCTAATTTACAATCATCTGCAAATTTAGTTAGCAAGAGACCAGTGACACTGGCCGACCTCTGAGAAGTAAATTTATTTATTTTATTTTACATTTGTTTACCAGGAAGGTCCGACTGGACACATGTCCTATTTCAGCTGAGACCCAGGGAGAAAAGCTCCAGTTAGTAATTAGACATATAGTAATATATAGAAAAGCTCCAGTTAGTAAGTAGACAAACCAAATAAGAATAAAGAAGAAGAACATGGTCATAAATGGAGTAATACAAAGCATCAAAGGTCAAAACTTAAATTTGATGAAATATAAATCAGTACAAGGCATGTAACAGTAGTATATAAAATGTTATACAATGTGTTATGGCAACTAGTAGTGTATATTCCATTAGTAAAGTAGAGGAATTTTATGCAGGGACATGGAGTATAGAGAGCCAGGATGAGAATAAGATTGTGGTATACGTAAGATCTCATAGTGTATTTATGTTGAATTTAGACATCAGTACAAGAATGTTGTTTAAGGTAGGTCACATTGTGATGTTAAAAATAATCTTAGTTTTTGTGTTTTACATTGGGCAGGAGCAGGTGAGAGTAAGTTCCTATATATCAGCCGGGGCTGGAGCATAGGCAGAGTGATTTACTTTGGCAGAGTGATGCCAAAAAGGAGAGGTCCAAGGACTGATCCCTAATGGAATCCACTTGTGACTGGCCTCTTTGTAGAGGTGGACTCCCCAATTCTAACTTCCTGGGACTTGTCTGTCAGCCAGCTGGCTATCTGCCGGGTGACATACAAGTCTGCACCTAACCTCTTGAATTTGTCAACAATGCCCAAGTGGGGTATTGTGCCAAATGATTTGGTCAGGTCAAGGTAGGCAGTGTGAATGATTTTTCCCTCATCCATTGCTTTGGTGACTTACTCAAAGTCATCCACCAGGTTGAGTAGGTATGATCTGCCTGTGACAAAACCAAACTGGGTTGGATCCAGTGTCCAGGGGTGGGGTTTACTATATCTCTATGGATTGTCTCCATGATAATTCTTTCCATGGCTTTACATATAAGACTAGTGAGATGTATGGGTCTGTAATTTCCAGGGTCCCTAGATGGCCTACCTTTGTGCAGAGAGATGACTGTTGCCTTTTTTCATTCATGAGGCACAAAACCTGCTTGGAGGTTAAAGTTAAATAGTAATTCCAGTGGCCCTGATAGGTCATGCTTCATGCTATTTAGAAGGCATCCTGGGATATTATCTAGGCCCATTGGTGCAGTGTTCTTAGTCTTAGAGAGAGCATTAAGGACCTGTTCCCTAGTGATTGTAGGGGGAGTTATATTTGATGTTATTTCCTGTGGGAAGGTTGAGGGGGAGAGATGGATAATGTTGGAGCTGAATTAATCAGCCAGGAGGTTTGTTATCTTCTGGCTCAGTATAGTTGGCTCCATTTATAATGAGCTCTGCACACAATTGTGTATTGCAGACATAGATAAAGAATGCTTTATGGTTGTCCTTGGCCTGGGATGCCAAACTTACCTCAAACTTGGCTTTGATAGACTTTATTTGTCCTCTGAGTTGTTCACTTAGTTTGACGAGAGTGCTTTTATCCTGCTGGGTGCTGCAAGTCCTAATTTTTGCCATGATTTTCTTTCTGTTATACAGTCTACTGATTTTGTGATTCCACCAGAATGGGTTATTTTCAGAGTTAGTTCTGTACTTCTTCCTGGTGAATACACCTGCCTCTATGCAGATATTAACATGCTTGTACAGGGTATCTGTGAACAGTTCTGCATAGGCAGCAGTGCTAGGATTTATGGGGGCTTGAAATTTAGCCAGGTTCTCACTTAATAGCAGGAGGTTAGTCTTAGAATAGTCCCTGAATATTCCAGCTTTAGCTGGGGTCCAGGTTTTATTTTTACTTCAAAGGAGACCATTTTGTGGTCTGACCTTACCAGGGAAGGCATTACAGTAGGGGGTGTGCAGCACTCTCTCATATTAGTGAGGACCAGATCCAGTATGGTTGCACCCCTGGTTGGTGTAATGAATATCTGGTCCAGGGAGCTTGTGTTTACAAAATCCAGGAATCTCTGAGCATGTGCGTTTGTTGTCGCATATGATTCCCAGTTAATAGTGGGATAATTAAAGTCACCCATGAATATGGTATTGGATTGAATGATTAGTGTTTCTAATAAGTTTAAATACATGTAATGGGTTTTCTGGGTCATAGAGGGGGACCTATAATTGCAAGAAGTGGTATCAGATTTTGCCTATGGTGATTTGAACATGGAGCAGCTCAAGTGCATTGTCCTGTTCGACCAGCCTTGAAGTAGGTCTATTTTTCATGTAAAAAGAGACACCTCCATCTATAGTCCCTGCCTGTGAAGTAGCTGGCCTAAATGTGTGGAAGGCATTATAACCTTGACATTAGGTTTTAAATATGTTTCTTTTTCAGAAATGAAGCTGGGAGGTTTAGGTTACAATCGTGTGAAGTTCTGACATTTTGTTACACATATTTCTGATGTTTATATGGATGACTAAGAATCCCATCTTAGAAGCACGTGATTGTTGTGTGGGTCATATGGTAACTGAACTGTTGAAATGTAATGTGACAGATTTATAAGTGATTTGAGAGACCCTGATGAAGGTGGATGGCTCCATAGAGATGTACAGCTGTAATTGCTTGCTTATAGAAAAGGCGAACTAGTGGTTTTAATTTTGATCGATTTTGTTAGCAGGAAGCATGGTTTATGTTTGGAAGGCTAAAAGTTTTTGTAATCTCTAAGCTTGACAAGCTAGAGGTGTGACAATATGTCTTAAATATACCACTGATACATTTCTCTTAGCTTACATCAATGCATGCATGTAATTTTAGCAGGCAGTGAAGGTTCTCCATGTAGTCTAATAGGGCAAGGAAGAGAAAGTGAAATAGAGTCAGAACAAAGTGAGGTGAGTTTAAAGTACACAACTGAGAGTGTAAGGGAATGCAAACAATAATGGTAATAAGAGCGAGAGGGTATACGGTCTATAAAATATCTAGATTGTTAGAAGAGAAGAGACAAATATGTGAGTTAAAGAAGTATGGTATCTATACTTGAGTGGTGTAATGTAGCATGGCATCAGTGCATGAGTACTATAAAGCTGATTAATATGTGACAGTAGGATGCAAGATAGGTGGGTCATCTGTGAACTTCTACTGGTATATATATATATATATATATATATATATATATATATATATATATATATCTATTGAATGATAGCGATGAAGGGAGACACAGGTTGATTAGCAGTCATTGCCGATAAGACCAAGAATTATAGGTTAGTTTCTAAGTATATAGTAGAGGAGGAAAAGATAATGTTGACTGATATGAGACAGAAGTTAAGTGAAATGACTTGGTAGTATGAGGTCTAAAACTGGTAGTAGTATACAACAGAAGACATGAATGGATGAGATAGGATGTTACGATTAACAGGAAGTGGAAGGGAGGTCAATAATTACACATTAATATCTGAGTAGGGGAGGATTTTTTTCTGGTATAAATGTCCAGAAAGAAAGCTGGGTTAGGAATTTGGGGTAGGGGAGGGGAGATAAGTGAAGCCAATTGAAACAATGTTGAGCAGGGCGGGGCTTTTCATCCCCAGTACACTATATCTCTACAATTCCAGTTGCCAATCATTTGCTGTTTAATTTTTTTTTTATTCTGAGAGAAATATAATGCTTAGGACATGAAGTAGATATGTCATGTTTATGTCCTTTAAATAAATAAAATGTACTGTAAAATCCATATATGCTATAAATTTTACTGGACTGTTCTAAGAAATTCTTCACATTTTGAACCCTTTGCATCCATTGTTATGCATTCATATGACAATAAGTTGGAAAAAGAAGTGCATTTACTGTTTCAAAATTAAAGAACCTGGCTACAGTCTACTGAAATACTTGTTCATTATCCATGTGATATACTGCAGGCCCTTTCTAATGATGCTTCAGCTTTATCGTAAAGCCATATAGCCCCTTTTAAATCTTCACAGAATATGCAATAAAATAACAGACTTTCATGCCTGGATGCCGGGATTACTGACTAAACCCCAAGTATATTAGCCATCACAGAAACTTGGCTCAAACCTACAGTAATATAAAAGACTCAGAGTGTCTTTCCCCTGGCAATAACATTATCAGAGCAGAAAAGAGAACAAAAGAAAGCTGGAGATATTGCACCCTAGCTCCTACAGCCATACTACATACTTGAACATCATACCAAAGTTTGCTAACACAGAAATTCTTATCACCTTCCTAAAATTAAATAAGACAAAAAGTACATGCATTACTGCACTTTAGATCCCTCCTGGAAACAACATTCCTTTATTAGAAGACATACTATCTTGGCTAACAAACGCAATTACTAATGAAGCCATCATGTTAGGCAATGTTAATATAGACTGTCAGAACTTAACCTCTGACTTCCAACTTACAGCATGAACTTATTTGGGTTTACACAACTCATTAAAACACTTATAAGATACAATAAGGCTATTAACCAAGGATTCATCCTTGACTGGATTCTGGTTTCCAACCAAGGCAATTTACTAAAGCTGATACACTTCCAAATACACTAAATGAACTCTTACCAGCCTATACCCATAAAGTACTTTCTCGTTTGGCCAAAGAACATAACTATAAAACAATCTACAATCTGTCTCCTTTTAAACAACACGTGTTCACTGATACATTAAGAGCTATTAAATGGACCTCCTTAAAAAACCTGAAATTTAGATGAAGCAGAAAATTGTTACATTTTGATATTGTTAATAGTGTAGCTTCACTCTAAACCATAACTCTCAAACTGTAGAGATTTTCAAAGAATGTCCAGATTTTTGCCTCATATTTTTGGTCTGTTCTCATAAAATTTGTGGTTTTCTGACAAATTACTGGGGACTGAAGTCAACAAATAAAGAACTACAGTTCAGTTTCTGACTTCATATGCTTCAGAAAATGCATATTCACACAAATACTGTTATTGTAGCAACCTTCTATGTTTATAAGAGCAATATTTAAAATCTGCCCCTATTTTTCGGCCTTTGTCCCCCCATTATTTTAGGCTTTGTCCGGATTTATTGCACTAAGAGGGTGAGAGGTATGCTCTGTGCTAAAAAGAATCAAACCTAATCGTTCTTCATGCTTTCATAAGTGAGTAAACATCTCATGACTGATAGAGAAAGGACATGGAAAGAATGTCAAAAGCACAAAACCAACAAAAAAACTACAACTTTTCTTACAACTTTGGAATTAGGCTAAAAACAAGTAATGAGGGGCAAAAACAATTTTATACTCTCTTCCAAATCAATCACAAACATTATTCTCCCGCCCCCTCAAAAATATGGTATTCTGTTAATGCACTTCTTAATCCAGGATGCACAAAATGTGAAAAGTCTGGCAGATGAGGATCCAACAAGCACAAAATCCAAAGCACGATGATGTAAAACAAAGGTATTTAATGTCGAAAAAATATAAAAGATGTAAGCGCTTTCGTTTAAAACAGTGTAAACTTCTTCAGACAAAGCTGTAAAACAAAGCAAACATTTAAATAATACAGAGGTGCATCTAATTGGGCACAGGGAAACAACTAGTACAAACCTGACATAAAAATTAACCCTTTAATCTCACAATTCATACTGTTGAATGTGTGTTAAAATACAATATTTAAAAATGTTATATTTAAACCAAAACCTTGTCAAATAAGAATGTTGTTTTGACACACTAAAATTCCAGTGTTTACACTTTAAAACTTAATGTTTGTGAAGGTGTTATTAACAACTTACTCTGAGGAACAATCAAAAAGCATGTTACTTTGCTTCAAACAAATTTCTTTCTTTCCAGGGCCTTAAGCTTTAAGACAGGAGAGCTAGAAGTCCTATCATTAATGCCAGGCCATTTATCTGCATATAGCAAAATCTGCCATCTAAGTTCTTTTAGTTCTAACTGTGCTCCCCAAGGTTTTTTATCATTAATGTCAGCATGGTCTAAGGCTATGAACTTAAAATTGTGGTCTATATTCTCATGAATGTGCCTAGCTAGAGCATTATTTAAGTTGTTCTTCCTGATGGCATAGTCATGCTCATAAATCCTACTGGCAAACTTTCTCTCTGTTTTTCCTATATAGAAAACAGAACAATGCTCACATAAAGCAATATAGACCACTGCCTTTGAAGAACAATTATATCCCCCTTGATGTTATTTTCAATGTTATTTATAGTAAACGTGGCTCCAGGTTTAAGCTTGTGACACCAATTACATGAACCACACTTGTGAGTACCTGGACAGCCTGTCAAGTTCTGAACTTGTCTATTTTTAAATTGATCTTTTAAGTTCTTCCCTTTCCTGTATGTAATGATAGGTTTAACACCTAGATGAGATCTAATACCTGTGTCTTCCATTAAAATCTCCCAATTCTTGTTAAAAATTCATCTTAAACTGGGAGAATCAAAACTGTATGCAATGATCAAGGATTTAAGGAAATGATTTTCTTGCTCAAGTGATGTACTAATGTCTCCACCTGTCAGGTTGTTATCTGGAATAAGGGCACCTACAATGGGTTTAAAATTACCTGTTCTTCTTTTTTCTGCAACCTCATTTATAAGTTCATTAAGTAAATCTACTGGGTATGCTATCATGAGAAATGTAGATTTCAAGTTTGCACACTCTGATTTAAAATCTTCCTCCCCCGAGATCATGTGGGCAGCTCGAACAAGCTGCCCCTTAACCAGTGACCTCTTCTGATGTTTTGGGTGGCAACTAGTATAGTGCAGAAAATAATTTGTGTATGTTTCTTTTCTGTATATTCTGGCAGCATACATTTCATTGGGCTTGTCTTTAAACAAATGAAGATCCAAATAGTTCATGCAATCTAAATTAATGACCCAAGTGAATTGTAGAAAAGAGGTTGTAGTGTTAAGATATTGTAAAAATTCATCTAACATTTCAGAAGAACCCTTCCAAATTAGGCTGATGTCATCCTGGTACCTATGATACATTTTGATGCAAGGGTAGTAATGGGACTGGAATACAAAAACTCTTTCCCAGTGGGCCATGACCATATTTGAACCCCCCCCCCCACAAGCTGACCCCATGGCCACTCCAGTTGTTTGTAAATAATATTTGTCATTAAATGAAAAATAGTTGTTGGTTAGGACTATCTCTAACAATTCTGAAATTAAGTTGATTCTCTCCTGGTTAACATTGTACTCTAATAGTAGATCACTAACCCATTCTAGGCCAATGGACTGTGGGATGACTGTATACAAATCCCTTACATCTATAGTTGTCATATATCATTCTCATTGTACTCCATTCTATTAACGTGTTCCAAGAAGGTCCAGGAATCTTTACATATTTGGGATTCCTTTTGTAAAATTCCTTTTAACTCATGGTCCAAATATTGAGCACAAGACATAGTGATTGAGTCTCGTCCATCCACCAAGGGTCTCATGGGGGGATCAACAAGGCCCTTGTGGATTTTGGGAATGCCAAAAAACACTGGAACACTAGGAGTAGTGATATTTAAGTAATTGTACAGAGAAATATCAATTCTTCTCTCCAAAAAGATATATTTTTAATTACTCATGAATATTCTTGTATGCTTTATTTAGTTCATTAAGGGAGACCTTTCTATAATTCTCCATGTCCAAAATCCTTAACATCTTATCTGAATATGTAGAGACATCAATCAATACAACACCACCCCCCTTATCCAGCTTCATAATCCTCACATCCTGTGTTTGCAAGAACAACAAGCTGTTACATTCATCCTTGTTAATATTAACCAGGATGTGGACTCCCTTGTGGTAACTCTTGCTTAGGTTATAAAGGGCTAACTCACATAATTTTTCATATACAGCTAGTTTAGGATGTAAAGGGGGGTTATATGTAGAACTAATATTAAAGATTTTCCTAGAATATGCATCTGTGTGTGATTCAGTCTCATACAGTAAACTCAGATTTAATTTCCTTAAATACATTTTAAAATCAATTATGGCATCAGTAAAACTGAATGTTTTAGTTGGCACAAAGGTCATACCCTTAAAAAGCAAATCAGCTATGGTCTCATCTATGTCCAATTGAGAATAATTATAAACAGCAAAATAATTTTTATGATTTAAAACCACAGTGCAGGTATTTCTGTTTTGTTTGACCTCATTGCTTATATTTAAAAAATCAAAAGCAGACAATTCAAATCTTTATTCATTGTCACTAGAAAAGTCTATAAGGGTACTCATGTTCTCCAGCTATTGTTCTTCGGCCGAGCCCCTTGAAACCCCAAAGCATGATACCTCACTTGGGCTTGTTGTCTGCTGTTGTAATAGGTCTTTTTTTTAATCCTTTCACTCCTCCTGGGCTCAGCATATTCTTTGTCATAGTTAAGAACCATGTCATCTGTTTTTTCAGGCAAGAGTTTGCTATTTCCTGAAGGACAAGGAGGAATGTGGGGAGTATTTCTTGTTTCCCCAACAGTAACTTTAAAATTTTTGTAGCTACCAGAGGGTTTAGGATAGGCCACACCATTGGCATAGTCACTGTCTATTTTGTTTAGTTTGACGCTCTTTAATTTTCTTATATGCTGGTCTAGGCTAGTGTATATTCTATGATGTTCATATCTCATAGAATCATACTCTATATTGTCCCTAATAGATTTATTCAGGGTGCCAAGTTCCTTACATAATCCTTCAATGTCTATTGTGTTGTACTTGACAAGCAACTCGAGCAGCTCGAGCCCACATTTATCAAACAGTTTTAAAAGGGTCTAAGTGAAGAGCTGAATTGTGCTCAAGTCCTGTGGGAAAATGCCAAACTCTGAGACCTTTTGGGATAATCTTGAGCCTGATGCATTCCTTTAAATAGGCATTTTCTAACTGTAATTTTTTACAGCATAACAATTTCAAATCAGACTCATTCAGCTTACCTTTTATATGGTGAGTGGCATGCCCAGAATCTTTGCTGAATGATAATCCTGCTTGCAGACACTCATTAAGATGAGGTATTTCATTTTTTGAGCTCTGTAACTCGGGTCCCTATCACGTTATCAAAAACGCATTCTATCAAATGCGTTTTCACCGAACTGTAAATAGCAAACAGGCAAAATAGCGAAGGGGCTTTTCAGCAAATTCTTTCCCTGAGGAAGAAGTCTCTTGGCCGATTTGTTAGTTTGCCGTGTTTTGCACTGAAGTGCAGTCTTAGAGTGCGGTCTCAGAGATTCCCTTATCCAGTATGACTCCCGAACGTAAATGTGCAATAGTTACTGAACTTAGGGTTAGGGTGCGGGTTAAGGTAAGTGCATATCTAGTAATATATTTAGCGTACACCTTAGGTTTAGAAGTAGGGTTTAGTTAGGTGTATATATGTTTGCTTTTTGGGGGGGGTTAGAGGTAGGGTTAAGTTAGGTGGATATAAGTTTTAAACTGTTTACTTTTTTATTTTGGGTTAGAAGTAGGGTTACGGTAGGTGTGTATATGTTTTAACTGTTCACCTTTTTTTTTTTGTTGGAACAGCGATTAGTAATTGCTGTTCTGAGCTGTCGATATTTTCAGCTTTTGGTGAAATGGGGTAGATCAATCATCGTTCGCTGTTTTCAGTGTTCGATGACGTGATACAGACCCCTGTAAATCTCCTTAAATCTTAAAAATAGACAAATTCAGAACATGACAGGCCGTCCAGGTATTCACATGTGTGGTTCATGTAATTGGTGCCACAAGCTTAAACCTGGAGCCAGGTTTACTATAAATAACATTGAATATAACATCAAGGGGAGATATAATTGTTCTTCGAAAGCAGTGGTCTATATTGCTTTATGTGAGCATTGTTCTGTTTTCTATATAGGAAAAGCAGAGAGAAAGTTTGCCAGTAGGATTTATGGGCATGACTATGCCATCAGGAATACCAGCTTAAATAATGCTCTAGCTAGGCACATTCATGAGAATACAGACCACAATTTTAAGTTCATGACCATAGACCATGTTGACATTAGTGATCAAAAACCTTGGGGAGCACAATTAGAACTAAAGGAACTTAGATGGCAGATTTTGCTACATGCAGATAAATGGCCTGGCATTAATGACAGGACTTCTATCTCTCCTGTCTTAAAGCTTAAGGCCCTGGAAAGAAAGAAAATTGTATGAAGCAAAGTAACATACTTTTTGATTGTTCCTCAGAGTAAGTTGTTAATAACACCTTCACTAACATTAAGTTTTAAAGTGTAAACACTGGAATTTTAGTGTGTCAAAACAACATTCTTATTTGACAAAGTTTTGGTTTAAATATAATGTTTTTAAATGTTGTTATTTTAACACACATTCAACAGTATGAATTGTGAGATTAAAGGGTTAATTTTTATGGCAGGTTTGTGCTGGTTGTTTCCCTGTGCCCAATTAGATGCATCTGTGTATTAGTTAAATGTTTGCCTTGTTTTACAGCTTTGTCTGAAGACGTTTACACTGTTTTAAACGAAAGCGCTTAACATCTTTTATATTTTTTCGATATTAAAAACCTTTGTTTTGCATCATCGTTCTTTGGATTTTGTGTTTATTGGAACCTAATCTGCCAGACTTTTCACATTTTGTGGTTTGCTTTTGCCTTTTGGTTCTACAGTTAATCCAGGATCCAAGCAAGACCACCGTTCTCCTCCAGAAAGCATCCCCCTTCAGACAGTTATTATGTTCAATATTTACTTTATCAAAAGTACTGCCAGCTTAACCACATGTTCTTCACAGCCATCTTCATTTTCATCTTCCCCTAACAACTCTTCTGACCCCTTTTCTACTATACTTTCTTCTCTAAGTACTACTAACTACTCACATCCTACTTCTATCCCTTCATTGTCAAGACATCTCAACTAATTCCCCCTCCTTTAACTACCAACCAGTTCTAACTACCTTTATAAAGACAATATACTCAAACTAAAACCCTGTGCTACGTCCGTCTGATGATACTTCACACCTAAATACCTTAGACTACTGTGCAGGTCACAGCCTGTCCTATCAACAGCCTTATCAATAGGTCCATTGTTGAATCTTATGTCCCATTATTATAGAAAAAGTCATGCATTATCCCCTTGTATAAAGGAGCTAACTCTTCCAACATATCCAACTTTCTTCCCAGTGCCATCCTGTCCCTTCTCTCAAAACTTTTAGGAAAAATATGTACATAAACAGCTTTTTAACCATCTCCTTCAAAATAAGCTGCTTACCCCTTGCTAAACATGGTCAGCCTACAGTACTACAACTGCCTTATCACCCTTCATGGACACTGTTAATAAGGCCAGGGATTCTGGCAAACTTGTCTCTTCACTATTCCTTCTCCTATCCAAGGCCTTTGATATTGTTTCTCATTCTAAGCTTCTACATCTACTAGTCATCCTTGGTCTATCATCTCTCGCTCTCCAGTTACTTATCTAGTAGACAATAATTAGTGAAATTGCAAGGCACCCCCTCACTGTACTTACCTAACATCAGTGCAGTACTTCAAGGCTCTATCCTTGATCCTCCACGCTTTAACATTTTTCTTGACAGTCTTCACACTTATTCCTGTGAAGACTCCCTCATTCAATATGCTGATGGTTCCACTTTTATCTATCTGCTCTTCAAACAGTTTGTCTCACTATCAATATATAACAAAGGAAGCTTTCACCTCTACTGAGACTTAGATTCATAGGTAAGTACTAAGCTAACTGCCACTGTGGGCCAATTTTAAACCTCACCAGTTTCTCTTTTTATGCACAAAATAACCTATCCCATTTGGTTACAGATTGCCCTTATCCATCTCATGGTCAATAATTTATATTTCCCCTAATGAAAAAAACTGGGACCATACCATAGATAATTTGAGGGGACCCATGCATGGGATAAAGCATTTAGAAAGACTAAATAGAATGTCCAACTTTTACTTAACCATAAAAAAACAAGCTTATTCTCTACTCTGAAAACTTATGCCCTATATAAAAATAATTTCAAGATCCAGTCCCTAAACTATTAGGTATGAAAATATACGATAATCCCAAATTTCATCTTCACATGCAGAATAATGTCAAAAAAGCACCAGCCATAAATGCTTTCTGAATAAATCCACCAAAACCAGTCATGCCACCTCATATCTTTTACCCTCATTTCTCTTTCAGTCCTTACTAAAAAGTAAACATGAATCTTTCCACAATAAAATTGCTAAGTTTGCTATTAGTTCAACACATAACACCCATCAATGCATAGCTCTTCAGTCTCTTAAATGATTTGAACTTCCCCATCACCTAACTTACTTACAACTACCCACAATTTGATTCATAAACATGTAGCCAGCCCTGCACTTAGCTCTATCCTTCATAGCTACCTCTCCAACAGACCACTGTCATCACAGGATAAACAACTTCCTCTTCATCCATAAACTCAGTAAATCATCCAGACAAAATTAGAAGTTATGTACCTACCATAACGTTCCATGTTAGTTGTCTTCTTCTCGCCTTCTTTCTTGCTGGATGGGTTCGGAGCCAATCCTCGACTCCGACTCGGCCACTCTAAAAGCTCGAGAGCTAGTTCCACCGGCTCGAGGCGCCCCTATATCCCACAATGCTAGGCGGTAACTCCTCAGATCTCGTTTGAAAGCTAAGCCCAGCAAGGAAATTCCATAAAAGGAACAGGATAACCCACCTCTATAAGCTGACTGTGAGGTGACCTAACCTAACAGAGGAAAAATATATAGAGGTGGGACATGGGAAAAAGATAGAAAGGTCACAAAACAAACTCCTCTAGGTCTGTCCAGGCTAGGGGGAAGGAGGGTGGGACGCAAGAAAGAAGGCGAGAAGAAGACAACTAACATGGAACGTTATGGTAGGTACATAACTTCTAAATGTTAAGTTGTCTATCTCGCCTTCATTCTTGCTGGATGGGACCGCGTCCCTAGCACCTTGTCCCGGGTGGCCTATCGGAACAGACTCTTGAGTACAGTGGAACCAAAGTTGGCTCGGTCCCTAGAGGCCAAGTCCAACTTATAATGAGAAATGAAGGTATGGGGAGAAGTCCAAGTAGCTGCAGAACAAATCGAATCAATAGGCAGCCTATCTTGGAAAGCTATAGATGTGGCTAAAGCTCTAGTTGAATGAGCCCTGGGTTTGGATGGCAACTGTTGATGTCTGATCTCATACACAAGGGTAATCAACGAAGTAAGCCATCTAGAGAGAGATACTTTAGAAACTGGAAGGCCCATTCTACCTTCTGCATAAGAAACAAACAGTTGATCAGACTTCCTGAATTGTTTGGTCCTGTCTAAATAGTACCTAAGTTGGCGATGAACGTCTAAGCAATGTAATTTTTGTTCTGACCTGTTCAAATAATTAGGGAAGAACACAGGAAAATCAATGGTTTGATTCAAATTTGCCGGTGAAGCTACCTTAGGGAAAAAGGACGGGTTAGTACGTAAGGACACCCTATCCTTATGAAACAAAAGATAAGGGGGTCGACTACACAGAGCATGGAGTTCAGAGACTCTTCTAGCTGAAGTGATAGCTACTAAAAAGAGTGTTTTCCAAGCTAGTAACTTCATTGAACATGAAGCCGCAGGTTCAAAGGGGGGAAGAATTAAGGACGCTAGAACCAAGTTGAGATTCCATAGAGGAGGAGGATCCTTGATAGGTGGTTTGAGGAGAAAAACTCCTTTCAAAAAGGCTTTGCAGAGTTTGTGAGACATAATGGAAGACTCTGACACTCCAATATGAAAGTTAGATATAGCTGCCAACTGAACTTTGATGGTAGACGGAGACGAACCTGAGTGGAAAAGTTCAGCTAGAAAGTCCAAAACTGATTGAATGGAGGCAGTGAAAGGTTCTATATCCTTTGACTGTGCCCAACAGGAAAAACGTTTCCACTTACTATGATAAATCTTCCGAGTGGAAGATTTATGAGATGCTATCAAAATATCTCGAACTGAGTGAGATATTAAAGGAAGCCTGGCTAGAGTTGGAATTGGAGAAACCACGCTGTGAGGTTCAGAGAAGGAAGGGAGTGGTGCAACTGACCCGACTGATGGGTCAAGAGGTCTGGAACTGGGTCCAGATGCCAAGGTTGCTCCAACAGATAATGGTGAAGAAATGAGAACCAAATCTCTCGAGGCCAGTAAGGGGCAATGAGGATCATGGAAGCTTTCTGAGCGATGGCTTTCTGAATTAGTTGAGATATCAGTGGGAAGGGAGGAAAGGAATACAGAAGTCCCCGGGGCCAAACGTGGACTAGAGCGTCTCTGCTGGGATGGCCTGGTTGAGGAAAGAGGGTGAAGAAATCGTCGCACTTGCTTTTTTGGGGAGTAGCAAAAAGGTCGCAGCAAGGCCGGCCCCACTTTTGAAAGACTTTCTCCAACACTGAATTTTTCAGAGACCACTCGTGAGGCATGAGAATAGCTCTGCTCAATTTGTCTGCAATCACATTGGACTTCCCGGGAATGTGCATTGCTAACAGAAACCGCTGAGAAGAAATCGCCCATTGCCACAGTCTGAGTGCCTCTCGACATAGGGGGTAAGATCTGGTTCCGCCTTGTTTGTTGATGTACCACACTACAGACATATTGTCTGTCTGAATTGCTATAGTTCCCTTGGGAAGAGAGTCTTGTAAGGCTTGCAACGCTAGAAGCACTGCTCTCATCTCTAGGACATTTATGTGCAAGTGGCACTCGAAAGGTTGCCACATGCCTTGGACCGTCCTGCCCTGGTCAATGTAGCAACCAGAGGGGGAGGAACAAAGGGTCTCCCTAGGAAGAGCTGAGGAGATGTGATCCACCAAGAGAGATGATTCTTGCATGATTGTGTTATCCGAATAGAATGGGACATTGTAAGACGTTGGAAGGACCATTGTGTGAAGAGCATCCATTGTAAGATTCTCATATGGAAGCGAGCTAATGGTAGGAGAGGGATGGCCGCCGCCATTATTCCTAAAACCTTCAGGATTAGTCTGACTTTGACTTGGTTGCTCTGCAAGACAAGAGAGACTTGTCTGTGTATGTCTGCTATTCTCTGCTCTGTGAGTCTGGCTGACATGGAGACTGTGTCTAGATTTGCGCCTATGAAGGTAATAACACGACAAGGTGACAAAACAGACTTTTCATAATTTATTGAAATGCCCAGTGTTTGACATGTGCGTAAGATGTAGTCTCTGGTAAGAAGGAGAAGATGCTTGGTGGGGGCTGTTAGGAGCCAGTCGTCTAAATATGGAAACACCTGGAATCCTTGTTGTCTCAGCTGAGAGGCGACCACTGCCATGCATTTGGTAAACACTCGGGGGGCTGTAGTGAGACCAAAGGGCAGGGCCCTGAAGTGGAAATAACTGGTTCCCAGCCTGAAGCGGAGAAATCTCCCGGAGCGTCTGTTCATCCTGATGTGATAGTACACGTCCTGGAGATCTATAGAGCACATCCAGTTGTCCTGTCCCAAAAGGGGCAGAATGGACTGCAGCGTGACCATCTGAAATTTTGTTTTCTTGACAAACTTGTTCAAGTTGCTGAGATCCAAAATAGGTCTCCAGTCCCCTGTTTTCTTTGGAACCAAAAAGAATTTGGAGTAGATTCCGGATCCTTGTTGGTCTGCTGTAACTGGTTGAATAGCTCTTTTTGCTAGCAGCTTTGAAATTTCCAATGCTGCTTGTTCCCTTTGACTGGGTGGAATGTCTGGAAGGGATTTTCCGGACTGCTTTGGAATGCGAAGGAAAGGGATTTTGTAGCCTTCGGAAATGATGGACTGTACCCATTTGTCTTGAGTAAGGGAAAGCCAGGCTTCTGGGTACAGAGATATCCTTCCCCCGACTGCCTCCGAAGGTGGGCAGTCGGGCAACACCTCAGGGATGCTGAAATGGCTTGTCCGAGAAGGATTCTCGACTGCCCAGATTCTGCGGGCCCCCTCTGCCTCTAGGACGGCGTCTGTTACTATTGTTCCCCCCTCTGCCTCTAGGGGGAACTGACTCTGTGCGTCAGGCAAAGCTCCTTGTGGATGTCTGCGGAACCACATCTTTCCCCCCTTCTGGCCTTTGGGGTAAGGCCTAGAAGGAGTAGAAAAATGGACTCCGACGGCAGAGAGAGTTTTGCCATCAGTCTCGCACCTAGTCAGGTTTTCCTTCACTTGAGGACCAAAGAGGGATGATCCATCAAAAGGGGAGTTAGTGAAGGACGCCTTGAAAGGGTCCGCAAAGTTACATAGACGCATCCAGGCATGCCGACGTAAGGCCACACCTGTACCTGCCGCTCTACTCGCTCCATACGCCGCATATGAAAGGAGGCGCATGGAGGAGTTAGTTATAGAATTAAGGGTCGCCAGCTGAGAGTTCATCCTATCCTGAAAACCCGCAGCTGTTGGGTCCTTTAACATTTCGCTCGCTTCCTTGAGCAAATCCCTCTGAAGACGAGTGAAATGACACAGGTAATTCAGCGAGCGCATAGTAAATGTCGCTGACGAGAACATCCGCTTCCCGTACCTGTCCATAGTCCTAGACTCCTTGTTAGGAGGATGAACAGGCACCGAAGGATCAGCTAACTCCTTCTTGGTGGCCGCAGCCACCACCATAGCATCAACAGAGACGCCTTTGGTTAAAAATTCTTTGTCCTTGGGGGCAGTGATAAATTTTGATGGTCTCCTGGGGGTGGGTTCCACTGAGTCAGGAGCCGTCCAGGCCTTCTTTGCCACCACTTGCATGAGGGGGGTCAAAGGGAGGGGACACCCAGGAGGTGGAAGGGCGAGAGCCAAATGCCTCAAGATACACCGATTCATCCTCTGAAGGGTTGAGGGCTGGCCAATTCCCCCTCTGTTTTAAGATTTCGAGGATGTCTGCAAAGGAGACATCTTCAGAGGGGGAACGAGGGGAACCTTCAGAATCCTCTAAATCAGTGTCAGAGGTGACAGACTCAGGGGAGTCAATGTGCTTCCTCTTGCACTGCCTCTTCCTAGGGGGCTCTCCTACTGGGTCAGGAGAGGCCTCAGAAGAGGAGGAGATCCCCACTGGGGATACTTGAGGAGCTGGCTCTCTACGATCCGGGATGAGAGAGTGAGCAGAAATCACCAGAGGCACCCTGGAGGGAGGGGCAGACGGAGCCGACTGTGGAGATGAACCAGGTTCTAACACGCTCCTCATGACCTCGAATGCACCCCTGTCAGGCAGAGCCAGAGGTCTCCGCTCCGAAAAGCTGAAAACCTCCCCCGGCACCGACAGTGATGGCTCCGAGGCCGATGTCGGAGCCGAACTCACCAGCGCCGAAGCACCGAGAGGGAGAGCGGGGTCGGACAAGGGTCTGATGCCACTCACCCCCTCGGAGCCGACGAGGGAAGTCCGGCGCCGAGATTCTTCCAAGGAAGACATCGGAGCAGACGACGGTACCGAAGACAACGGTATCGGTTCCGACGCCACCACAGTCTCAGGTCCGAGCCGCCCCGGCTCCGAACTCAAAGGAGTCAGAGGAGGAACATTCTGAGTGATGGGATTAGCCCTCGACTGTTGAGTCGGACTTTGAAGCATCTGGGCCAGTGCCTCGGACTTAAGAAGCCGACTCACTACCCTCTGAAGGTCATGATCTGATAGTCTCGACGACCTAGAGGAGTGAGATCTATGGCTCCGTTCAGACAGCAATGGTGATGCTGGAGCTGAATGAACAGAGCCGATAGATGGTGACCGGGACCTTTTTCTGGAGGTCGGTTCCGACAATCTGATCGGAGCCGACTCACTGGTGACTTCCTCGGCTCCGGCTGGAGCCGAGGAAATAGTAGGGACATGAGTTCGAGAATCATCGGCTCCGGCTGGAGCCGATGTTCGAACAGCCTTCGAAGCCCCAGAAGACGACTCAGATACCGGAGCTGAAGGTCTGGGAGGCTTTGAGGGTTTCCCCGAGGATTGAGTCAGGGGACCCTCAGGCTTCAATAAGCCCCTTAGAATGAGCTTATTTTTACGCTCCTGCAGGACTCTAGGGCTGAAACCATGGCAAACAGCACATGAGACCTGCAGGTGCAAAGGTCCCAGGCAGTATACACAAGAAGTGTGACCGTCTGTCAGAGACATCTTCTGACAGCACGAGTCACACCTCTTAAAGCCTGAGACCTTCGATTCCTTAGACATGCTAAGAAAAGTAGAGTAATCACTCACAGTCACACACACAGATTACCCTTAAATTAAAAATAAACTAAATTAAACTAAATTAAATTAATTCATTTCCTCAGAAAAAAAACAGACACTCCAACTACTTGGAAGGGAGGGATGAGGCCTAACAGTTTAAGGAAAGAACTCTAAAAGTTCTTGGAAAAGCGAGGAGAACTTGGAAGGGGATGGTAAGAAACTACCTAAAAAGGTTTTAAATACAGGAAAAATAACTTAAAGGGGTCTAATTTTTACAAAAGTTTAGTTAGAAACAACTAACCTGACGAGCCGGTTGAAGAGCACCTCGATAGCTATAGCGGCAAACGAGATCTGAGGAGTTACCGCCTAGCTTTGTGGGATATAGGGGAGCCTCGAGCCGGTGGAACTAGCTCTCAAGCTTTTAGAGTGGCTGAGTCGGAGACGAGGATCGGCTCCGAACTCATCCAGCAAGAATGAAGGCGAGATAGACAACTTAACATCTACTTTTACTGTGTAACCATAAGTTGGAATTCCTTATCACTAGTCACCAGGCCTAACTTGCACTTTCTTACCTTTAAGCATACATTGAAGGAATACTTATCCAAACCTTGGATCTGATCATGTACTAATCCAGGATGAACCCCCTTCAATTCCGTACATTTGTACTTACTACTATTCTCTACTAACCACTTTTTCCCATCCTTTATCTACCCATATATAACTTACTACTACTTCTTACATCCCCATGTTCTTTTAAGTCCAGTATGTACTCTTTTTAAGTCCAGCCTCTTCACCACTAACTCAACCTGATCTATCACTATTCATCTTCTATACTTAACCAGTTTTTTCTTCCACAGCCAGGGGTGGTAGTGGACATAAGCTTCAATTATCTATTAAATGCTCCCATGGCATGTGTCTCTAATACCATCTGCAACCCAAGTCCAACTCCTGGTCTTCATGTGTGGCTTAGTTTCTAAGTCTGGTGAAACTGTTTGCACTGACAAGAGAAGGGGCAAAGGTGGGTGACTGGCACCTTAAAACCAGTTGCTTCGGGCAGGTGAGGCTTGTTAGCCTAGGAAGGCAACCCACCTAGGAGAAAGCAAACTCTAATTTAAAACCTCCCTGTCTTGCGGCAATATCTAGTCATGGTGAAGGCTTCAGGAGTAAACCCGAGGACAAATCTGAAGATGGAGCCCCTAAGACAGTATGAGGTTGTACTCGACCTCACTCTGGCAGCTTCTGTAATGACACTAATGCCAAGTTATACTTTCCTTGCCCTTTTCCTTACTTACACCAGTGGGGTGGAGAGGGGAAACCTGCTGCGGGACATCAGCTGTTTCCTGAAATCCACTTGCCCAGGCCTGCACCTTGCAGAGGGCATTCCAGCTTCTTTCAGTGATCGGTGGCAAAACATGGGAAGTACCAGTTACCAGTAAGAAGCCAAAGCACTCAACTGGCATACATCGAGGTACCAGGGGCTGCTTCTGATGGTGGGAGAGATCCTTTGACCTCACTGGACAGCTACAGTCTGCCTTAATCTAGGCAGCCCCCTGCCAAATGGGAGCCTCCTTGCCACAGTCCGCTTCCTTCACTGGGTGTGTGGAGCTTAGAGAACTCTCCAACAGGTGGATTGGTAACCATTCACCTAGAAAAACAAGAAGGCAACAAAATAAACCAGCCTTTAGGTTAGGCACATGGAACGCAAGGATGATGACTCTAGGCCTTACAGAAGATCTATACTTCAGTGATGCTTGGAAGACTGCAGTCATTAACAATGAGTTGAGCAGATTGCAGATGGACATTGTGGCTTCCCAGGAGACAAGGCTACCATCCACTGGATGTCTCAGGGAGAAAGACTTTACTTTTTTCTGGCATGGGAAGCTTCCAAAATAGACCAAGGAACATGGTGTTGGTTTTGCAGTCAGAAACAACCTTTCTGACTCAGCCATACCACCAGATATGGGAAATGAGAGACTGCTGAAAATACATCTACAAACACCAGTGGCCATGGTCAACATCTTCTGCGTCTATGCTCCTCCTTTAACTTCCACCCAGGAAGTCAAGTACAAATTCTATGATGAACTTAGTGCTGCCATCAGCAAGGTTCCTTCTCTTGAACCATTATTCATTCTTGGCAATTTAAATGCCAGACTTGGCAATGACCATCACAACCGGCCATCTTGTCTGAGACATTTTGGAACAGGAAAGATGAATGAAAATGAATAGAGTCTCCTTGAACTTTCTTCCCAAGATGACCTCTACATAACCAACACCTTCGTCAATGTCAAGCCCCAGCACAAAGTTTCATGGTAGCACCCAAGATCGAAGCACTGGCTCCAGCTTGAACTTGTCCTCACCAAATGCAGCAGTTTAGGTAGTGTCATGGTAATACGCAATTAAGTGCAGATTTTGATACTGACCACTTGCTCATGTGTAGTAAGGTGAACATCCTGAAGCAAAGGTTCTTTCACTCTAAAAAGGAAGGGAGGCCATACATTGACATAGGCAATATTTGTGACCCTTCAAAAGTACACAAGTTTGTCCAAGCACTTGAAGAGGCTTTGCCCTACCTGGATGACACTAACACCAACAAGAGATGGGAAAAACTAACGGATGCTATCTGTAACACTGCAATATCTATCTGTGGGAAGAAGACAGTCAAATGTGCTGATTGGTTAGAAGCCCACAATGAAGGGCTGACACCTCTGATTGAGAAGAAGAGACAGGTACTGGCTGCATAAAGGTCCTTGCCCAATGAGGAGAACGTGCAGGCACTCAGGTGTGCTCAGAGTCAAGTGCAGCAGGTAGCTCGGCAGTGTGCAAATGATTATTGGCTATAACTTTGTTTCAAGATTCAGCAGGCTGCAGGCATTGATAACATGTGAGTGTATGATGGGAATAAGCAAGCCAATGGCCATCACAGAAGAAGATCGCCTGACTTAAGTCGGCCACAGGCGAGGTCTTGAAGGACAGAACCAAGCACATGAAACACCGGGTGGAACATTAATGTCAGCTGTACCTCTACCAACTCTACCTCTACCAACTATGACTGAACTCGATGCTGAGCCCACCTTCGAGGAAGTCAATGATGTACTAAAAACACTCTTTTCAGGAAGGGCCTCCAGGAAAGATGGTATTACCTCAAAATCCTTAAATATGCTAGCAGTACCCAACATAGTTAATGTCTATAAGAATAAGGGTGACAAGTGATTGTATCAACTATTGTTGCATCTCTCATCTCTGTACTGTAGGGAAGTTGTTTCCATGTGTTGTCCTGAAGAGGCTCCATGTTCTTACAGAGAGAGTTTACCTCGAGTCTCAGTGTGGGTTCACAGTTGGATGCTCTACCGCAGACATGGTTTTCTCTATTAGGCAACTGCAAGAAAAATGATGGGAGCAGAACAAACCTCTGTATAATGCCTTCATTCATCTTGACCAAAGCAATTGACTTCATCAGTAAGAAAGACCTGTTTGCAATTCTGGCAAAGATCAGCTCTCCTCCTATACTGCTTAGCATTATCAGGGCTGTCACGAAAGGAGATACTGCCAGCCCAGCTATCTGGAATTTTGTAAATAATTATATGTCATTTTTGAATATTAACATGATATATACAGAAGTGTAACAAAAGGAGATACTGGCAGCACAGCTGTCTGGAATTTTGTACATGGTTATGTGTCATTTGTGAATATCAACATGATTTATATGCTTGCGTTACAAATGTATTAGAACTGTATGTTATGTGTATAACAAACTGCTGGTACAGAACTGTGTGTTGAGGAGGGTTTGTAAAGTACTGAGCTTAAAAATTTAACCACAGTGTACTCTACTGGAAAAGAACAGAAATGTGCATACACTGTTGTAACTGTTTAGATGTATATATTTAACAATGGAAACTGGAACACCAGAGGTTAACTTCAGAAAAATAGCTGAAGTGGAGTGGAGCCTGAATGGCTAACTGAAAGCAGCAGTATTTTAGAGCTCCATATAACTAGTTAAATAAGACAGGAAAAAATATTATTTTTTTCTTCAAAGCATAAAATCTTATAGATAAAGGACTAATTTACATAATTAGAAACGTTGGTGAAGTTTTACAAATAATTTCCTGTCAAAAAGCTTGGAGATATATTCACTTATTAAAATGAGCAACTCGAGGAATTCTCACCAGAATGCTGCCTTAAAGAAGGAACTACAACAGATGGCATCTACCCTGCAGGAATTGTCTTTGAAGATGGATGATTTTAAAGAGAACCTAGAAAATCTTAAAACAAGCAGTCAAAAACAAGCTGGCACCCTCAAGGAAATGCTACAACAACACCAGACAAGGATAACAGTAACAGTGGTTTTTCTAAATGACTTAGAAAGCAGACTTAAGGAAGAGGAAACACAGAAAGAACTGCTTCTTAAACAAAACATTTGGTTGGTTAATAAAGTAGATGACTTGGAAAATAGGGAGAGGAGAAATAACATCAGGATTTTCGGATTACCTGAAAACACAGAAGATGAGGATATTATTCCCTTCTTATCAAGCTGGATCCCTGACTTTTTAAATTTAAAAGAAGGACTTTCCTTTGGCATTGAAAGGGCACACCGAGCTCTTGGGAAACCTGCCACTAACTCAAACTCTCCTCAGGTCAATAATTATCAAATTTATTTCATACTTGGACAAGGAAATGATTTTAAGATCTGCTTGGAGGAAGGCACCTCTAAAATATAAACAGAGCCTGATAAGATTTGATAACGACTATTCATACAGAATAATATAACAAAGGAAAAAAGTGTGGCCAATGATAAAGTTTCTAAAACAAAAAAACATCAAGGCACAACTTGCATATCCAGCTAAGATAAGAATAATGTATGCCAACGAGATGAGGACTTTTATTGACTTAGAGGAAGCCTCTTAATTTATTAAAACTAATAATGTGATTACTTTACTAGAAGATATGGATTGGATGTCACCTTCTATCATGCTATATTTGCACTAACCATACATTCTAAACTAACTCAAGTGGCAACTGACAAGTTATTTATTTGAAACATCAGTCTAAATATTAATTGTGCCCTTAAATATTTGTTGCCGTTTTGACAAAACAAAACCTGAATTGAAAAAGGAATGATTTGAAGAAGTGAAGTATTGTACAGATTTCAAAGACAGCTATTGACACTATAATATAAGTAGAAATGTATACATGCAAGGAAAATTTGAAATGCTTTATACTTTTAGTTAAAATAGCTTATTGTTAACTTTTTGCTTTATCAGAAAATTTAAAGAGCTAGGAAATTATTTCTAATTTGTCTTTATAATGTTTACTAAAGTGATGTTAGTCACTGACTTGTTTAATGGATTGCAAGTCATATACAAGACGGACTACTTAATGTTATTTCTGTTTACCTATGTTTGCTGAATTTCTTTTATTAGTACTGATTTAAAACAAGGGAAAGAAAGGGAAGGGAAATCTCTGTTTTTGGTCAAGGGAGGAGAGGCTTAATAGTATTCTAATTGCCTCGAGAACTCTTTAAGATGCTCTAAATATTATTTGATTAATACTTACCTAAGGTAAGTCTTGATTAACATATAGGTACCTTCACATTCATTCTAGACCTGATGTGATTAACCATTCTGGAAGGGAATTGTTAGGGTGATCATAGTTCATTCTTAGATTCTGCTTTGTAAATCTATAAATATGTAAAAGCACTGCACACTAGAATGTAGGGTGCCTCTACTCACAGTCAGGATACCATTGATAAACCATGTCTTTTCATAAGTGTAAGTTGAAGTTGGTGAGCTGAAGAGTGGGAAAGTAAAGGAAGACAGTACACCTACAGTAAATTCATATTTCATTGGCAATCACTCATTGTCTCTTACAGAGTCCTTTTAGTCAAATTATTTTAGTAATAATCTATTTGTTGTTGGCTTATTTATTGTATGCTCCTCTGTTGCATTTAATTTATCCAAAATGACATATCTGACATGTTTGGGATCTCTTAAGGGTAACTAAATATTGGATATTTTCTAAGTCAATATAATTGTTTACACTACTAACATTCCATCTTGATATATAAAATACTATAGAATAATAACAGAATAATATAGAATTTCATATCTCTTTTAAGAAAATTATCCAAATAATAATTTAACATATGGAGGTCAGTTGATATTGTTGGTTAAAGGTATGAGTGATAATCCAATAGATCTATCTTTATCTATTGAATTAGGAATGACTTTCATTTCATGTTTAATGGGAAATTCATATTTACTTGTATTTGATACTTTAGAATTAATGCTTTATAGAAGTACTTTTTAAAGCCTGACCAGAATTTTACCCTACTTGTATTTAAAGAAGAAAGAACATTAAATTACACTCCCACGTTTACACACATAAAAATAACATTCAGTGTTATCAGAGAATATGGTATAACTACTATAATCAAAAAAAAAAGAAGAAGAAGCAAAATGTTTCTTCCTTCAACAACTTGAAATGGATTTAACAATCTTATCATTAAATACTAATGGCTTAAATAATGCAAATAAAAGATCAAACTTACTAAAACATTTAAATTTAAATAAGGCACAAGTAATATTTCTCCAGGAAACACATTTTAAGACTAATGATAGCTTTATTTGGAACCCTAAGGACTATACAGTCTTAGCTCAATCCTCCTATAGAACAAAGACAAAAGGAGTATTAATTCTCTGGAAGAAAAACATAATCACTCCAAAAGTTATTTATAAATATGAAGACGAAGGTCTACTAGCATTTGTTGTAATTGAATTTAATAACAGAATATGGACCTTAGCTAATCTATATTGGTTCCCAGGAATTGGAGCAGGAAGGGTTAAAAACACCTAGATTTTATTTCCAACAATTATAAAGAAAATGTAATACTGGGAGGAGACTTTAATTGTACCTTAGAAGCTTCTGAAACCACCAAGAAGTCTTTTCGCACAGCAACTATTTCAAAATCCTTAAAAAGATGGATTGATTCATTTAATTTAATAGACACATTTAAAGTAAAAGATGATAAATCCTTATTATTTTCCCATAAAGAACATAGATTTGGAACACAAACCAGAATAGACAAATTATTTGTATTTAAAAATTTACAAACAAAAATCCTCAACTTCTCAATAGTTCCATGCCCCCTCTCAGATCATGACTCTGATAATGAAGCTCCAAATAGAGTTTAAACCTTTAATCCTCTCAACTAGAATTCTATCATATATCACGAAAATTAAAAAATTCAGACCCTGGATGTTGTCAGTAACTAATAATAAGTATTAATAATACAACAAAAATCAGTAGAGTCGTGGTTTGGGACTCATTAAAAGTGTATTTATTTGGTAAGACCCTTAGCTGGTACAAAAACAAATTTAGAGACTGGGAATCTGAATCATTAGACTTACAAACCAGACTCTTGACAGCAAAATCTAAAAAAAAAATCAGAATTGTCCAGAAGTCAAAAAAGAAATAGAGGAATTAAATAAAAAATATAATGAAATTCTAACACACAAAACGTGTCTAGCCTTGGAAAAATTAAAAATAAACTCATTGGCCACCTCCCCCAGATATATACATAACTTATCTACAAGAATTAAAATACAATCTAAAGCAAATAACATTAGTAGTATATATCATGAAAAGAAAGGGAAAAAAGTATCAGATATAGGAGACATCCTTGAAATATTTTGGTTCCATTATATGGAACACTTCAAAAAAGAAGATTTAGATACCAACCAAATAAACTTAGATACAAAACTTATCAATATAAAAAAAATTCCTGAAAACTTAAAACTAGACCTACAAAAACCTATATCCTACAAAGAAATTGTTGACAAGATAAAAGAAAGTAAATCTAACAAAGCTCCAGGGATAGATGGTATAATTACGGAAATTTACAAACTCTTCCTTTCAACAGTAATCTCCCTTTTTCACAAAACTTTGCTAGAAGTCCAGTCAGAAGCAAAAATACCACCCTCATGGAAATATTCTCATAGCACCAATTCTAAAAGATAATAAACCATCAGACCTTTGCACATCTCATACAGACCTATATCATTACTGAATAATGATTACAAAATATTCATGTCAATTCTAGCTAACAGAATGAAAATCCCACGTTCAAAGACAATTAATAATGATCAAACTGGATTTTTATACAACAGACACACACACATGATAATATTAAAAGGATACTTACTCTTATAGATTATGTGAATAAAGAAGATAGAGAAGCACTTGACATCGAATTAAACATAGAAAAAGCCTTTGATTCCCTCAGCTGAGAATACCTATTTAAAACTTTAGCATTATTTGAATTTCCTCCTCCCTTCATCTTATTACTAAAAAAACATATATATTAATAACTTAGCCTACATTAAATTAGGTACTTTCATCTCAGAATGTATCCATATAATGGAAGGTACTAAACAAGGATGCCCCCTTTCTCCTATTTTATTTGCTTTGGCTATAGAAATAATTGCAGAAATAATACGCAATAATCCAAGAATAAAAAGAATAGAAGTCTATGACCAGTACATATCTAAAATAATGCTTTTTGCTGATGATATTTTATTAACCCAATCAAACTCCAGAGAGTCATTAGGAGAACTAGAAGTAATGGAGAAATTTTATAAGATTTCAGGTCTGCACTTTAATAACTTTAAAAAATCAAAATTTCTATTTTTAAATAAGAAAAAAGAACTACAAGTTACAGATAAATCCATCATAGGAAAACAAGAACTTACGCTAAATTATTTAGGAATAGTGTTATGCAAAAATATACATGAAACAATATTAATAAATTATGAAAATATTACTGAAATAAAAATATATACAGAAAACTGGAACAAAATTAAATTAACTTTTGAAGACAGATTGCAATTAATAAAAATGGTCTTATTGCCGAAAATATTATATGTAGCATTAGCAATGCATTTAATTCCCAAAAGATGCATTCTTAAAGAAATAAACTCATGTCATGTTTAATAAAATTTTTATGATATCCCAAAAAGAATAGAGTAGCTCTAACTCATCACATTAGACCCTGGAAACAAGGAGGATTGAACTTCCCAGAAATAGAAACATATATAAAAGCATCTGTGCTTAAAACTACAATAGACTGGATAAACCCAAATGATTTTGCCAACTGGAAAAAAATTAACAATGGCTATATTAACAAATTAATTTAATCTGTTAAAAATGTTTTTACAGTAGACAAATCAAACAAACCCTGGTACATACTATGCATAAGTATACAATATAATATAACAAAACCTTCTAAAACAACACTGATTAATCATTACATCAATTCCTTTAGGAAACTTATCAATGCAAACATAGATCTAAAACTTTGGTTTGCTCTTTTAACCCCATTTACCATCACTAAGAATTTTCCTCACAAAATATATAGAGAAACAATAACCTCCTGGAAACAAAATGGATTCTTATGCTGGTTTCAATGTGTAAATAAATTAAATGTTTTAGATATACATACGATAAAAACTGCTTACAATATTCCAACACAGGACTGGTTAACCTTACAAAGCATTCTAATGTACACTCAAGATTTATGCAGATTAATTAATAATTCCTCATTTAAAGATATTTCAAATCTAAGTTTTCTGTATGAATTTATATATAATAGTGGTGCTGCGGCAGCGTTGTCGCCTCACAGTAAGACGCAGTCCAGTTCGATTCTCAGCTAGAGCGTCTTCTGCGTGGAGACATGCATGAATGGGCATACCTTCCTTGAAGGTTGTGCGTCAGAGCTGGTAACTCTGCACATAAAAATCAACTACCAATCATTAGTGGACGGGAGTTCCGCTGTGGCGGACCCCTAACCGGGAAAAGCCGAAAGACACAACAACAAGTTGTGAAAAGAAAAATTCCATTTCAAATCTATATAAAGAGTTAATAACATATAAAACAATTCCCAAACCATCATACTAGCAGTTCTTAACAAAAGGTCAGTCATTGCAGTTAACAAAAGAAATTAAAACTAACATCTTACTATCAGTTAATTACACCTCTAACACACAGTACTGGAAAATATTTAACTGGAAATACTTACATAGAGCATTTTTAACACCAGATAGAATTAAAAAGATGAGTACTACTACAAATGTTCTTTGCTGGAGGTGTGAAAAGTCAAATAAAGCAGACTGGATTCATATTTTTTTATGAATGTAATAAAATCATATTGGAATGGAATCAATCATTTTTACAAGCTTTATTTAATGAATCCTTTACCTTAACTAAAGTATTGATTATACTAAATGTAAATGAAGGTCCCTACCTGAATAAGACAAATATGTATTTGTTATGAAAAATACTTGCTATATCTAGGAAATGCGTAACCAGAAGGTGGAATTCAAATACACCCCTGACCTTGGAAGAATTCTACACTTTACTGAAGACAACTGCATCGATGGAAATAAAAATCAAAGAACTACGAATCTATCCTAGGCCATTGGTAAATAATCCTTGGAAAAAAGTTGTATCTTTGTTGGATACTCTGCAATAATCAATATTGTATCTCTGATAACTGATCTGTTAATTCTATATTTAATAACATACAGTGTATATAACTGAAAGTCAGGCTATTGAAAATATTGTATATAGTTGTTTAAAATGATATTTAAAAATATTATTTAAATGTTATTTTAATTGAAAATAAAAAAAATATTTGAGGAAAAAAAAAGAAAAATAACTGAAATTAAATTAATTTATGGCCACGTAATAAAAGGATGTCATCTTTCAGTTTCGGTGCAGTAACAGATACAATGTCTAGAACTAGAAAATTTTCATATCATCTTGGAAGTGTTTATTGTTTTATGACTTTCAGGATCTGCCTTAGAGTTAAGAAAAGTGCTTGTTTATGTATTTTCACAGGTAGATGCTAAATGCTACCAGCTACATCAATGGTTGTTTTTCATCTAGGATAGAATCAAATGACAAAAATGATGTCATGTTGCAAGCTATCCCAGCAGTAATATTTGAGATATTAATTTAAGAACTCTCTGAAAGAGACTGAGCATTCTGTATTTTGTCTTTGACCTGACAAGAAGAACCACTCACCACATGTGCCTTCTTGCTCTGTAAGTAAGTCTAGGGAACAGTATAATTCTCTTATATTCAGTCAGGAATATACTGAAAAAAGAAGTTATGTCTTACTATAACATTCCATCTGTGTTGTAGATCTTCATTCATTCATTACTAATAGGACCTCGGTTCCATCCTCGGAACCGATACGGCCGTTTCCAAGCTTGTGCCAGCCAAAAACTGTCAGCTAAGACCTACCCATAATGCCCCTCTCCTAGTTACTCCAGATCGAGTTTGCCCACCCCTAGATAATAGACGAAGTAATAGAAAAAATAGTAGAAGGCTCTTTCTAAGCAAATACCCTCACCAGGAGTTCCTAAAGTCCACCAGGAGTCTAGGCAGGGGGAAGGAGGGCAGGAAGTAATGAATGAACAAAGATCTACAACACAGATGGAACATTATGGTAAGACATAACTTCTTTATCTGACATTGCAAATCTTTGTTCATTAATTACTAATAGGACCGAGTCCCCAGCTATTTGACTGCTGGGTGGCCCTAAGGAAGGATATTCCTGAGCACCATAGAACCAAAAGATGCTTGTCCCCTGGAGACCAAATCCAATTTGTAATGAGAGATAATGGTATGAGGTCTTGCCCAAGTGGCTGTTGTGCAGATATCATCCATAGAGGCTCTGGAATGAAATGCTACAGAAGTAGCCATAAATCTGGTAGAATGAGCCTTTATTCTGGAAGGTAAGGACATCTTATTCTGTTGGTAGATAAAGGTAATGATGTTTCTAAGCCAGGAGGATAAAGTCACTTTGGAAACAGGTTTACCCAATCTGGGTCCTGCAAAGGCCACAAACAATTGATCTGTTTTCCTGAAAGATTTAGTCCTGTCCAAATAACAAATAAGCTGCCGATGCACATCAAGGGTGTGCAAAAGGTACTCTCCTCTATTAGAATGCTGAGGGAAGAAAACCAGCAGGTCAATAGATTGGTTAATGGAAAAAACAGAAATGATCTTGGGCAAGAAAGAAGGGTCAGTACAAAAAGACACCCTATCCGTGTGGAAGATCAAGTAAGGTCTCTTGACACTCAAGGCCTGCAACTCAGATACTCTTCTTGCTGAGGTAAGTGCTACTAGAAGTAAGGTTTCATGACAAACATTTTAAATCACATGAATATAGAAGTTATGTCCTTACCATAACGTTCCATGTGGAGTGTTCATCTCGCCTTTGTTCTTACACATGGGTTCGGAGCCGATCCTCGGCTCCGTGCCGGCCTCTTGCAAGCTCTGCATCGAGAAGAAGCTCGAGACAATCTAATACCCACAATCCCCCTCTGCCTTTACCTCAGATCTAGTTTGCAAGCAAACCAATCTACAGAATAGCACATTCATGCTTATACACATAAGTATAGAAAGCATTTATAGAAAACTATATACATATCTAAACAGACACATATAAAAATATATGTGTATACCAACTATGTACACAGTATAGTAACAGTAGCAAAAAAATGCTCCTGGCCAGGCATCAAAGAACGTTCTTCCTAGGGGTGGGAGGGTGGGACTGTAAGAACAAAGGCGAGATGAACACTCCACATGGAACGTTATGGTAAGGACATAACTTCTATATGTGATAGTGTTCAATCTCGCCGTTTGTTCTTACACATGGGTAGCGTCCCTAGCTCCTTGATCCTGAGGAACTCACGGGAGGACGTTCTTGAGCACAGTGGAACCAAAGGTTGCCCTGTCCCTAGAAACCTTGTCTACTTTATAATGAGAAATAAATGTATGTGGCTTAGACCAGGTAGCAGCCGCACAAATAGCGTCAGTGGTAGGCGAGCTGCATGAGCCAAAGACGTAGATATTGACCTTGTGGAATGTCCTTTGGGTTTGTGTAAAAGGGGTTGATTTGCAGAATCGCAGACATAGATTATACAATCCGTTAACCATTTAGAAAGAGTTCTTTTGGTAACTGCAAGTCCTTTCCTGCTATCAGCAAAAGCCACAAAGAGTTGATCTGTTTTTCTGTGATCTTTTGTTCTATCCAAATAAAATCTTAGCTGTCTGTGAACATCCAATTTGTGTAACATATACTCCATTTTGTTGGAGTGGTTTTTGAAGAAAGTGGGTAATTCAATGGACTGATTAATATTGTTAATAGAACACACTTTAGGGAGGAAGGATGAATTGGTTCGAAGAGAAACTCTGTCAGAGTGAAAGATCAAATAAGGGTGCTTGATGGAGAGAGCCTGAAGTTCAGATACTCGTCTAGCGGAAGTAATGGCTACCAGAAAGAGAGTTTTCCAGGACAAAAATTTTAATGGGCAAGAAGAGGCGGGTTCAAAAGGGGGCAACATTAATTTAGATAACAATAAATTCAGACTCCAAGGAGACGTCGGAGATCTGACCGGTGGTCTAATATGAAAAACTCCTTTTAAAAAGGCTTTACAAAGTCTGTGAGCCATAACAGGAGCTCCACATTCTTCCACATGGAAATTCGAAATGGCAGCCAATTGAACTCTTAGAGTAGCAGGAGAAGCACCCTGATGAAATAAGTCCGTTAAGAACTCTAATATCTTATTCAAAGGAGCTATAAAGGGATCCACATGGTGTGTATTCGCCCAGAATACAAATCGTTTCCATTTGCTAGCATATGTTTTAGTAGTGGAAGCTTTATGCGAAGCCACTAATATATCCTGGACTGCTGGTGACAAAAGATCAGACCTGGCTAAGTTGGGAATTGGAGCAGCCAAGCTGCTAGATGGAGTGACAGGAGCGCGGGATGGGGAACCCCTGACGAGTGAGTCAATAGATCTGGCTCTGGGTCCAGAATCCAGGGTCCCCGAATGCAGTGTATTTTCAGGAAGGGAAACCAAATTTGACGAGGCCAGAATGGAGCAATGAGGATTATCGTCCTGTGTAGGTTCCTGGCTTTCTGGAGAAACTTCGATATCAGAGGAAATGGGGAAATGCGACAGGAGTCCCGGGGCCAATCAAACCAGTGCGTCCCTGGGGACTTCCCCTGGAGGGGTAATAGGGCAAAGTAGCTCCTGCATTTGGCATTCATTGGAGACGCAAACAGGTCGCAGGAAGGCTGGCCCCACGTGCGAAAAATCCTTTTCGCCACTGACTGTTTTAGGGACCACTCGTGCGGTAACAGGATTGCTCTGCTCAGCCTGTCGGCTATGGACGTTGGATGACCCCGGGATGTGCGTTGCTATTAGAAAGCGACCGTGGACTCCGCCCACTGCCAAATTCTCATGGCCTGTCTGCATAGTTGATAGGACTTGGTTCCCCCTTGCTTGTTTATGTACCAGACTACAGACATATTGTCCGTCTGAACTGCAATAGTCCCTAGAGGAAGAAGGGGAGCAAAGTGTTGCAACGCTAAAAACACCGCCCTCAACTCTAGAACATTGATGTGCAGATTGTACTCTAAATTGGTCCATTCGCCTTGGACTGTCTGTCCCTGAAAGATGCCCCCCCACCCTATCAGGGAAGCGTCCGTGGTCACTGTAACTGTGCGGGTGGGTAGCACAAACGGCCTCCCTGGAAAGGTTGCACGTTTGAAGCCACCAGTTTAGATCTGTTTTGCAAGTCTTTGTTATAAGAATCTCGTGTGTTAGAGGTAGTTGTTGAAATGACCATTGTGCAAACAGTAGCCATTGTAGGACTCTCATGTGCAGCCTTCCCAGAGGAATTGCAATAAGGGAGGCTGACATGAGGCCCAATACCTTCAATACTAGTTTTGCAGGAGATTTCCTTGACGAGAGTAGAAGACGTATGTGAGTCTGAAGTGATAATATCCTTTCTGGGGGAAGCCTCAGAATCAACTGATGTGTGTTTAACTCTGCTCCTATGAACAAGATATTTTGAGATGGCTGAAGTAAGGATTTTCCGAAGTTTACGGAAATCCCTAGGTGAACACACAGTTGAAGAACAAAGTCTTTGGCCTGCAGTAGTTGGCGGGTGGTGGCGAAAGGAGCCAGTCGTCCAGATACGGAAACACCTGGAATCCCTGGCGTCTCAAGTGAGACGCTACCACTGCCATGCATTTGGTGAAGACCCTGGGGCCTGAGGTCAGACCAAAGGGCAGGGCCCGAAATTGAAAGTGACTGGCTCCCAGCCGGAAGCGCAAATGATCTCTGGATGCCCTGGCCATTTTGATGTGGTAGTATGCATCCTCTAGATCTATTGAGCACATCCACTCGTCCTTCTGTAAGAATGGAAGGATCGATTGAAGCGTGACCATTCGGAACTTTTCTTTCTTGACGAAAGTATTGAGGTAGCTTAGGTCTAGAATGGGCCTCCAGTCCCCTGTTTTCTTTGGAACTAAAAAGAACCTTGAGTAAGTCCCGAATCCTTGCTGGTCCGCTGGGACTGGCTGGATGACTCTTTTTCTAGCAGCTTTGAAATTTCTAAAGCTGCTGGCTCTCGCAGATGGGGCGGTACATCTGGGAGTCTTTTCTTTGGGATGGGATGAGATAGGAAGGGTATGTTGTAACCTCTGGTAACCACGCTTTTTACCCACTTGTCTGTAGTTATATTTTGCCAGGCCTGAGGGTATAAAGCTAGCGACCCCGACTGCCTCCAGAGCAGGACAGTCGGGCCTCCTCTCAGGAGTGCTGGAAAGGTTTACCAGGGAGTGTTTCCCTGTCACCTTGATGTTGCGGACCCCCTCTGCCGCCAGGGCGGCGTCTTCCACCTCTGCCCCCTCCTCTGCCTCTAGAGGGGGCATCACCCTGTGTGCTTGAGAAAGACCCTTGGGGTTTTGAAACCACATTTTCCACCACGTTGCCCTTTGGGGTACGGTCTGGTTGGGGTGGAAAACGGACTCCGACAGCAGACAGAGTCTTTCCCTCTTGTTCACACCAGGTAAGGGTCTCCTTTACTTTGGGGCCAAAGAGAGTGGCACCGTCAAATGGGGCGTTTGTAAAGGAAGACTTGAAGGCTTCCGCAAAGGAGCATAGGCGCATCCAGGATTGTCTCGAAGAGCAATCGCTGAAGCTGCTGCCCTACTCGAACCTTCGGCTGTAGGAAATCAGCCTCATGGACGAGTTAACAATCGATGTTAGGGTATTAAGTTGCGCTGTCACTTTCTCTGAGACAGCTGCATCTGTAGTACCCTGGAGGGTATCTCCCAACTCTTTGACTAGATCCCTCTGTAGACGTGTAAAGTGGGTCAAATAGTTCAGGGACCGCATGGAAAAAGCCGCTGAACTAAAAATGCGCTTCCTGTATCTATCCATCGTCCTAGAGTCTTTATTAGGAGGATGGATAGACGAAGAAGACTCCGACATCTCCTTTTTCGTGGCTGCTGCCACCACCATAGCGTCTACTGGAACTCCTTTTGTAAGGTAGGACTTATCCTGAGGTGCTGTGATGTACTTGTTAGGTTTTCTTGGAACAGGTTCCACTGTGTCAGGAGCCTCCCACGCCCTTTGAGCAATTAGTTCCATTAGTTCGTCGAAGGGCGGAGTGACCCAGGAGGAGGAAGGGCGAGCACCAAATGCCTTCAGCAGAACTGACTCATCCTCAGAAGGGGGAAGGGACTGCCAGTCACCTCTCTGCTTCAGGATCTCCAAAATGTCTGAAAAGAGACATCTTCTGAAGGTGACTTAGGGGCGCTCTCTGACTCATCTAAGTCAGTGTCAGATGTCAAGGATTCCTGTGGAGAATCCAAGTGTCTCCTCTTACACAATCTCTTCCTAGGGACTTCCTCGTGGGGAGCATCCGAAGAAGCCTCGAGGAAGAGGGGCACCCTCCAGGGGTGGCTGAGACACTGGTGCCCGACGCTTGGATGTGGCCGTGGGTGCAGATGAAGACAAAGGCCCTTTATGGGGAGGAGAAACTGCTTCCACTGATGTGGTTGTCTGGGTAGACAACACCTTCCTCATCAGGTCGAACGCTCCCGGGTCCCGCATCGAAGAGTCCCCGGTTCCGAAGAAATGGGAAGAATCCCGACACGGGCACGAGGCATCGACCCGAGGACGGAGCCGAATCGATCGCCGAGGCCCGAGGGAGAGTCGGAACCGACACGTCGGTTCGACTCTCGCCCCGGAACCAAGAACAGACCGTCAGCTCCGAGACTCGGTACGGGTCCGGAGTCGAGGTGAGGAACAGACCGAGAAAGGACGGTTCTGGACCCGAGGGCTCCACAATCAGTAGATCAGCCTCTTCCGGCTCCAAAGACTGAATCGGTCTCGGAGGAGGAATGGATGGAGATACAGGAAGGCCTTCAAGTTTCGACACCAACTGGGTGGAAACCGAAATAAGTTTAGAGAGGGCTGAATGCTCCAACAACTTCTGCACCACGCGATCCACATCGACATCCGAAAGTTTGGAGGAAGAACGGGTCGAAGGAACCGAAGACGGAGCCGACCTCAATATGGCGAGGAGGAGCTCCATCACCGGTTCCAAGACTCGAGGCTCAGGAACCGATACCAGTTGAACACTCGGCCCAAGTCTGTGGAACCGGTGATCTAACCTTTGAAGAAGAGCTCGGAGCCGATGACTTAGGCTCCGACGTCTTCGACTCCTTAGAGGACTTCGATGCCTGGTCAGAAGCATCCAGAGCCTCTTGGAAAGCCGGTTTCAATAGACCTCTGTCCATTAGTTTCCTGCGCCTATCTGTCATGACCCTCCCACTAAAAGAGTGACAGATGGAGCAATCCTCTTGTAAGTGGAGAGGGCCAAGGCAGTAGACGCAGGAACTATGGTTGTCAGTGACCGACATTTTCTGGCCACACTGACAACGCTTGAAACCAGACTTTACCTTCTCAGACATTGTAGGGTAAAAAGACAACTCCAGTAAAAAACAGTCAAATCCGATAATAGTTAGTCACAATCGATGTAATTGTCAAATCCGGTAAAAATTTGTCTCAACTATGGTAAGATATGAAGGGTGTAGGCCCCGATAACAAAAATACCGATAATTAAAGTTAACGGTACCAATAAATTAACGGAACCACAACACTATCACACTTGTTAACACTGAAAATATCAACTAGACTAGTATCCTAATAAAATATAACAATAAAAGTTATATCTTAGCTTAGAAACTCTCGAGCTAGCTCCCAACGATGCGTATGCAGCAGCGGCAAACTAGATCAAGGAGCTAGGGACGCTACCCATGTGTAAGAACAAACGGCGAGATTGAACACTATCACATATAGAAGTTATGTCCTTACCATAACGTTCCATGTGGAGTGTTCATCTCGCCTTTGTTCTTACAGTCCCACCCTCCCACCCTTAGGAAGAACGTTCTTTGATGCCTGGCCAGGAGCATTTTTTGCTACTGTTACTATACTGTGTACATAGTTGGTATACACATATATTTTTATATGTGTCTGTTTAGATATGTATATAGTTTTCTATAAATGCTTTCTATACTTATGTGTATAAGCATGAATGTGCTATTCTGTAGATTGGTTTGCTTGCAAACTAGATCTGAGGTAAAGGCAGAGGGGGATTGTGGGTATTAGATTGTCTCGAGCTTCTTCTCGATGCAGAGCTTGCAAGAGGCCGGCACGGAGCCGAGGATCGGCTCCGAACCCATGTGTAAGAACAAACGGCGAGATTGAACACTATCACATCAAAGGGTTCGAAAGGAGGACCTGTGAGAGACTGAAGTACCAAAGTCAAGCCCCAGGGTTCTAAGGGGGGCTTGACCAGAAGTTTAACATGTAATACTCCTTTCAAAAAGGTCTTGCATAGGCGGTGTGACATAATTGAAGAATTATCAAGTCCATTATGAAAACTGGTGATAGCTGCAAAATGTACAATGATTGTCGATGCTGAGGCTCCTGCATGTAAAAGAGTAGTCAGGTATTGCAGGATCTTTTGAATAGGCATAGAGAAAGGGTCTAAGTTCTGATCTTTGGCTCAAATAGAGAACCCGGTCCATTTACTAGAATAAACTTTGCTGGTGGAAGGTTTGTGTGAAGCCAGAGGAATTTCATGAACAGGAGATGGGATATCAGGCAGCCTGGCAATCAGTGGAAGTGGAGGAACCAAGCTGTGCACTTGAGACTGTGCAGGTTCGGATGAATCAGTCCCTGAGGATGAGATAACAGGTCTTGGGAATGATCCAGGATCCACAGGCTGTGAATCAGATGAGGCCATAGAAACGGGAACCAGACTTGACGGGGCCAGTAGGGGGCAATGAGGATCACTTTGCTTCTCAACCTCTGAGCTTTCTGGAGAAATTCTGGAATAAGGGGAAACAGGGGAAAGGCATACAGAAGACCCAGGGGCCAATCATGCTTTAGAGCATCCCTCAGTGGTGCCCCTGAGGGGGGATCAGGGCAAAATAGCTTCTGCATTTTTAGTTTGGGGGGAAGCAAACAGGTCACAGCAAGGCTTGCCTCAGTGTTGGGAGATCCGATCCGCTGTTACAGGGTTGAGGGACCACTCGTGAGGCATCAGGATGTTCCTGCTCAGATTGTCCGCAATAAGGATGGAACTCCCGGGAATGTGCATTGCTATAAGAAAGTGGTTGGAAGCTATCACCCAGTGCCAAATCCTCATGGCTTCCTGACACAAGAGGTAAGACCTGGTTCCACCTTGCTTGTTGATATACCAGATGACTGACATGTTGTCTGACTGAATTGCAATGGTCCCAGAGGGTAGGGATGCGTGGAACGCTTGCAACGCTAAAAGAACTGCCCTCAGTTCTAGGACATTTATGAGCAAATTGGCCACCACGGGGGACCAGGTGCCTTGGACAGTCTTTCCCTGGAAATGTCCCCCCCCAACAGGGAAGCGTCCATGGTCACCTTGTCCATGGGCTGGAGAAGACAGGATGGTCTACACCAAAGATTCGTTTGTGGCTTCATCCACCATAGCATTTCTTCCTTGCAACGGTTTGTAAGACGTATCATGTGGTCATGTGGGTAAGTTAGCAATGACTATTGTGCGGAAAGGAGCCACTGCAGGACTCTCATGTTCAGTCTCGCCAGTGGTACTAACATAATGGCAGCCACCATGGAGCCTAAGAGTTTCAGTACAAAATGTGCTGGTACATAGGTCTGAGGAAGAAAGTCCAGGATTTGGTATCTTATTTTCGAAAGCCTGTGGGGGGGGGGGGGGAGCTTGACAGAATGTTGTGTTGAAGACCGCACCAATAAATTCCAGTGTCTTTGTTGGTTACATTTAAGATGTGTCTTTATTGCTTGTATTCCCCAAGTGGAGAGCGAGATCTTGAGTGTAAGAGAGGCTGCGGACTAGGAGATTCCTGGTTGGAGCGGTAAGTAGCCAATTGTCTAGATAGGAAAACACCTGGAATCCTTGTAGTCGAAGATGAGCTACCACAACTGCCATACATTTAGTGAGCACTCAGGGGGGCTGTCGAGAGACTGAATGGCAGTGCCCAGAACTGGTAGTGACTGGCTACCAGCCACAAGCGGAGAAACCTTTGGGAGCAGTAATCCATCTTTATATGGTAGTATGCATCCTGGAGGTCTATAGAGCACATCCAGTTGTCCCTCCCTAGGAAGGGAAGAATGGACTGTACCATGACCATCCGGAATTTCTAAGGTTTGATAAATTTGTTCCATAAGCTGAGATCCATGATGGGTCTCTAGTCCCCTGTCTTTTATCACACTAAAAAGAACCTCGAGTAAAACCCAGATCCTGTCTGGTCTGGTTGGACTAGTTGGAAGATTCATTTTCTTAGCAACTTTTCTATTTCTAAGGCTGCTAATTCCCTCTGATTGGGTGGTACATTGGGGATTCATTTGACGGGTCTGGGAATTAAATCAAATGGTATTTGGTAGCCTCTAGATATTATTCTCTACACCCAAACATTGGTAGTAATAAGATGCCAGGCTGGTGGATGCAGACAAAAATGACCACCGACTGCTTCCAGAGGAAAGCAATTGGGCCGCTGCTCAGGAGCACTGGTAGGTTTTGCCAGAGAAAGAATCTCTAGTGCCCTGGTTACGCGGGCCTCCTCTACCCCGAAAGGGACATCTTTCATATGAGTTGCCCCCTCTACCACGTGGGGATTGTTCACCACGAGTGTCACGAAAAGATCCTTGGGATTTCTTGAACCACATTTTTCCTCCCTTCTGGTTCCTGGAATAGGACCTCTGGGGGTTGGAAAAGTGTATGCCCACAGAAGACGATGTATTTCCGTCTTTCTCACTACATGCAAGTTTGTCTCATACTTTGGGTCTAAAAAGTGCAGATTCGTCGACAGGTGCATTGACGAAGGAAGATTTAAAGGGGTCTGCGAAGTCACACAACCGCATCCAAGCATTACGTCTCATGACAATGCCTCTTGCGGCAGCTTGAGCTGCCCCCTCATTGGTGTGAGATATCAAATGTATCAAGGAGTTCGAGATGGATTCAAGGGTAGCTAGCTGCGAGGTGACAGTATCACACTCCTCATCAGGCAGTACCCACACCAAAGAGGAAGACATTTCAGAAATTAGGTCTCTTTGGAGGTGGGTAAAGTGTGCCAGATAGTTCAGTGACCGAATGGCGAAGGTCGCTGAGGCATAGGTCCGCTTCCCTAATCTGTACATGGTCCGGGACTCCCTATTTGGAAGATGGACAGTGGAACTATCTAATTATCTTCTGCCAGTTCCCTCTTGGTGGCCGCCACCATGACCATAGAATCAACTGTCAACTGCTTGGACCAGTGGGGCTGGTCTTCAGGTGTAGATAAAATTTTGTCTGGCCTCTGAAGGACAGGTTCTACATTGTTCTACATTGTACGGGGCCCTCCTGACATGCTGCACAATGAGTTTAACAAGGTCATCTGCAGGTGGGATCACCCAGGAAGTAGATGGAAGGCCTGCAAGAACACCAATTCCTCAGAAGAAGGGTTAGAGGACTTCCAGTCTCCCTGCTGCTTGAGGATTTTGAGAATGTCTCCGAATGAGACGTCGTCTGGGGAGACCTTGGGGACCTTTCCCCCTCATTACAATCAGTGTTTTCGATGATAGATTCCTCCTGGGAATCAAGGTCCTTCCTCTTGCACCGTTTCTTCCAGGGTGGCTACCCAGTGGGATCTTCTGAGGAGGACTCCGGAGAAGGGGTTCCCTACAAAGGGTTTTTTTTTACTCCTGTGTCCGGGGTCCCAAAATAGAGGGTTGGGAGAGGTGCATGCTGGGGGGGTTCTGATACTGATGTCATTGGTGCTTGACTGCAAGCCTTTGGAGTGAAGGACCCTCTCCATCACCTGGACTGTAGGCCCACCCAAGGAGGGATGGGAGCCTGGAACTGGGAGGGACAACCTCAGATCCGGGGTCACACCCCGCTTGAGGAGCCCACCTCCAGGTAAGGAGCTCCGAGAGAACTGGAAGCTGTCAGAGCCATGGACATAGACGGCGCCAGCAAGAAAATTGGCACCAGGCTAGGTACCAGGGTACGGATGGTCCAAGCACTGCTCCGAGACAGCATTGGCTCCACCGAAGCAGATGCAGCAAGGGTTGTCGGTGCCGATAGGGGAAACACTGCTGTCGGAGCCGAGATTGTATGCACCAGAGTGGACATTGGTACTGAGATCTCCGGGATCTGGTAGAGGCCGGAGGGGGATAAACAGGGGAAGATGTAGTAAATTATTCCAAGCCAAGAGGGACTGAAGGTCTAGCTGGAATGGGCAATCCCCTAGCTGCCAGAACTTGGTCCACAACTTGCACTAGATCTAATTCAGAAAAACTCCTAGTGGATCTAAAGGGGGCTGCTGAAGGAGAATCAGGTCTTTCTAGAAAGGGGCTAAACCTCTGCCCCAAAAAGGGTCATAAGTTGGAGAGTATCTTGTCCTTGGCAGGTATTCGAGTTGTAGAGCCAATAGAGCTGAAGAAGCTGTCAGCACGGTGGCCGGGGATGGTGCCGAAGCAGGTACAGTCATCGGAGCCAATGTCAGATCCAAGGACGGTACCGAAGTCAGTGGTGCCGAGGTTGGAACCAAAATAGGGGTGAATATCATGGATGGCACCAAGGGAGAGGACACAGAGCCTGGTGCCGAAGAGGTCTGCGCCGAGGGTGCCAGTGAAGCACGGAGCCGACTCGGTTCCATAACTGACGGAGATTCAGGAACCGAGTTCCTCCATTTTTCCTTATGTTTTTTGGTCTTTGGAGGGGGTGAGACCTCCAACCCAGATAGAGCCTCCAAAAAAGGTGTCTTGAGTTAACCTTTTAAAATAAGTTTATTTTTACATTCTGCTAGTGTATAATTACTAAAACTAGCACAAATGTCACAGTCAGCTTTAATATGATCCACGCCCAAACAATAGACACAACGAGCATGTGCATCCAAGTTAGGTATCTTATGCCCACACTTGTCACACTGTTTAAACCCCAACTTAGCTTTGTCTGACATAGTAAGACAACAAGACTATCCTATAGAAAAAACAAAATAAGGGAGAGAAAAAGGGAGAGAATACCAATCATAGTATTTAAAAAATACCACAAGTGGTAAGGAAGGGCCTGTCAAAGGGAGGTGAGAGGGGCAGTACGAATAGTGGTAGAAATTAAATTACTGAGGTAAAGGTTAGGGAATAGGATTAGGTTATAGGCGACAATGAGAAAAGGCTAACCTGACTAAAAAATAAACAATTTTGAAGAGAAACAGTCTTAAAACTAACAGTTTTCTACTTAGCTTTGAGAGAGATGGCTAGCACGGCAAACGAGATCTGAAGTAACTAGGAGGGGGCATTATGGGTAGGTCTTAGCTGAGAGTTTTTGGCTGGTACAAGCTTGGAAACGGACATATCGGTTCCAAGGATGGAACCGATGTCCTATTAGTAATTAATGAACAAAGATTTACAATATCTGATGTATAATTTAAATGTTTTCTTTATTTATTTGAGACTGATTCCTGTGATTTTGAACTTTGATGTTACTGAGATTATATGCTGAGCATTTTCTTGTTCTTTCTTTATTTATTATTAAATATATTTACACATTTCATTGTGGCTGGGCTGATATTTGTCAGACATATTTAAGTTCTGAAAGCACTTGCATATTTGTTTGGTGACACTGTATAGGCCACTCCTAATAGCCTTGCGCTTGGTCAAACTACCATTTGTATTAACAGTAACATTATAAGCAAGACTGGACACCTTTTGTTAAGGGCCTTAAAGTAGCTGATAAGGAGCTGGCTGGTGGCAGTAATAACTACCTTATAGTCTTGGCAGAAAGAGCATAGCTAATAAACCTGTGCTAGCCTTTCCCAAGTGTGTGTGTGTGTGTGTGTGTGTGTGTGTGTGTGTGTGTGTGTGTGTGTGTGTGTGTGTGTGTGTGTGTGTGTGTGTGTGTGTGTGTGTGTGTGTGTGTGTGTATGTGTGTGTGTATGTGTGTATGTGTGTGTGTGTGTGTGTGTGTGTGTGTGTGTGTGTGTGTGTGTGTGTGTGTGTGTGTGTAAATCAAACCTCAAAGTGTGTGTGTGTGTGTGTGTGTGTGTGTGTGTGTGTGTGTGTGTGTGTGTGTGTGTGTGTCAGCTACTTGCACAGGGACACGAAGCACTGGTTCGACAGAGGGGTGCTGGAGGTCTTGGCTTGGCCACTCAGCTGAGATCTCAACTCTATAGCTGTGTGGGGAGTCTTACTGGGGATCAGACAAAAGAGGGAGAAGCCAGCCCCAGACTGACTGTGATCTCTGTGTGCTCTTAAGGGAAATTGCAGTTGATGCAGAGAGTTGCATTTGGAAATACTGTGTGTGTACTTGTCTTCCTCCAAAGGTACATCCTCCACTGGTGCTAGTGGTGAAGATTGAGGCTCCTTGATTACTGGGCCAGTGGTTAGGCATCACAAAGGCCTTCCATGAAGGCATAAAAGGGACTGTCATGTGTGATGGAACCACATTTGAACCTTTTCAGATTCTCAGTGATGTAAAGCAGGGGTGTGTACTGGCTCCAACAATGGTTGGTATCTTATTTTCAGTTCTGCTGAAATTTGCTTTTGGAACTGCTACAGGGGGTATCTTTCTCCGAACCAGAATGGACAGCAACCTCTTCAAACTGTTGAGAAGTAGATCGAAGATCAGGGTGCTTACAAAGTGTCTAAGAGAGTTCTTGTTTGCTGATGATGCAGTGATTGTGGCTTACACTCAGCAAGAACTTCAGTCACCCATGACTTGTTTTGCGGATGCATGTATGGAATTTTGGCCTCATGATCAGCTCAAGGAAGACTGAGGTGATGGGCCACAATGTGGGCAGTGAGCCATCAATTATGGTGAGTGACTATGACCTGGATGTTTTCCATGAATTCATGTACCTAGGTTCTACAATTTCTGACAACTTGTTGCTTCACAGTGAGATCAACAAGTGCACTGAAAAAAACTCCACAATGTTTTCTAGGCTGACAAAGAGAGTATGGGCTAATGATGAGCTCAATATGCACACCAAGATGCAGGTTTACACAGCCTGTGGTTTGAGCACATTACTGTATGTCAGTGAAACATGGACACTGCTCTCACACCAGGAACACTAGCTCAACGCATTCCATTTGCTCTGCCTTAAATGCATACTTGGTATCTCATGGAGGGATAAGATCCCCAACAGCACAGTGGTTGAGAGGATGGGCACCACCTCCATGCTCACCCTCCTGAAACAGAGACATATGCATTGGTTGGGTCATGTCTCATACATGAAGAATGGATGAATACCAAAATATGTCCTTTTTGGATAGCTGGAGTGTGGAAAGAGGCAGAAAGGGTGACCTAAGTTGCGCCACAAGGACATATGTAAGCATGACCTCAGTGCTCTCCCCAGCAGCGTGAACAAATGGTATTCTCTCACCTCAGACAAGATTGTCTAGAAACAGGAAGTAAAGGAAGCTCTCACTATATATGAAACCATCTTGGCAAGGAGAGCAGAGGAAAATTGAGCCCTTAGGAAGATCTGTGCCCATGATACCAGACCAACATCTGCCTACTGTTGCCCAGATTATGGAAAGCACTGCCACACTTAGATTGGATTAAGCAGCCACAGAAGACACTGCTCAAATCAGTCCAATAGAGGTGCAAAGCCATGATTCTTTGTGATCAAAGGATACCTACTACTTCTCCTTCCCTCTTTTAGCTTTATTACAAATATATTATGATTTATTATAATGTAAGAATTGCATATCTGACTTTTCCTAAAATCTATTTATGTTGTATTTTATTTTCAAAACGAATGTAGTCCCTAATGAAAATTATGTTTCGGTTCTTATATAATCTGTGTATTTTTGAAATTAGATGTAGCTGGAACTTTTCTTCCAGGGGCTCCACTGAAAATATGTACCTTTGGTCCAGTAAGACTTTTCCCATAAACAAATATCAATAAATTAATGAATAAAGAAGCTGTGATTTCACAAGAAATGTCTTGTGGTAAAGGGAAACACATGACTTTATGTCTACCTGATGATCAAATCTTTTCACAATCATTTAAAAATGGTACAGCAATGATTTTAGAATCCAGAAATTTCACAGATGACTATAAAATTGTGATTTGACACAGATATAGCCCATAAACTGCTGATAGCTTTATTCACTAAAAAGAAACCTATTCCATGAATGGGTTAAACAACATTATAGGACTGGGTAGTAAAACTAAGAGCATATGCATATATACAAATAACACTGCCTACAGACCAGGAAAAGCTCATACTTATGCTGATACACTAAACAGATTACCTAATCCTGGAAAGTCTCTGAGGACTGGATGTATTACTTTTTTTGGGGAAGTCTACAGGCTTGGATAATATTTCAACAAAAATTAATGAAGAGACAGAAAATGCACAATGACATACTCAGAAAATAAAACAAGACTGGTACCAGACATTTTGTCACAAATGCATGAATATGCATCTGCTGGTGGTGTGGAGTTTTAAAGTCTTCAATGCAATCCAAGTGGCTATATTTCGATTATCAGCTTGAATACTTGATAGTGCATGTAGAGTGGGTGAGCACTCTTATCTTGGGAAAAGTAGCCACAACTAGCCCATGTCACTGCCCTTGTAGATCAGAGTGTATGTTGCACCTTTAAGAGACATTCCAGTCAGTGAACACCTGCATACAAGTACTGAGCACGTGCAAAAAAGAGTGCCATTTTGAGTGAGCAGCCAGAGTGAAAGCATGCATGTGTGTAGTACTCAGTCAGTTTATTATTTGTTTATTTATTTACATTTGTTTACTGGGAAATTCCAACTGGACACAAGTCCTTTTTCAGCAGAGGACCTGGGAGAAAAGCTCCACAGAATGAACATGGTAGATAGTAAACAATAACAATCAAGGCAGTTATATAGACATAGAGAAATACAGGAGCAAATTAGGTACAATTGAGTAGTAAGCATTGAGAAAAAGAAGAAGTAAAACACAGTGCTATAAATTTTCTAAACAGTAACTAGATTACAATAATAATAGACTAAATGATATCTAAATCCTGAAAGGATTAACAGGCAGTGAATAATCTTCAGTTCAGTTTTATAGTGATAGAGGGGATACTCTATGTAAATCTGGGAAAGGACAGAAAGGGTTTAAGGGGGGTTTACTAGTCAGGTTTGGACAAGGACAAAGCCAGCGAGAGATTAAGTGAGATTTAACTGCAGCCTTGAAACGACTGCAGGAAGGAAGGGTAGTTATGGTAGTAAGAAGGTTGTTCCAGTTAGTTTGTTTAGTTTAAGGTTTCAGTCAACCATCCTGATGTGTTTGTGTATAATGTTAAGAGAAAAAGTTTTAAAAACATACTGTTATTTGTCTTTTTCCTCTTCTTGCAAAGTGAACACGTTATTTGTTGGGATATGCCTATCAAAGATGGGCCTCATCTGTGAACAAAATGCAGCATTGCTTATGAACCTGAATAATAACTGTTTTCTGCATTTCAGAATAAAGAGATTTGGTTATAGCTTGGTAAAGCCTGGGATAAGGACGCACGGCTGAGTAAGAGTTAATTTACTGAAGCAGGCTGTGTGTCCTGGAAAATTTGAGCTACCATTGTTGAACTGAACATTCTGTACTTCTTGAACATTCTGTACTAACTGTTGGTTTGAGGTGATTTGTGATAAACATGTTTATCCTATATGTTTTTCATAGCCAACTGTCAACGGTCAGAAATGTAACAAAAAGTTGTTTTGCTTGTGGTATAAAAGTTGATGTCAGTAAACAAGTTGACCAGAGGAGATCATCTTGGCCAACATGCTGTGTAATCTGGTTAGCTGCTAATAAAGAAGTTTTTTTCATCACCTGAGGCAGATGCGACTCGTTTGAAATTTTCTTTTGACATTTTGGTCCTTCGGACTGGAAACCTCTACGAAGATACTGATCAGACCGACAGAGAGACCAAAAAACCTGTGCAGGTGAGGGTTTCTCATCTTAAGATTCCCTCGACTGAAAGCCATCCGACTGATTTGTCGTTGAAAGGAGGCCGGCCGCTCTCTGATCCCTATCTGAGGGACGGTTTCTGAACAAAAAAAGGGGAAACGGAGTCTCATCTGGTTCAGGTACGATGAAAAAATAAATTTTCTTTTAATTTAATTTAACCTTGTCGACAGGGGTTTTATTTTTAGTTAAGGGTGGGTAGGATTACTTGTTAAGATTATTTTGTTAGGATCACCCGTTAAGATAGCCCCATTTTATAATAAGCCCTGTAAAATAACTTTGATACAGTCCTAAAATAAGAAATCTAGGGGAAACATGGGTTCGAGTTGCTGCAAGTGTGAGAGTGATGTCTGTTTAAATGTTGATGCTAAGTATATGAAAGGTTTAAACAAAAACAATGTTAAATTTTTGAAAAAGTGGAAGTTGAAATATGATTTTGATGGTACCCCGAATAAGAATGCCTGTGCAAAATTGGTTAGAGATTTGAAAAGAGATGTGGGAACTAGAACTAAAAAGCAAAGACAATTGGGATTTCCCCAAGCACAAAAATGGTTAGAAGAAGCAAATAGACGAGCTACAAAAGAAAAACAGTGCCAGGAAAAAGAAAAAATAAATCAAAAGGGATCACTGGTGCCAAGTGGAAAAGTAGCTTTATTTTTAGATAAGAAAGATGAGCATACAGTTTGTGCGGTACAAAGGCAGGCAACTGCTCCACCGTATGGGGAAATTGATGCTGCCGTACTGGCGGAACCTCCTCAATATCAGTCTGAAGATGTGGGATCTGTACAGCAGGGTGGGTTATTGGCTGCTCAAGGAAGCGTTGTGACCACTCCAATTTACCCGCAAATTCCCGCAGTACCCAAGGTTGCTTTGCAATAGGTAGCCCAACCTATGCAGTTAAGATCAGGACCAGCAGGGCAAGGACGTTGGGCCATTAAACTTTCTGACTACTCAGAAGCTCTTCCCTTAATACAAATTGCAAACCCATAAGCAGGGAATGTTGGACAAGAGCCAACTATTTTAGTTTATCGTCCCTGGGCTAGAGAGGATATAAAACGAGCTACAGATGGTATTCCTAATCCCAAGGTTAATTTTCAAAAGTTTTCTGAGGACATAGTTGGTATGCGTTTAAGCTATCATCTAAATGGTTTAGAAGTAGAACAGGTAGTGCGACAAATCCTGGGTCCAGATTGGCACTTAGTTTGTGGTACTTGGACATGTAAGGCAGATGACGGCACTACATTAAAGCATAATTCTGGGGTGTTAGACATGCGAGTCACTGATCTGTTAAAGAGAATTTCTGATAAGTGGCATCCAAGAGCAGATTGGACAGTAATAAATCAGTGCATCCAAAATGATGATGAATCTGTAGATCACTATATTGTAAGATTGACAGAAGTGTTCAATAACCATTGTGGAATGATGATTCCGCAGGATCAGACCAATGATAGTCCGTATGAACAGCAATTGAAAAATGCTTTTCTTAAGGGTTGTAGGGCTCCAATAAGTAGTTTTATAACTAAGCATATGGTAGATCATAGAACATGTAGACTGCAACCTTTGTTTGAATATGCATGGCATGCTGAGCGACATTTCAATTAAAAAAAAAAAAAGAAAGTACAAGTGTTAGCAGTAGGGGATGATGGTGGTATATTCTTGGTACAGGACCAAAGGGGGCAAGGGTGCCGTGGTGGCGTAAAAAAATGTGGGGGCCCGAAATGGGACACGTTAAATAAACCGGGTGGACATTCAGAGGAATATGAGGGGAGGTTAAAACGTGGAGAATGTTTTAAGTGCGGTAGACGTGGGCACTTTGCTGTCAACTGTGAAGAGTGCAACATCCCCCACAACTTACGAACAAGGGCTCCGCATGACTATATGATAGTAAAGGAAGGCGCCAAATTCATTATTGTGATTATTGTAGAGAAGAAGAAAGTGAGCATGATTGTGATGATGATGAGGCAGACACTCTCTGCGATGAATGTCAGAACACTCAGAAGGAAGGGCGGGATTGTGACTGTGAAGTCATAAACCTGGCAAATTTGGGTATTGCTATGCATCTAGATCAAAAACCCATGATAGAGTTTTTGGTTGAGGGACAGAAAGTGGAGTTTTTATGTGATTCAGGTGCATCGCATACACTTTTGGGTCCAGCAGTTCTGCCCCTGAACTGCGAGACGGACAAGTTTGTCCTTATGAAAGCGACAAACGGGAAAATCTATAAGGAACCACTGTCTCATCCTCTATTGTTCACAGATCCGCAAACAAACCAAACTGTTAGGTGTAGGGTAATTATATTGAAAGTTTGTCCAGTTAATTTGCTGGGAAGAGATTTGATGCATTTGTTTGGAATAGCGGCAATTCCCACACCTAAAGGCATTGAGGTGAAAAGGTTAGTGGATGGCTTGGTGGTACAGGGAGTACAAGACTTGTTTTACTGGTATAGCCAGGACTTGATTTCAAATGGGCCGGGGAGGGTTGATACAGATTTGATCAACCTAGCTTTAAGTAAATCTAGGAGCGGGTCACCACAGGTTGCGGCACACTTACATTGTACAATGTTCTACAGATAGGCCCCTGGTCCGGATAAAGAATTTGAAAAATAATTCTTTAAGCACAAACGTGCAAGGATAATTTTGAATGATATGTTTTGGGATACGCAAGGTAATACAGCAGTGACCTGTACTGTGACCAAGGAAATGAGTTCTTTATATCGTTCAGGTTATAGCCCACATATTTCAATTACTAAAGCGGTGGGGACACATTGGGTAGATTTGGCGAAAAAGGTAACAAATTGGGACACAATGTCCGAAAGTCAGTTGAAGGATCAACAGTTCCAGGTACAAAGATTAAATTGGATGACTTGGGCACAACCAAGCATGCACCTCAGGGATGACAAAACAGAAATGGCATGACAAATCCTTCTAACCCAAGAGGAAGATAGTGCGTTAAGTGCCTTACCTGTAGATTTATGGTCAAAAGGTAAAGGGGATGTAGGACTGATCAAAACAGCAGGTGAAGTTTGTATAACTCCAAAGTCAGGTTTTAGACCTCATAAGCACCAATACCCGCTAAGTAAACAAGCAGAGGAAGGAATTAAGCCAGTTATTGAGCAGCTAAAACAGGTAGGAATTCTTGTTGAATGCCCAGATTCACCCTGCAATACTCTGTTGTTTCCTGTAAAGAAACCGGATGGGTCATGGAGGTTGGTTCAGGATTTACAAGCAGTTAATTTGGCTGTGATCCCAAGAGCACCGGTGGTCCCTGACCCCTATACATTACTTAATGATTTACTACCTCAGCACAGATATTTTTCTGTCATAGATATAAGCAATGCTTTTTTCTCCATACCACTACATAAGGAGAGTATATTTTGGTTTGCATTCACTTATCAAGGTAAAAGATACACCTACACCAGATTGCCACAGGGTTATTGTGACAGCCGACAATATTCGCACAAGAAATGGCTGTGAATTTAGCTCAGTTTGTTCCCCCAAAGGGAAGCCAGGTTCTGTTGTATGTAGATGATATTTTGTTGGCCTCACCCACGCAGGAAAGTTGTAAAAGGGATACCCTTGCCCTTCTTAGTTTTTTAGCTGAGCAAGGACATAAGGTAAATAAAGAAAAGTTACAATTGTGGAAAGCACAAGTAAAGTACTTGGGTTATTTAATTTTGCAGGCAGGTAAACAATTGGAGAACAAAAGAAAACAAGCTATTCTTGAGGCACCTATGCCCACAACTAAGCGGGAGATGATGTCCTTTTTAGGTGTGACTAATGTTTGTAGAAGTTGGATCCCTAACTATGCTGAGGAAGTAGGGCCATTGACCACACTAATCTATGACACTCCCATGGCAGCTAAAAATTATATACAGTGGAGAAATACGGCAATACAGGCATTTATTAGAATTAAGCAATTGATAGCAGGATCCTCTGTTTTGGGATTTCCGAACTATTCTAAGCCGTTTATACAAATGGTTGATAGTAAGGGAGGATATATGACTTCGGTTCTGGTACAAGTACATGGGGATAAACTGAGACTGATAGCTTTTTACTCCTCCAGATTAGATCCCTGTTGCAAGGGCATTGCCGCATTGTGTTCAAGCTGTAGTGGCAGCCGCCATGGCAGTACAAGCCTCAGCATCATTAGTTTTGTTTCACCCATTGCAATTGCAGGTTCCACATTCAGTAGCTACTATACTTTTGCAAGATAAGAAAACCTTTTTATCTCCTAGTCGACATTTGTCATGTATGACAGTGCTGCTGACACAGCCTCATATGACCATAGAAAGATGTACTACTCTTAATCCGGCGACACTTTTGCCGACTCCAGAAGAAGGTACTCCACATGTTTGTTTAGAGAGCATTCATGACAAAGTGCTTCCCCGACCAGATTTAACGGATATTCCGTTGGTAGATTCTGATCTCGTTTTGTTTGTAGACGGATCAGCAAAGAAAGACACTGTAGGAAAAACACTAGTAGGGTATGCTGTCACCACAGAAACTGAAGTTTTGGAGGCAAAAAGATTGTCAAACATTTATTCTGCACAAGCAGCTGAGTTGGTGGCTTTGACTCGAGCTTGCACCTTAGGGGAGGGTAAAAAAGTGACAATTTATACAGATAGTCAATATGCTTTCTCCACTGTACATGTTTTCGCTCAACAATGGAAGAATAGGGGAATGGTTACTGCAACAAGCAAACCAATAAATCACAGAGATTTAATTTTATAGTTGTTAGATGCAGTGCAACTACCACTTCAGATAGCGATATGTAAATGTTCCGCACATACCAACAGAAAAGATCCTGTCTCCAGGGAAAATGCACTTACTGATATGGCTGCAAAAAAGGCAGCTCAAGAAAATGATTTGCTTTTACATGATAATGATTTAGAGCCCAGACACCTCTTAGACTTAGAGACACTAAAAGTAATGCAAACATTGACAACACAGAAGGAAAAATGTTGTTGGGTAAAATATGGTATCACTCAACAGGATGGGTTGTATAGGGCATCAGATGGCAAAATGATATTACCCTCAAACCTTTTTAGGTCTGCGGCATTGGTTAGCCATGGACCTGCCCATGTAGGAGTACAGACGATGATTCAAATAGTGTCTAAGGTGTTTTGGTGTAAGGGATTTTCAACTTATGCAAAGCAATTCTGTTTATCTTGTTTATTATGTGCAAAGTATCATGCTCAGGGGGGAGTTAAAAAGTCTCAGCAGGCATTCCCCACCCCTCCATATCCATTCCACACACTCTGTATGGACTTTATTGAATTGACACCCTCAGAGGGAAAACAGTTCTGTTTAGTCATTATTGATGCTTTTTCTAAATGGGTAGAAGCTTTTCCAGTAAAGCACCTGAATGCACAAACAGTACCAAAGCTTTTGACTACAGAAATAATTCCTCGATTTGGTTTACCAAGACGCATTTACAGTGATAATGGGTCTCATTTTGTTAACCAGATTGTTCAGAAGTTGGGTCAAGTGTTTCAAATTGATCTTAAGTATCATTGTGCTTACCATCCCCAATCAGCTGGACTGGTGGAAAGACACAACGGTGTCTTGAAGAGTAAGCTCCGCAAACTGATGGCAGAAACACATAGATCATGGACTGCGTGCCTTCCTTTGGCACTCCTGTACATTCGAATTTCACCTTCCTACAAAGGACTTACACCATTTGAACTTTTGTTTGGGAGACCATATTACGTCCTGCAGTGGCAAGGATTGTTGCCAGCGGAACGTGAGGGGGGTGAGGATCTGGCGGATTATATGAAGAAGCTACTAAATGTCAAATCTCTTGTAACCAATGACTCCTCTGCAGATTCCAGAAATTAAACCTTGTTAAGCGTGGCACCCATGACTGGGTGTGGATCCGAATTGTGAAGAGAAAGAATTGGTCATCCCCCAGGTGGGAAGGCCCATACCAAGTACTAATCTCGACATCTAAGGCTGTAAAGATCGCTAAGAGGACTTCGTGGATTCATATCACCCACTGTAAAAAAATCAAGGCTCTTCCTTCTACTATTGATGTTGGTCAACCTCCACCGGACCTCTGAGTGCAAAGTCTGGCTACAAAGGTGGATTAGCCCAATAGGGGTTAGTTCGTCTCAAACCCAGTGAAGAAACCAATGGCGCGAGGTAGTCCTTAGGGAGGATGGCCATGTTCAACTGGTACTTGAACTGTCACATGATGATGATTTTGGTGGCGAAAGTAAATATGTCCATACAAGAAGGAACAGTTGCAAGAGAAAAAGGAATGGTGGTGCTGCAAGCGCAAACAGGTGTTACTACTGTGTTTAAGGTGAAACTTTGTGAAGGAATTTTAGACTGTTCTAAATGGAACAATAATAATTTCTTGACTCATGCAAAATATTTGTGCAATAGGGACTGTATGTCCTGGTCAAATGTTTGGTGGTCAACAGATGTGAATGGATGGGAAACAAGTGGTGCAGTGATACCAGAGAAAGATAAAAGCAGGCAACAAAGAATAAAAATTGCGCATTTCCAAGGTACCGAAGTAATTGCTATAACCATTGTATCACCACAAGAAAGTGATTCAGGAGTTTATGGAATCGGAGTGTCTCTTCCAACTAGAACTGATCCTTTGGGGACCCTCCAACTTAAAGTACAAAGCCTTAAGAATGCGACAAGTAAAGCAGATTTTGCCTTCACAAAAGAAGAACAATTGTTACTCGAGACGGGATTCGCACACCATAATGAATGGTTATCTTGGGTTAGACATAGTACCCGAGAAGCACATCGTGAAAACTGTATTTCTTGCGCTGAAGGTAAACAGCAACTAGCGACAGTCCCATTGATGCAAGATGAAGGTAACCTAACGTGTCTGTTGAAATTATTCTTCAACAAAACTGAAGATAAATGCAAAAATGAAACTCAGCGTTTTCCAGTCATAAGCAAAGTTGAGAAACCGCCTGCAGCGATTTCCTATCCAGGTTCGTATATGTGCATTTCCAGAGATGGCACAGGGAAGAATTATGGCAATATGGGACAGAACTATTGCAATGTTACTGTGAATGGCAATGAGAATCCATTTCTGGAGAACCAAACTCATAGTTTAGCAGACGTATGGTGGTTATGTGGAGACAACAAACTCAGATCAAGGCTTACAATTCCCTGGAAGGGAAGTTGTGCACTTGTAAAGTTAATTCTGCCATTCTACATTTTCCCAGTTCCAGCAAGCAATTTCGTAAGAGAACCTGAAATAAAGCCAAAGTGGTTGAGTAGGAGAAAAAGAGAGGCACCGAAGCAATCCTTCGATAACGGTGTCTACATCGATAGCATTGGCGTACCAAGAGGCATACCTGATGAATACAAAGCAATAAACCAAATAGCAGCTGGTTTTACATCCATCTTTGTCTGGATTCAACCTAATAAGAATGTGGACTGGATCAACTACATTTACTATAACCAGCAGCATTTTGTGAACTATACCAAAGATGCATTGAAAGGAATTGCTGAACAACTGGAGACCACTTCGCAGGTGGCATGGCAGAATCGAATTGCGTTGGATATGCTCCTGGCCAAAGAAGGAGGAGTTTGCAAGATGTTTGGGACTTTCTGTTGTACATATATTCCAAACAACACTGCGCCTGACGGAAGTATCACTCGAGCTTTGAAAGGTTTGGAAATGTTATCCGAAGAATTGGCGGAGAACTCTGGGGTAAATAATTCCTTTACAGACTTTCTACAAGCGTGGTTTGGAAAATGGAGTCATCTCATCAGCAGTTTCCTGGTGTCCGTTGGAGTCGCTGTGGCTATCGTGGTGGTATGTGGTTGCTGTTGTATACCCTGTATCAGAGGTCTTCTACAAAGACTGGTTGATACTGCTGTTACGAAGATGATGTACCAGCAATCGCAACAGACTGGTGAAAGTGAATACATTGAAATGTGACTCTTTGCAAATGTTTTTGAAGTTTAAAAATTTGTCTTGCCAATGAAGTAATGTAAGCAAAGAAAAACTTAGTTTTTACCATATATTGCTGAAATAAAAGACAAATAAAAGTGTTTTCAGGGGGGAAATGTTAAGAGAAAAAGTTATTTGTCTTTTTCCTCTTCTTGCAAAGTGAACATGTTATTTGTTGGGATATGCCTATCAAAGATGTGCCTCATCTGTGAACAAAATGCAGCATTGCTTATGAACCTGAATAATAACTGTTTTCTGCATTTCAGAATAAAGAGATTTGGTTATAGCTTGTTAAAGCCTGGGATAAGGACGCACGGCCAAGTAAGAGTTAATTTACTGAAGCAGGCTGTGTGTCCTGGAAAATTTGAGCTACCATTGTTGAACTGAACATTCTGTACTTCTTGAACATTCTGTACTAACTGTTGGTTTGAGGTGATTTGTAATAAACATGTTTATCCTATATGTTTTTCATAGACAACTGTCAACGGTCAGAAATGTAACAAAAAGTTGTTTTGCTTGCAGTATAAAAGCTGATGTCAGTAAACAAGTTGACCAGAGGAGATCATCTTGACCAACATGCTGTGTAATCTGGTTAGCTGCTAATAAAGAAGTTTTTTTCATCACCTGAGGCAGATGCGACTCATTTGAATTTTTCTTCTGACATATAATGAACTACTTAATGAACACCCAACCTCACCTTCTTATTGAATACACAAGACGAGTGACATGATGTCAGAAGTAGCATGTCTAAAACGATGAGGTGCCAAAAAGGGATCTGACGCAAAACTTCTTCTTCAAGACCTTGAGGTGCACAGTTACAGTTGGAGAAATATACAGGAGTGAATCATCCATGCTCAAACGACGCGCAAACAGGTCAGAAAGACAAATCCAGGTACTAAAACTTGTTTAAATGATTTTTTATTCAACGAATATGAAACAAAGCATTCAAAACTTTCAAAATGACTTTGTAATTAAACGAAATGTTCGAAATTATGATATATTGATAAAAATACTCAAAATGCTTACAAAAGTGCTTGAAACAACTTCCAAATTGCATAAAATGTATAAAAAAAGAGAAAACTGTATTTTTTTTTGCTATGTGCTTCTTTTTCGCATTAACTAAAGCTATTCAAGATATTTGATGTGTGCAAAGTGTTTGCAAGTTTGTGCAGTATTACAGTACAGTTAGTTTGCAAAATACAGTCATTTTGAAGAGACTGTGGTACAGTTGAGTATTTTTTCAAATTACAAAAGTATTTTGTTGGCATGGCAGAAGGATTTCGCAGATCTGCTCCACCTGTATTTGATAATAATGTTGCTGAAAATTGGAGTGAGCAAGAGTACGATATTTTCATTCAGGCTGCCTTTTCTGACAAAGGTGCACATACAAAGGCATTTATTCTGCTTAATTTAGCTGGTTCAGAAGACAGTGAAGGGGAGTGTTCATTTGCGTATGACCTAGCTGTGTATGCAGACAAGGGGGAAGACTGTCATATTTTGGTACCTGCTGAAACGCGGGAAGACCCTGAGTGTTTAAAATGTAAATTTAGAGAAATGTGTAATCCCCATACAGATATTACAATGGAAAGGCACATATTTTACACAACAGATCAAAAGCCTGGTGAAACTTTTGCAGCATATATAACTGACTTGAGAAACAAGGCAAAACCATGCAGATCTAGTGATTCAAGAGATAAGTTGCTAAAGATAGGCTTGTGTGTAGTATTAAAGATGATGCAGTGAGAAAAATTTTGCTTCAAGACAGTGATTTAACTTTGAATAAGGCCATAGAGATTTGTCAGATATATGAGCTCATAGAAAAGCACATAAATATGTTTACAAATGAGAACAGCATGCATCCAGTGCCTTCCAGTGCTAATGTTGATAGTATGCAGCACAAGGTTAAAAGATAAAGGCCAAAGGGTGTGGTTGCTTCAGTGAAACCCTGATCCTTTCTAGCAAATTCCAGGGCAGCTCCAGTACAATCCAGAGCATGCTCAGTGAAGCACAGGGATGAGTCAGCAAAACATGTGACAAGCCTCATAGTCAACTGTTATAATCCTGGAGGTAGCCATGAGCCCAAAAGAGAAAGTGCTTAGCTTTTGGTCAGCTGTGCCACACATGTAAAAAGAGGAATCATTTCAAAAGGTGCGGTAAATCAAAATGGGCACATTCTTTTATTAAAAGAGAGCATTTAAAGAGGCAAGTTGATCAATTAGAAAGCTGTAACCCTACTTTTTATGTTAATGGTGTGTCTGTGCTTGAAGAAACAGTCGGTGCAGTAGACTTGTGGGCAAAGAATGAAGTATTTTGTACTGTTCTGATTAATGGGTGACATGTAGAGCTCAAAGCTGATGATTGTTCAAAGTGCAATGTTATGTCAGCAGAAATATTTGCCAAGGTAATGGCTAGTGAGAAGCTTGATCTGGCAAAGTATGCAAAACTTGTTGCTTATAGTAGTGAAGAAATCCAAACTGAAGGCTCTGTAGTGCTTTCATGTTACTCTGCTGGGAACAGCTATGACTTGCAATTTTACATAATCAAGAGGCATGTGCAGTTACTGTTAGGCCTCAAGGACAGTTTGAAAATGAGACTGCTTTTATTTAATGCAGAAGTCCACCTTGTACGCACGTGTAACAAGGAAAATGTCGCACAAAAAAGAAGTTATGTTCTTACCAAACATTCCATGTTTGTTGTCCTTCATTTCTCTTTCCTTCTTTCTCTTTGGGGTTCGGAGCCTATCTCGGCTCCAACTTGGTCACATACTATAGCTTGAAATGTCTTTACTGGCTCGAGGCTAACCCCTATCCTAACATGCCTAGCGGTAGCTACCCAGATCTCATTTGTGATAATCAACCACTAGACAAAACAGATAAAACAATAATCAATTTACCAAAAGTTACCATAGCAGATAATCCCCTTGTAACAGGATGGAGGCATAACAAGGGAGGGGACAAAGACTATATCTAAGCAGCTGGAGTGACAGCAGAAACTCAGCCAGTGTGGCCAAAAAAAGGAAATCCTCTCAATCATCCAGGAAGGGGGAAGGAGGGAGGGACGCAAGAAGGAAGACAAGATGAAGGACAGCAAAAGTACAGTTTTGTACCTACCATAAATGTAGATGTTCGAAGATCCACATTGCTGCAGTCCTTACACTTGGGTAGTCCGCTGTCCTCGGTCGGCCCGAATATCAAAGTATAAGGCTGACGTCGGTCAAGGCGCATTTGACTGACATCAGGACGTCAGGGTACAAATGCGCATGACCGACGTCATATCCTCAGTCTTTTCTTGCCCCAGATGTCAGAAGACCCTAAAAATAAAGGTCAAAACCAAAAGACAGCAAACAACCAACCCACCACCCTTGCACTAACTATATGTACAATATATACAAAATACACAATATGTACAACCCAGCCCACACAACCACCTCTAACTACAGAGGGGAAGCAGGGAGGTAAATTGGACTGCAGCAATGTGGATCTTCGAACATCTACATTTATGGTAGGTACAAAACTGTACTATGTTCTTCATCTCACATTGCTGCAGTCCTTACACTTGGGTAGAATCCCAAAGCAGAGGTAAGGGAGGATGGCTAACTACAAGGAAGCAGGAGCTGCCAAGATGCCCTGCAAAACAGCAGTGGCAAAACCAGCCCTGGATTTAGAGTAAAGTGGCAGGTGATAATGCCTAGAGAAAGTATGCACTGAACTCCAAGTAGCTGCCTCCAAAATATCCTTGGTTGCCACTCCCCTCAAAAAAGCTGTTGAAGTGGCAGTAGCCCTAGTGGAATGAGGCTAATCCCAGCTGGAATCTTCTTGCCATGATGGGAATAACAGAAAGCAATGCAAAACCCAATCCACTTAGAAATAGTTTGTTTTGACACAGGCTTGCCCTGAGAACTCAAAGCAAAAGAAACAAACAACTGCTGAGACTGCCTTATCCCTTTAGTTCTGTCCAAATAATATCGCAACTGCCTGTGTACATCTAAAGTGTGCAAAATCTTTTCCCCTTTATTTTGGGGATTTGCATAAAAAGTAGGCAAATGAATAGTTTGGTTTAAAGCCACACTAGAAACCACCTTAGGCATAAAGGAAGGATTAGTACGTAATGATACCCTATCCTTATGAAAAATCAAGAAAGGCTCAACGCCATAAGGGCCTGCAATTCAGAAACCCTTCTTGCAGAGGTAATTGCCAACAAAAAAGCAGTCTTCCATGACAAATATTTCAACTCAGAAGTAGCTGCAGGCTCAAAAGGTTGTAGAGTGAGTTTCTCCAACACAAAATTGAGATCCCAAGCAGGAGTAGGAGCTCTTCGTGGGGTCTTATATTCTTTGCCCTCTAAGAAATTGCTTGAACAAAGGATGAGAAAACAATGGTGGGTCACAATCATAGTGAGCCGAAATTGCTGCAGCATGAACCTTAATAGAAGAGAAAGACAAACCTTTGTCCAGTAACTCAGTAAGATATTGAAGAGCCACACTCAAATTAGGCTCAGAAACATCAAAATCTTTTGCTGCACTCCAAAATAAAAATCTCTTACATTTATCTGCGTACACTTTCCTTGTACTAGGCCTTCTAGCTTCCAAAATCACATTCAAAACTTGTTGTAGAAGTTGAGACCCTCTATGGTTCAAAACAGAATATGCCAGGCTGTTAGGTGAAGAGAGTGAAGTTTGACATTGAGCAAATGGCTGTCCTCCTGTGACAACAGGTGTGGAATCGAAGGCAAAGGCCATGGAGGCTTCCGTACCAGACTTCTCAGTAATGGGTACCAGTGCTGTCGCGGCCAATCTGGAGCTATTAAAATCATCCTTGGCTTGTCCTGTCTGACCTTTAGAAGTACCTTTGGGAGGAGAGGCAGAGGTGGAAAGGCATACACATGAAGATTGCTCCAATTGAAAGAAAGAGCATCCACTTTCCAAGCTGTGGGATGAAACCTTTTTGTGCAAAACTTTGGCAGCTGATGGTTTAGTGGAGAAGCGAACAGATCTATGTCTGGAGTTCCCCATGACACTGTCAATTTCTGAAACACATGAGGATCCAATTTCCACTCGTGGGGATCCATAATTCGTCTGCTCAACACATCTGCTAAGGAGTTCTGTGCTCCTGGCAGAAACCTTGCCTGTAGATTGAGTTGTAAACTGACAGCAGTCTCCCACAAAATCATTGCTTGCCTGCATAGAGGATAAGAATGCGTTCCCCCTTGCTTGTTGATGTACCACATGACAGTTGTGTTGTCTGTTAGAATCAACACCTGCCCTGGAAGAAGTAAATCCTTGAAAGCTATTAATGCAAACTGGACTGCTAACATCTCCTTTAGATTGATATGTAGATGTTGTAGTCTGGCAGGCCACTTGTCTTGTATCCACTTTCCATTTAGATGAGCTCCCCAAGCTTTGTCTGAGGCATCTGTCGTTAAAATCTGACTCGCCTCTGGGCGGGTCACAGAGAGTCCCTTGTTTAGGTGACATTCCTGAGCCCACCACAAAAATTCCTTTTGAATGCAAGGTATTATTTGAATGACAGTGTCTAGATCCTGGCAGTGCTGTGTCCATACATTTTTGAGATACCATTGTAGCTTCCTCATATGCAGTTTGGCATTGGGAAGCACCAGAATACAAGATGCCATGAACCCTAAGGCTTGAAGGACTGTCCTTGCAGTCAGCCCGGACTGATGAGATAGCTGATGGAAGTAAAGGGATAGACTCTTTTGTTTGTCCGGGGTTAAAAGGCCATCTGGGATGCTGTATTCAGTCTCACACCCAGAAAGCACATGTCTTGAGAGGGTACTAGACTGGACTTTATTTCGTTCACAGAATACCCTAGGCATCTTAGCACTGCTATCACATATTCCAAATGACGAAGAAGCTCTTCCCTTCCTTGAGCCAGAATCAGGCAGTCGTCCAAATAAGGATAGATCTGTATTCCTTTCAGCCTGAAGAAAGCTATCACTGGAGCCAGAACTTTTGTGAACACTCTGGGCGCAGTAGATAAGCCAAAGGGCAATGCAGAGAACTGATAGTGAAAAGTCCCAGCTCGAAAACGCAGATACTTCCTGCAACTTAGTCTGATAGGAACATGAAGGTAAGCCTCCTTGAGATCCAAAGTTACCATCCAATGATCTTTGCCCAGCAGAGGCAAAAGCTGTTGTAACGTCAACATTTTGAACTTGGGAATGTCCAGATAAGTGTTGAGGATAGATAGATCCAAAATTGGTCTCCACGTGTTCCCCTTCTTTGGTACTAGGAACAGGCGAGAATAAAATCCTAGGCCCACTTCTGGCAAAGGGACCGGCTGTATGGCCCCTAGTTGAAGTAACAGAGAAATTTGCTTGTGAGCCTCTATTCTTTGTTGAGGAGGAACGTCTGGCATGCCTCTGAAAGGAGGCAAGGTATGGAAATAAAACCTGTAACCTTGGTGTATGATATCCAGTACCCATTTGTCTTGGGTAATTAAACTCCAATTTTCTTTGAAAAGTGCCAACCTTCCTCCCAAAGGTGCCGCCAGGCGAGAAGGCTCGGGCAGCTGAAAAGGTAGGTCATTGGGTCTGTTTGAAAGGACTGACCCCTGCCCTCACCTGAAGACTGTGCAGGAGAACTCCCTGTTCTAGGCCTGAAAGAGCCCTGAGCTCTACCCCTACCACGTCTAGATCTACCCCTAGACTGGGAATCATAAGAAGGATACGTCCACCCTTTAGCAGGCCAATTTCTGCTAAACTTTGGAGGCTGAACCTGCAAAATATCTTTAACAGTCTGCATAGACTTAGCTTTGTCTTCCATTTTCTTTAAAACTGCCTCAACAGGAGGACCAAACAACACGTCAGATTGTAAAGGAGCATCTAAAATCCTTGTTTTAACATGTTCAGACAAATTTTGATCCCTTAGCCAGGCGTGCCTGCGAAGAACTGACCCAGTGGCAGCCACCCTAGACGAGGCCTGTACAGCATCAAAACCGCATTGCAAAGAATGCTTACCCACCTGTTCAGAAACATGTACTAAATCTTGCAACTCTTTACAATCAATACCTACTGCCAGAGCATCAACCTTAGACTTTAATTGTGAAAGGAGATAGTTTTGGTATTTTAACATGTGAAACTGGCAATTCAAAGCCCTCATAGCAAGAGTGGAAGAAGTATAAACTTTCTTTCCCCATCTATCCAAGGCCCTAGCCTCTTTGTCTGCAGGAACCGGATTCTTAACAACAGAAGCCTTAACACCTTTAGGCCCCTGGCTAACAGTTTCTGGGTCTGCCCTAGGACTCTTAAAAGATACTTATGAGCTTCAGGCACCCTGTAATACCTATCCGGCTTAACAGGAGCAGGAGGCAAAGAATCAGGATTAAGAAAAGCCTCTGTAAAAACATCTTCCACTACATCCAAAACAGGAGGTATAGCCAAAGGCCTATGCTGGGGTAAAAACAAAAATTCCCTAAGCCTTTTCCTGGAATCAGAGAAGTCCTGACCTTCCCACTTAAAATGCTCCCTCATGGAATGAAGAGTTTCTGAAAAAGAAAAATCCTCAGGAGGAGAAGCAGAAGGAGTAGAATCATCCACATCAGAATCAGAATAAGGAGAGTACTCCTGCAAGTCTTCAGCCGAAGACTCTGACACATCTGAAGCCTGCTCAAAGCCCTCCAGCTCAGGCTCCACCCTAGGCCTCTTATCAGGAGGGGGCATAGAACCCCTAATCAAAGTAATCAAATCTTCTGCCATTTTAAGCATATGCTTCTTGGGCACAGTACCTGAAGAGCTAGGGGTAACACCAACTGAAGCTAAACCTGGCCTGCCCGTGGGAGAAGCCTTAGAAACAGAAGGAGAGGGCCTAGCCACCCTAGGAAGGGAGGGAGTATAGTAACCTGAGAAGCCCCTCAGCTTGACTTGCCTCCTGAGAGGCCACATCTTGCAATACTAAAGTCTCACCCTGGGAACACAAAGAAACCTCCGGTGGAGCCACCGGCTCCACCGACACCTCTAAAGAACCGCGTCCGGTACAGGCGGTTCTTCCAGCCTAAGCTTAACTGCTTTGTCCTTGCGCTTCTTGAAGAAGCGTCGGAGCATCCGGCGGCATTTTATAATTGCACCGCTTCCCAAAGACTAACCTTGCACAATCCAACCTCCTCTTTATAGTGCGTTTATTAAATCTAGCACAAGGCGACAGCCAACAACGTCGTGCTCAGGCCCTAAGCAAGGAATACACAAAGTATGATAATCTCTATGCGGTATCTGTTTCCCACAAGAAATGCAATTATTGACTTTTTCTGACATCCGGTAAATCACTGAGGCAAGAAAAACTAAAATATTCCCCAACGGGTACTTAGCCAACTTTGAACTCGGTCTGAAACTTCGAAATCGAAAAATCTCAGAACGCCAACCGGCACTTGCAATGCTGCTTCTGCATCGGACCATGCGGCAAAAAAGACTGAGGATATGACGTCGGTCATGCGCATTTGTACCCTGACGTCCTGATGTCAGTCAAATGCGCCTTGACCGACGTCAGCCTTATACTTTGATATTCGGGCCGACCGAGGACAGCGGACTACCCAAGTGTAAGGACTGCAGCAATGTGAGATGAAGAACATCATGGAACGTTATGGTAAGAACATAACTTTTTTTATGTTATGTTGTCCCTATCTCACCTTCCTTCTTTCTGTTTGGGACAGCGTCCCCAGCACCTAAATCCTGGGTGGCTCATTGGAAAAAACTCTTCAGGACCATGGATCCAAAGGATGCCCTGTTCTGGGAGGTCACGTCTACTTTGTAATGAGTAATGAAGGTATGGGGGTTAGCCCATGTTGCTGCTGCATACATAGAATCTAGAGGTAGTCTAGCTTGAAAAGCGATAGAGATAGCCAAAGACCTATTCGAGTGTCCTCTAATCTTTCCTGGGATTTTCATGTTCGTGACTCATAAATATATGTGATGGTGTTCGAAAGCCACTTTGACGAGGTTACTTTTGAAACCTAAGAACCTTGCTTCTTCTCTGAAAAGGATATAAATAATTGGTCTGATTTTCTAATATCCTTGGTTCTATGTAAATAAAAGCGAAGCTGCCTATGAACATTCAGTTGATGGAGCTTACACTCTGCCTTGTTGCCATAATTGGGGAAGAAAACAGGAAGGTTCTCTTACTGGGGGTCTTAATAGGGCAGTACCTCGTAAGAAGGCCTTGCACAGTTTATGTGACATGACGTTAGAATCTAAGTGTCCTAAGTGAAAATTGGAAATGGCAGCCAGTTGCACCCAAATCGTAGCTGCAGCTGCTCCTTGTTCAAAGGTTTCAGCCAAAAAAATCAAGAATCTTAAAAATAGGTGCAGTAAAAGGATCAATCTCATTCTTTTTTGCCCAATAAGAGAACCTCTTCCATTTACTAACATAAAGTTTCCTGGTAGTGGGTTTGTGAGAAGAAACCAAAATGTGCTGAACCGCAGGGGAGATTTCTGGAAGTCTGGCTAGGACTGGAAGTGGAGAAACCAAGCTGTCAACTTGAGAGTTTGTATGAAGGGGTAGAGAGCACCTGATTGATGTGCCAGGAGGTCTGGAACAGGGTCCAGAATCTAAGGCTCCTCTTGCAGGTGATGCCAAAGGAACGGAAACCATATCTGACGAGGCCAGTAAGGGGCAGTAAGGATCAATTTGCAACCCAACAATTTTGCTATTTGAAGAACTTTTTAAATTAGAGGAAATGAGGGGAAGGCATAAAGCAGTCCCGGGGGCCAATCATGAACAAGTGCATCCCTGGGTGATTGTACCGGTGCTGGGACTAGGGTGAAGTAGCTGCTGCATTTGTTGTTTAGGGGAATAGCAAAGAGATTGCAGCATAGCTGGTCCTATCTGCGAAAAATCAGATACGCAATTTCCTGTTTCAGGGACCACTCGTGAGGCATAAGTATTGGCCTGCTGAGCTTGTCCGCTATCACGTTGGATTTCCCTGGGATGTGCATTGCGATCAGAAAATGTTGGGAAGACATCACCCATTGCCATACTCATAGAGTCCCCCGACACAAGGGGTAAGACCTGGTTCCGCCCTATTTCCTGTTTGTTGATATACCACTCCACTGACATATTGTGCATCTGTATTGCTATAGTCCCTGAAGGAAGAGAGTCTTGAAGTGCTTGCAATGCCAAGCACACCGCCCTCATCTCCAGAACATTGATGTGCAAATGGTACTCGTGGTTGCCAAGTCCCTTGAACAGTCTGTCCCAGAAATTCCCCACCCCATCTGGGAAGCATCCGTAGTCACTGTGGCTACCAGCTGGGGGGGTTAGGAACGGTCTGCCTAGGGTGACCTGGGGGAGTAGAGCTACCACTGCAGATCCCTCCTGCGGGACTCTGTTATTGAAATCAGATGTGACAGGTAGATCCTGGAATGACCATTGAGTGAAAAGGAGCCACTGCAGAATTCTCATATGGAAGCGTGCCATAGGGACCAGAGTAATTGCTGCCGCCATAGAACCCAAGACCTTCAGTACGTACTGTGCCTGAATTCTCTTTTTTGTCATGCGTACTGAGACTTGTTGATGAATGGTAGAGACCCTTTCTTGAGGAAGCCTCACTATCATGTCTCTTGTATTTAATTCTGCCCCTATAAATGTAATACACTGACAAGGCAACAAGGCAGATTTTTCGTAATTTATCGTGATGCCTAGTTGTGCACAAGTGTGAATTGTGTGGTCCTGTACTTGTATCAGGTGATGCTCGGTGGTGGCAATAAGGAGCCAGTCATCTAGATACGGAAACACCTGGAATCCTAGACACCACAGGTGAGATGTAACTACTGTCATGCATTTGGTGAAGACCCTGGGGGCTGTAGTGAGACCAAAGGGCAGAGCTCTGAACTGATAATGACTGGCTCACAGCTGGAAGCAGAGCTATCTCCTGAATCACCTGTCCATTTTTATATGGTAGTATGCATCCTGGGGATCGATAGAGCATATCCAATTGTCCTGAACCAAAAAGGGGAAAATGGACTGCAGTGTCACCATCCGGAACTTGGTTTTCTTTACTGATTTGTTTAGTCTGCTGAGATCCAAAATGGGCCTCCAGTCCCCTGTCTGTTTTGGAACTAAAAAGAACCTTGAGTAAGTTCCGGATTCGATTTGGTCTGCAGACTTTCTGGATGGCTCTTTTTTGTAGCAACCTTCATACTTCTAGGTTTGCCTGATCCCGAAGATTGGGTGGAACATCTGGGATTGACTGTTGTGCTCTTTTAGGAGGTGTTTGGGAGAAGGGAATTTTGTAACCCCCGGATATTATGGACCATATCCATGCATCTTCTGTTATGATCTGCCAGGCTTTTGGGTACAGTGATAATCTGCCCCCATCTGCCTCCAGAGGTGGACAGCTGGGCAACCCATCAGGGGTGCTGGAAGGGCCTAGCAGAGAAAGTATCCCTGTCGCCCTGCTGCGGAAGCCCCCAGCCACGAGACCAGCGTCTCCCATTATTATTTCCCCTCTGCCCCTGGGGGAATTTTCTCCATGTGTGTCAGGCAAAGCTCCTTGGGATTTCTGGAACCACATCTTACCACTCTTCTGACCTTTGGGGTAAGGTCTGGAAGGAGTGTAAAAATGTACTCCCGCAGCAGAGAGAGTTTTGCCATCTTATTCACACCTGGTAAGAGTCTCTTTTACTTGAGGCCCGAACAAAGAAGAGCCATCAAAGGGGGCATTTGTAAAGGAGGACTTGATGGGCTCCACAAATTGACAAAGGTACATCCAGGAGTGTCTCCACAGAGCAACTCCTGTGCCTGCAGTCCTACTCGCTCCATCTGCCACGTAACAAATCAGGCACATGGAGGAGTTAATGATTGAGGTCAAGGTCGCAAGCTGGTTAGCCATTTTGTTCACTGCTCCCTCAGCTGTAGGATCCTGAAGGGTCTCTCCTAACTTCCTAAGGAGATCCCTATGAAGTCTTGTAAAGTGTAATAAGTAGTTCAGCAACCTGAGTGTAAAGGCTGCTGATGAAAACATATGCTTCCTATACCTGTCCATTGTCTGGGACTCCTTGTTAGGCAGATGGACAGAAGAGGAAGTTTCTGCAAGTTTCTTCTTGGTGGCTGCTGCCACCATCATAGCATCAACAGGCACTCCTTTTGAAAGAAATTGTTTATCTTCAGGGGCAGTTATAAATTTATAAGGCCTCCACGGAACTGGTTCCATGGTTTCTGGAGAGCTCCATGACTTTCTACTCACTACAGTTAAAAGTGGGTCAAAAGGCAGAGACACCCAAAAGGTGGAGGGTCGGGAACCAAAAGCGTCCAGGTACATGGACTCATCCTCAAAAGGGCAAAAGACTTCCAGTTACCCCTCTGTCTAAGGATTTCCAGGATGTCTGAAAAAGAGATATCTCTGAATCCTCCAAGTCTGTGCCTGAGGTCACAGACTCAGGGCAGTCCAAATGCTTCCTCTTGCACTTTTTCTTCCAAGGAACCTCCTCTGAGGCATGCTCAGGGGAAGTTTCGGAAGAGGTGGGGTCATTCAATGGGGCATCCTGGGTCATAGGTTCCCTACGCTTAGGGTGGAGGGGAGGTTCCGAGGCAGACACTGGTATAGAAGGGGAAGGAGCCAATGGAGCCAAGGGTGGAGTGGTCTCAGCAGATAGCACACTCCTCATCACCTTGAAGGCCCCGCATTCGTGGATGGAGAGAGACTCCGGCACCAAAGAACCTGAAGACCTCCTCCAAACTGACGGCGATGGCTCCAAGGCTGATGTAGGAGCTGAGATCACCTGCACCGAAGCACCAAGGGGGGGTGGTTGGACAAGAGTCCAATACCACTCCCCCCCCCAGAGCCAACAAGAGAGCATCAGCCTCAGATCCCTCGACAGACCGAGGTATCTAGGAGATCGGAGCGGTGGTTGGAACTGACAAACCTAGGGTTGCCGGAACCGACGGTTCCACCACCATGACTTCCATGCACTCCGGCCCTGAACTGGATGCAGTCGGAGGAGGAATCGATGAAAAGATTGGTTGGGCAGATGGCACCACTTCCTTCTGGGCTGGGCTCGACAACAATTTTGCAAATACCGGTGTCTTGAGCAGCCTCTTCACAAGCTTCTCCACATCATCATCTGAAAGGCTCCTGGATGACCAGGAGGAGTGTGCAGAAGACCAACTACCTGCCACAGATTGTAAAATAGGAGACTGTGGAACAGATCTCACCAGCTCCAAGGAAGGGGACCTAGATCTTTTGTGAGTCTGGGACATCTCCGAGACTGCTGATGGAGCCGCCGGAGAGAAAGTCTTACCAGAGCCAACTACTCCGAAGGTTCAGAAGACTTGTCTTTTGATTTGGTCAGCACCGAGGATGGAGCCGACGAAGATGCAGGTTTACTGTCCTGTTTTTTGCAGGCTGTGTTTCTCCAGATGCAGCTTCAAAATGGGTTTTTAATAAACCTCGTAGAATAAGCTTGTTTCGTCTCTCCTGCAGGACTCGTGCACTACAGCCATGACAGATGGAACACGAATCCTGCAGGTGAACAGCCCCAAAACATTATCGCAACTTGTGTGCCCATCTATAAGGGACATTTTTTGGCAACACGAGTCGCATTTTTTAAACCCTGATGGTTTTGGTTCCTTGGACATGGTAAAGTACCTGAAACAACAATAAAGTGAACACACTTAACTGACAAGAAACACAATTTTTTTTTTTTTTTTTAACAAGAGAAGGAACAAGGAGGTAGACTCTAATTTAAATGGCTACTTCCCCTAAGGAAAGAATAGCCTCTAACTAAAATGGTTTCTCCTTAAAGTAGAAAGGAGGGACAGAAAACAGGGGAAAGCCCTCTAACTTAAATGAGCTACTGACAGGGATTACAAAGGCAAGGTAGGCCCATGGAAATGATGGCCACAACAAAAGCAACAACAAACAACCAAAGGTTTTAAAGAGGGGTAGAAGAATATGAGGAAAGTTAGACTAATGCTACAGTATACAAAAAGATATCCAAAACCTGTCACAATTTTCACAATTTAGTACAAGAAAAAACTACTTAGCCTGGGCCAGCAGAAGACAATCTCGACGCTGCAAGCGGCAAACAAGATCTGGGTAACTACCGCTAGGCATGTTGGGATAGGGGTTGGCCTCGAGCCAGTAAAGACTTTTCAAGCTATAGTATGTGGCCGAGTCGGAGCTGATATCGGCTCAAAGCCCCAAACAGAAAGAAGGAAGGTGAGATAGGGACAACATAACATCTATTTTTTTTCTGACTATGCTGATGTTTTTGAAGAAAAAGTTAGACAAACTCCCAGTTGTGTACTCCATGAAGTTAGACCATGAAGTAAGCCCAGTTATCAGACCAGCATGGAAAGTTTTGGTAACCTTGTAAGGCAGAGTCAAAGCTGAGCTAGACAGAATGGTGCATCTAGGAGTAATTTGCCCAGTAAAAGAACCAACTGAATGGGTATCCTCCATGGTGGTAGCTCATAAGAAAAGCTCAGATGATATTAGAATATGTATTGATCCAAGAGATTTGAACAAAGCACTAAAACAACCTCATCATCCAATGCATACAGTCGAAGAAGTTACTACTCTTATGCCAAATGCCACTATTTTTTCTGTCTTAGATGCAAAATGTTCATTTTGGCAAATTTTACTTGACCGAAAATCTTTATTATTAACCCCATTCAGCACACCATTTGGAAGGCACAGATTTTTGAGAATGCCATTTGGGATAAATTCTACCAGTGAAGTCTTTCAGAGTGCAATGGAGCAAATTTTTTCTAGCTATCCGTGTGCTATAATAGTTGATGATATTCTTGTAGGAGGCAGTGGTGATGTCGGACATGATAGAAACCTCAGGAAAGTTCTGGAATGTGTTCATAAAGTGAATCTTAAGTTAAATCCTCAGAAATGCAGGTTCAAGCTACAAGAAGTTACTTATGTGGGTCATTTGTTTACCATTTCAGGCTTACGGCCAGATCCTTCTAAGAAAACTGCAATTCTTGAGATGACAGCTCCAAAACAATGTCACTTCCTTGCAACATTTTCTTGGCATGGTCAACTATTTCGGCAAGTTCATTCCAGATTTGAGTGACCTTTCTGCACCGGTAAGAGCTGACATGCAAAGATGTAACTTGGTCCTGGTTAGACCAACACCAAAGAGCATCTGATGTCCTGAAACAGAGAATTGCCAGTCCACCCACTTTAAGACATTATTGATGTTCACAAACCTGTAACTCTTTCTTGTGATGTTTCGAAGTTTGGTCTTGGTGCAGTCATTCTTCAACAGGGCAGACCAATAGCCTATGCATCCAGAACTCGGACCCAAATCAAGATGCAGTATGTTCAGATAGAGAAAGAGCTCTTGGCAATTGTGTTTGCATGTTCAAAGTTCCATGATTTTATTTATTTATTTTTTTATTTTTTTATTTAACATTTGTTGACTGGGAATGTCCGACTAGGTTCCACAGAGCCTGTTTTCAGCGGAGGCCCGGGGAGAAACGCTCCAGATTTATGGCTGACCTATTCAAAATGAGACAGGCCACCAACCCTTGGTCACTATTTTGAAAAAGCTTATGCACACAGCTCTTGCGAGATTGCAACGCATGATGTTGAAATTGCAAAAGTACAATTTTCACTTGGTTTATTCAAAAGGCAATCTTCTTTATCATGCTGATACTTTATCCAGAGTGCCCAGAAAAACACTGAACAGTATGAAAATGAGAAACCTGAGTTTGAAGTCATGGAATTGAGAAATTTTTCTTCCATATGTCTTTGTCTTGATGAGCTTAGAAGTCACACAGCTTCAGATTCAGTTCTCCAGAAGTCAACCACTTTATCAGTCGAAGATGGCCGTCAAAGCAATCCTTTTTTTCCACCAGATGTGCAGCAGTTTTTTTCCTTACAGAGACAAGATTTTGCTGGAAGATGGTATCATCATGAAAGGTCCAAAGACGATTGTTCCAAAATCCTTGCAACAAGAGTATATAAAAAGCTTGCATTGTGGCCACCATGGAATTGATTCTACCAAAATATGGGTGAGAGGACTAGTATTTTGGCATTCTATGTCAAAAGATATTGAGAAAGAAGTTTCAACTTGTTCTGTTTGTAATAGTACTAAACTTCATCAACAAAAAGAACCACTTCAGCTAAGCCAGATTCCGAAGTTCCTTGGTCGACAGTAGGAATAGATATTTTTGAATGGAATGGTCAACATTACTTGGTGTTAGTAGACTCTTATTCAAATTGGTTCGAGATTGACCTGCTTCCTAATTTGACATCCAGTACTGTCATTACGAAGTTGAAGAGACATTTTTCTGTCCATGGTAGTCCTCATAAAGTTGTTTCTGGCAATGGTGCACAGTTTACAAGTCAGCATTTTAAAAGATTTGCTGAAATGTGGGCCTACTTAGAGGCAATCTTGACTTACAAAGCCGTGCCTGACCCAGCTCAGTTAGACATGCTACAGCTAAAAAATCCTAATCCCTCTGCACACATGCTCCACAGACCTAAACCTTATTACCACAATCAACAAAACATGCTGGAGGAACAGGTTCATAACCCAGAGACTGCCCATGTTATGGAATAGACTTCGCATACATGTAAAAAGGCAAACAGGTCCACCACAAGAATAGAGTCACAATAAGGCTAAGACCACTGGAAAATGTAGGAAGCAGTTTAATCCACAACTGAGCGCTTTCACCAGAAACCTGGTATCATCAGAGTCAAGCAGAGCACCTCACTGACCCTCTTCAACAGAAATCTTGATGAGTGGATGGGAAATAGAAAATTCACCTCATGGATCACTCCAGCAGCTTTACTTGACAGAGGCACTGGGAACTAAGGTCGGGTGGCACGATGCCAGGGTAATCTTATGGGCTAGGCTTGTAAAGGCTCCAGGGCCATTAGCCTAGTACACATCTATGAACCTATGAAGTCTGTTCATGTTACAAGTAGTCTTGATTACCCACAATCAAATGGCCTGGCTGAATGTGCATGTCAAAGTGCAAAACAGCTGTTGGAAAAGTCTAAACGTGACAATACTGATATTTTTCTAAATCTGCTTAACCTCAGAAACATACCTCATGACAATCTTCTTGATTCACCTGTCCAGAGGTTAATGTTGAGACAAACCAGAGCCACACTGCCAATCAGTAAATAATTGTTGGTTCCAAGTGGTTCCAAGTGCTAAAACCAACAAAACAGTAAAAGCTCAACTCCTAAAGAACCTTTTGTCCCAAAATTCGTACTATGATAAAACCAGCAAGCCTTGAATCCATTACAACAAGGAGAGATAGTGAGGATGCACACAGCAAAAGGATTTGACTGAACAGGACTTGTGAAACATTTGTGTGAAGAACCGAGATAGTACATCACTGAGTCGCAAGGCATGGAATTTAGACGGACTTGGAAACATTTACTACTGGCGTCCTAGCCAGTGTTGCAACATTTTGCTTATAACAAAAACTCTAATTCTCAGCATGATTTGCCTATGTGCTCCTGTTCCTGAAATGGTCAGTCTTATTAAGCCACATTTAGTTTCCACCAATGCAAACTGTATAGCAATATGAACTGTTAAAGTAATAGTGATTTATTTACAAATTGAAACATTTGTGCACAAAAAGAAAAAGAAAAGAGATGCAAATGAGCAATGTAAATTTCTGAAAACTATTTTGAATTACTAGCTTTAAACTGAGCACTGTTCTTTGTGTGTGGAATGCATATACTTTCTTCTGTAAAGAGGGTGTTGCTTACTGGGAAAAGAAAACTTCACAGTCTGATGATTAAAAATGTGGAATCTCATGATGTTAAACATGGTATAATATAAGAAGGAATCAGTGCAGAATGTAAAATGATAATAACCTGTCATCATTCTATGCTGAAAGCATGAAAAGACTAAACAAATTTCTGAATTAATGTACTAGTAATACAAAACAGACTTAGGACTGTGCAACATCCGATTTCTATTAATTTTCCTGCAAAAGAATTGTATCCTTATCAAATAAGTTTCAGAAACAAATATACCACCAAAATGCACTGGTAGCATTGGGTGCTTTTTATGCTATATTTATTGTTCCTTTGGCAAAAATGCACAGAATATTTTGCCTCTATTATGAACAGATTTACAAGAATCTCAAGCCTTTTCAATAAAGATGATAGATATCCTTACCTTCTTCAGAACAGTAGCAGCAATGTTCTGTGGTGCTATCCACCAAAGTCTGACCCTGTTGGGGGTTGAAGAGTCAAAGAAAAAAAAAACAAAAAAAATGGCAATTAGACCCAAAGAAAACAAATCTCTGGAGACATAAATGCTAAAATATGTGCTTACTTTTCTTCTATACGGTACCTGTCAGGTGCTTAAAATATATTCCCTGGTTTGTTCACCATAATCAGTTAATCACAGATGACTGAATACAATTTTAAGGCTGTTATGAAAATAAAGACTCTTTATAAGACTGGCCCTGAACATTTTAGATTGTTATATTCATTTATTCATTCTTATTCACAGTGCACAGATGCCAGGTAACACTTTCATTGTAAGAGTTTTTAAATTACATAAATGTACAATTACAGTCAGTAGTCCATAGCTCTTTTCAGAATTAAATGTCTTAAATCTGCATAAAGTTTATGGTGTACAAAGCACTGGTGCAACCATTGTTTTTATATAGCAATGAAACATGGTCAGTAAAAGCAGTGCATCTAAGGAAGCTTCAAGTGATGGAGATGAAGTGCCTGAGATTAGTAATAGGATGCACAATTGTGGGAGAGATGAAGAAATAAGGATATCAGAGTGGTAGATAAAGTAACCTCAATTGTGTGTAAAAAGCAAAACTATGGTTGCTAGGTAATATGTGTAGGAAAGCAGAAAGTACATTTGAGTAAGTAAGACTTACTATTATAATACTAGATGTCTGAATGATCACTGCTCCAGTACCCTTAGCTATATGGGTAGTATCCAGCCAAGGATTTAACAGTTAGACAGCTTCCAAAGCTTCAGGGTAGTGTGAGCTGACATGACTAAAGGACAAGTTTGGGCATGAAGCCTTTCAGAGCTTTCCTGCCAGCAGAGACAGGGGTCTGAGCACCGAAAGGGCAATGCTAAGAACAACAAAAAACAACCCTGGAATAAGATACACACCAAACAGACAGGGTGGAGGGACAAAGTGGCTACTGCAGCATGATCATTCAAACATCTACGGTTATGGTAAGTTTACTTACACGACTGTACTATGTTCATCATACTGATTACTGTTGCAGTAGCCTTAGCTATAAGGGAAGATTACGTTAGCTAGCTACATTTGGGAGGTGGAAGGAGAAGAGTCTAGGAGCCCCTGGAGAATGCTCCTAGCAAAGCTTGATCTGGACTTAGAGAAGGAATCAAGCTTGTAGTGCTTTGTAAAAGTATGTACAGAAGACCAACTAGCAGCTTCTAGAATCCACTGCTTTCCAAAAAGTCATATATGAAGCCAAGTCCCTGGTAGAGTGGGCCTTGCTTCTGCCTGGAATAGTTTGTTATGTTGAGTATAACAACAGGTAATAGCTTTGATAACCGTTTGGAAATAGTTTGTTTTGGCACAGGTTGCCCCTTCTTCATATCTTCACAAGAAATGAACAATTGATCTTGATCTAAATAATTTAGTTCTGTCAAGATAGTACCAGAGTTGTCTGTGAAGATCCAAGGTATGGAATATCTTTTCTCCCTCATTTTTAGTTTTGAGAGAGAATATGGGGAGATGAATGGTTTAGTAAACTAGGATACCACTTTAGGGATAAAAGAAGGACTTGTTCTCAAAGAAACTATGTCCCTATGAAAAATAAGAAAGTGCTGATTCACCACAAGAGCTTGCAACTCAGATATCTTCTTGCAGAGGTCAAAGCAATCAGTAAAGCTGTTTTCCATGTTAAGAATCTCAAGTCAGCCAGATTAGCTGGTTCAAATAGAGCAAGTGTTAGCTTCTCCAACACAAAATTAAGATCCCAAGGAGAGACCACCAGTTTTCTTGGAGGCCGCTTATTCAAAACCCCTTTCAAGAACATTTTGACATGAGACTGCATTGAAAGAGGGAGATTCATGGGCTGACATACTGAAATGGCCAATAAATGAAACTTGATACAGGAATAAGAAAGGTCATAGGACAGTACAACTAGTCCTAAATGGGTGCTGGTTATGTTGTTAGAACTAACTAGAAAACTCTTTCCATTTGCTAATATATGATTTTCTAGTAGCAAACTTTCTTGTCTCCATTAGTCCCTACTGCAGATCCTCAAAAAACAGATGCCTAAAATGAATTAAGATGTTATTATCCAGGCAGTCAATTGAAGTTGATTGATATTGGAATGTATCAAACAACCTTGTTCTTGTGTGAGTTGATCCAGTCTGTGAGGAAGTTTGTGGTAACTGCTCATGGCCATTTCCAAACGAAGGGGGAACATAGTTGCCTGTGCCAGAATGGAATCACCACAGTGATCTTCAGGGACTCTTTCTGAATCCTCAGAAATATCTTGAATATTAGTGGAAAAGGTGGAAAGCATACAAAAACATTCCTGTCCAAGGAAAGAAAGGGCATCTGTCTTCTAGACCTTTTTGCATGGAACAGAATCTTGTCAGTTGATTGTTCAGAGAGGAGGCAAAGAGGTCTACTTGAGGAACTCCCCACAGATGGATAAAATCTTGGAGGACCCCAATCTAATTTCCATTTGTGAGGGTCTGCCCTGGTCCTGCTCAACTTGTCTGACACACAAGTACAGAACGTAGGATTCCTGTAGAGTAAGACTATACCATGAGGCTGTATCTTAAGCTAACATGGCTAATTTGCAAACAGGGTACAACCTGGATCCCAATCGCTTGTTGATGTACCACATGACTGCGGTATTGTCTGTAACCACTTGAAGAGGTCTGGGGGACCAAAGTTGGTTCAGAGAGATCACTGCCTTGATCAGGGCAAGCTTCTCCTTCATATTTATGTGCTTGAGTCTGTCCTTGGTGTACTTTTATTCCTGCTAAAACTGCTCCCCAATCAGAAATCAGAGTGTTTGTGGTGACTGCTTTGGAGCAGGGAGGGAAAATGGAAGACCTGGATTTAGGGATATCTGTTGTCTCTGCCAAAAATATTTTCTTATGACAAACCCCAGTACTGAACTTTGAAAAATGTTTCTTATGACAAACCCCAGTACTGAAATTCGAAAAGAGAAAGAGATTTGAGATACCACTCTTATCTTTTTCATGTGGAGTCTTGCCATGGTTATCATGAGAATTGTAGATGCCGTGAGACCCAAAATCCTGAGTTTTTCCCTTCACAGCAACCGAAGTCTGAGTGGAAAACCTTAGAACTAGATCTAAATAAAGAACTATTGTTTCATGTATTAGAAAAGCTCTTTGAACTAAAGTGTCTACTTGCCATCCCAGGAATACAATCTTGTATAAAGAGGTCAAGGAAGACTTTTGAATCTTCACTTGGAATCCCAGCTTGTATAAGAGATCTCTCACCCAAAAGAGAAACAGATACCTGATACTTTGAAAAAGACTCTGCAAAGATAGGCAAGTCACCTAAATATGGAAAATGAGAATACCCCGTAGCCTGCAATGAGCTATAACTGGAGCCAGACACTTTGTGAACACTCTTGGTGCAGTGGATAGTCCAAAGGATAAGGCAGAGAACTGATAATGTGATCCAGACACACAGAGCATTAAGAAACATCTGAAGTCTGTATGAATAGACATGTAATGATAGGCATCTTTTAAGTCATGACATGACATGAAACTTGAAAGAAGAGGAAGAGTTGACAGGTTGTGAAGTTACATCATTTTGAATTTGTGCACAATTACAAACTGGTTTAGGAAAGCTAGATCCAGAACTGATCTCCAAGACTTTTCCTTTTTTGGCATTAGAAACATCTTTGAATAAAAACCCTTCCCACCTGGGAAGAAAGGACTGGTTCTATCAGCATGTGATGAAGAACCAGTGAAAACAATCTGTTCTGAAGGATGACGAATTATCCCTGGAAAGGAGGAATTTCCTCTGACTGCAATTTGTAACCATGATGAATGATTTTCAGAACCCATTTCCCTGAAACAATCTGTTGCCAAAGAGAAAAATGGAGCTTCAGACCTTCTGGAAGAAAAAAAGGGGCCAGGGTGAGAGGGTTTCACAAGGTCTCTCGAACAGTCATTCAGACTTGTTGGATTGTCTTTGGTTTTAGGAGGTTGAAGACTTCTTTTCTGGAACCCTTTGCTATTTCTATGTAATTGGCTTTCTAAATGCATTTTGTTGAGACTGTTTATTCTGTTTTTTTTGCCAAAACTTGATGAGGAGATAGGAAGTCCTTTGAAAAATTTGGAAAAGAAGGGATGAAAAAATCTTAGACAGTCCATGAGTTAGCTAGGCCCTTTCATCTTTTTATTACTTCTGCAGCATAGAGACCAAACAGTAAATTTCTATCCAAGGGAAAATTTAAAATCAGATTTTCAACATCATCTGGGAGGTTCTAAGAATGCAGCCATGCAAACCTGCTCAAAACATCATCAACGGCCATAGCCATGGAAAAAGTATCAACAGTTATATACACTGTAAACAATGAGTAGTCACATGTGCAGCAGAAGAAACTAAGTTATTTAAAGCAAATGTTTCATCACAAGAAGAAATTACAGATAAAACATTTCTCATACTTTCACAATTTGCCAGAACAAACTATAACATAAGTGTCTGACAATTCACAATTCTGAAAATCAGAGTTGCAGAAATATATACTATTTTGTATAGCTATCAATAATTTCCTCCTACTTGTCAGAAAGAGTAGGATTGGAATTAACTAAGTGCTTAGTATCACTAGTTTCAATTAAAGCTATAGTGGCTGGATCAGGTTTAGGAATAGTGCATAAAAATGTAAAAGACTGAGGAACTTTATACATCTGCCTTTTAGGGGAAGCTGGAAAAAGCAGAATATCACTAACCAGAACAGCAAAATAACAGCAAAAGAAGAGAACCACAGATGCTAAATCCAGTAAAAAAAAGTGTTTATTGGTAAGCGTTTTTGTCAGGTTTAAAATCACCAAACTTTTTCAGACAGCATTTAACAAACATACCCAACCATTTATAGCAGTGTCATAACTATCAGCAGCCAATGACATCAAATAAACACCCCCCTTGATTCATTTAAAAAATTCAGGAGCCTACAAGTTTAAAAATACATGTTCCTTAAAGAGACATTCACATCACTATTAATGATGCATTATATCCATCTCCCATTTGAATGTATACATTACATCATGTTTCTAGTGATAAAGAATGTGATTCCCTCTATCATACATTTTTAATTTAAGCAAACTAGAAACGGACACCATATGATTGGGAGGGTGTCCTAATGGTTAAGGTGTTTGCCTTACAAACACAAGGTGCAGGGTTTGAGTCTCACAAGGGATAATTGGCTAGGCTTAAAATGGCTCACAAGGGCAGTTAGCTTAGTACCAATCTATGAACCTATATCATTTAATCCTGGTGGACAATTAGCATTCAAATAAATCTGCCACCATACCTCTTTCTCTTCTAAATATAACTTCCATGGCCCCCACGAGCTTCACTTTGTATCTGTTGTAATACCCCAAATTTGAAAGTATATTGGGGAAATACTTTTAAGTGACTATATAAGGCATTGGTTTCCTTATGTTGTGCAATTTCATAAAAATGCTCATAAATTCTTTGTGACAATTTACGTTGTGTTTTGGCCACATAGTATCCATTACATTGTGTGCATAGGGCAATATAAACCACTGCCTGAGAATAACAATTGTATTTGCCCTTTATTTTTATAGTCTTATCCAATATCTTAGTGCTGTACCCAACAAATATATGCTGGCACTGATGGCACATGCCACATGGTGCCATCTGACAAGTAGATGTCATGGTACCAGTACACTGTCTTTCCAAAATGTTTTTTATATTACTACCCCTTTATTATACTACCATAAGGGTTAATCCAAAGGTGTCCAGCATATCCAAATCCCCTTTTATAATACTCCAATTTTTGTTTAAAATGTCAGTGACTATGTAGCTATCTTCACAAAATGTAGTAACAAAGGTACGAAAGGAAGTATCACTAATACAAGTTAAACTCCTTTCTTGACCATAACAAGATCCATTTATTGCTGGACTATTACTGGTCATAAACTCGTGCGATAATTCTACCTGTGTAACACGTTGATCGGGGTGGGGGTGATATTAAACTTGACCTTTGTATGAAAGGTACATAAAATCCAGTATTTCGCTGCCTTATACCTTTAGTCAGCTCAGCTCAAGCTGCATTGCAGTTTGCGTGTGTGGAAAGTGCCCTGAAGCTTTGGAAGCTAGTCAACTGCTATATCCTGGCAGGATATAATTCATATAGCTAAGGCTACTGCAGTAGTTATCAAGATGAACATAAAAGATTTGTTAAATTAGATTTTGGAGAAACAGGAGGATGGCAAGAGGAGACAAGGATGTCCAGCTAAGAGATGGATAGATTAATGGACTATATGAGAAAAGACCTGTGACAGTCAGGCATGACTGCTGAAGAAGGTATTTATTTATTTATTTGTTGTCATTTATTGACATTTGATTACTGAGAAAGTCTGACTGGGTAGAAGCCCATTTTCAGCAGAGGCCTAGGGAAAAAAGCTCCAAAAAAGGTAGCTGGAGAGTATCTCCAGAACAGGAGAGGTGGTAACAGCTGATGCATCACTCTGACCCCTTGTGAAACTGGGAAACAGAGGTTGGCGATGATAAAGTTTAGAAGGAGCTGCATGCAGCTTGCCTTTATCTCATGCATCATACCTCAGCGCAAATTTAGGAGTTGCATGCTTCTATTCAAAGCTCACTGAGAGTTTCTCAAAGCTGCACTATTCAAGTGGAGTCACCTCTTCACAGCAGGACAATATTTTATGGATGATGATGATAAAGCAATTAGTGGTCTGTCTGTCTGGGAATCTGATGTCTGAATATTATCACTTTCCTTCCAGATGTACTCATATGGATGCTCTCACCTCCATAAATGTGTTAAATGCAACATGGCACCATTCTAAAAGACATATCTTTACATAACTAGTTTCCAAAGGGAAAAAAATACTTACTCGTTTCATTTGCATACCCATTTTGATGTACTACCTTGAATGAAATAAAATTAAAATGGGCTCTTAATTCATCTTTTCAGTGACACTTTTAAATAATATATATCTTGCAATGTTGCAAAAAGTTCACTGCAATAACCTGAAAATGTTCATTTGCATGTCATTATCTTAGATGCAATTTAATTGCAGCTATTGATTATCAAAATGTACCTGATACTGTTATATGGAAATGCATAGCAGTTGAAGTACTTACTGTATGAAAAAATACATACCCACCATTCACACAGGGCAACATAAACTGACTTGAGGAACATGGGCTAATTCATTGGCTAGGCTTATAAGGGCCTAAGGGCCAGTAGCCTAGTAACTTGCTATGATCCTATGAACACACTGAACTGCTACAAATACAAAACTGTCTGTTACAACCTGTTGGGCCAGATTAAGAAAACACTGAATTTACCAGCAAGGGGTTTAGTGGCTAAATGCATGGAAAAGATGGGCAGTCAAAAGAGGGGAAATAAGGAGCATTAATTGCACACACATCAAAACTCGCTGTAAGTCACTCAACAGAAGTAATGAGGCAGACAAGATAAACAATTCAGAAAAGATGCCAACATGACTTGTCACATGTCCTCAAACACTGTCTATGAACCATTTCTGACTGTACATGTAGCATAAGGGAAATATGCATTGTTTTAAGTGTAACTCCTGTGTGCAGCTGCAGCTACTGACAGTATGCACAGCAACACCATTATAGCAAGTTCAATATTTTAAACAAGCCCAGCATTGTGCTAACTCATCCCTCCCCCTCACCTATCACATTATGATGTCTGCTTTCTAAGATCTTCATGCGACTCAGAGAGGGAGGTCTTAATTATCCTGCAACTTAATTTTCCTCACAAAACACCCTAATCATGATAATAATATAATAATTAGAAGTTATGTACCTACCATAACGTTCCATGTTAGTTGTCTTCTCTCGCCTTCTTTCATGCTGGATGGGTTCGGAGCCGATCCTCGGCTCCGACTCGGCACTTGCTTTAGCTTGAGAATTCCTTTTACCAGCTCGAGGCAACCCTATATCCCATGATGCAAGGCGGAACTACCTCAGATCTCGTTTGGTAGCTAACCTACCCTGCTAAGGACTAACCTAACATATTTAGGAAACCCAAGTCCATAATAAAGAGTCCTCTAAAGAAGGCTCAGGAGGAAACAACCTGATAGGAACTCTTCAAGATCTGTCCAGGCCAGGGGGAAGGAGGGAGGGACGCAAGAAAGAAGGCGAGAGAAGACAACTAACATGGAACGTTATGGTAGGTACATAACTTCTAAATGTTAAGTTGTCAATCTCGCCTTCATTCTTGCTGGATGGGACCGCGTCCCTAGCACCTGTATCCCGGGTGGCTCAATGGAACAGACTCTTGAGAACTGTGGAACCAAAACTGGCCCTGTCTCTGGAGGCCAAGTCTAATTTGTAATGAGAGACAAAGGTATGAGGAGTAGCCCAAGTAGCTGCTGCACAAATGGTATCAATAGGTAGTCTATCCTGAAAAGCTGCAGAAGTGGATAGACTCCTGGTTGAGTGTGCTTTCGGTTTAGAAGATAGTTGCTTGCCTCTGAGAGAGTACACATAGGAAATGGTGGAAGACAACCATCTGGATAAGGTCACTTTAGACACTGGGAGACCTATCCTGTTTTCCGCATAGGAGACAAATAATTGGTCCGATTTCCTGAATTGTTTCGTTCTATGCAAATAGTACCTGAGCTGATGATGGACATCCAAAAAATGAAGCTTTTGTTCAGCTCTGTCAGAATAGTTTGGGAAAAAGACTGGTAGATCTATGGATTGATTAATATTGGTTTGAGACACAACTTTGGGGAGAAAGGACGGGTTCGTTCTTAAGGATACCCTGTCCTTATGAAAAACCAAGTAAGGGGAACGGATGCAGAGTGCTTGAATCTCGGAAACCCTTCTTGCTGAAGTGACAGCCAGTAAAAATATAGTTTTCCAGGTCAATAATTTCAAAGAACATGAAGCAGACGGTTCGAAGGGAGGTAACATCAAGGATGCCAACATTAAATTTAGATCCCATTGCGGAGGAGGATGCTTTATCGGCGGCTTTAGGAGAAAAACTCCTCTCAGAAAGGCCTTGCATAATCTATGAGACATAATGCTATTATCATGCAAGCCAACATGATACTTGGAAATAGCAGCCAGTTGAACTTTAACTGTAAATGAAGAAGATCCTGACTGAAAAACCTCAGCCAGGAAATCTAAAACAGAATGCACAGGAGCAGTAAAGGGATCAATATTCCTGGAATTTGCCCAAATAGAAAAGCATTCGCCACTTGCTAGCATAAACAGTTCTGGTGGACGACTTTAAAGAAGACACTAAGATGTCTCTGACTGAATCAGAGATCATCGGAAGCCTGGCTAGGGAAGGAAGTGGAGCAACCAAGCAGTGAGGTTGAGAGAATGAATGGCCCGGTGCTGTTGACCCGACTGGTGGATCAAGAGATCCGGAACTGGGTCCAGATGCCAGGGCTGCACCAGGAGGTGACGATGCAGAGACGGAAACCAAATTTGTCGAGGCCAGTAAGGGGCAATGAGAATCAACTTGGCCCTCAAAACGGTGGCTTTCTGAATGACTTGTGGAATCAAGGGAAAAGGGAGGAAAAGCGTACAGAAGTCCCCGGGGCCAATCCTGGGTTAGAGAGTCTCTCAGGGGTTGGCCTGGTAGGGGGAAGAGAGTGAAAAAATCGGGGCACTTGTTGTTTTGGGGTGTAGCAAAAAGATTGCAACAAGGTGTGCCCCACTTCAGAAAAATCTGATCCACTACAGATTGATTGAGAGACAACTCGTGAGGCATGAGAATGGATCTGCTCAGCCTGTCCGCCAAGAGGTTGGACCTGCCGGGGATGTGCGTTGCTATCAGAAACCGATGAGAGGAGATTGCCCATTGCCAAAGTCTGAGAGCTTCTCGACACAATGGATAGGACCTGGTCCCGCCCTGCTTGTTGATGTACCAGACCACGGACATGTTGTCCGTTTGTACTGCAATAGTCCCCGTGGGAAGAAAGTCGTTGAGGGCTTGCAACGTTAAAAGCACCGCTCTCATCTCCAGGACATTTATGTGCAGATGGTATTCTATGGGTTGCCACGTCCCGTGGACCATCCTGCCCTGATAATGCCCCCCCCACCCGATCAGAGAGGCATCCGTAGTAACTGTGGCAACTGGAGGAGGGGGAACAAAGGGTCGGCCCTGATGAAGAAGAGGGGAAGATATCCACCAGTTCAGATGAGTTCTGCACGATTGTGTGACTAAGATTTCATGCCTCATCGGAAGACTGTGGAACGACCACTGAGTGAATAACATCCACTGCAGAAGATGCATGTGGAAGCGAGCCAGTGGTAGAAGAACAATGGCTGCAGCCATAAGACCTAGAACCTTTACTATCAATCTGGCTTTGACCTTGCTGCCCTGCAATAGAATCCGAACGAATTTTTGGATGTCCAGAATTCTTTGATCTGTTAGTCTGGCTAACATTTTGACGGTGTTTAATTCTGCGCCTATAAAGGTGATAGATTGGCAAGGCCGCAGAGAAGACTTTTCGAAATTCACTGAAATTCCCAAACTCCTGCAAAGCTGCAGAGTGTAGTCTCTGGTCTGAAGAAGCTGACACCTGGTGGTGGCGGAGAGGAGCCAGTCGTCTAAATAAGGAAACACCTGGAATCCTTGACGTCTCAGATGAGCTGTGACCACTGCCATGCATTTGGTAAACACTCTGGGGGCTGAAGTGAGGCCAAAGGGCAGGGCTCTAAATTGGTAATGACTGGTCCCTAGCCGAAAGCGGAGAAACCTTCTGGAGCGCCTGTGAACCTTTATGTGATAGTACGCGTCCTGAAGGTCTATAGAGCACATCCAGTTGTCCTTGCCCAGAAAGGGCAGAATGGACTGAAGCGTGACCATCCGGAATCTTGCCTTCTTGACAAATCTGTTTAGACTGCTCAGGTCTAATATTGGTCTCCAATCTCCCGTCCTTTTGGGGACCAAAAGAATCTCAGTAGACGCGGATCCTACTTGGTCTGCCGGAACAGTCTGGACGTCTCTTTTTCCTAGGAGCTTTGAAACCTCCTGTTCTGCCAAATCCCTTTGACCGGGTGAGATGTCTGGAAGGGATTGTTGAGGTCTGGGATACCTTTCAAGGGGATTTTGTAACCCTCGGATATGATCGACTGTACCCACATATCTTGTGAAAGGGAATGCCAGGCTACTGGGTACAGCGAAATCCTTCCCCGACTGCCTCCAAGGGTGGACAGTCGGGCAACACCTCAGGGGTGCTGAAAGGGCTTCTCAGGAAGAGACTCCCTGTTGCCCTGGTTCTGAGGACCCCCTGCCTCTAGGGCGTCTATTATTGTTACCCCTCTGCCTCTGGGGGTAAACTGACCACGTGTGTCCGGTGTAGCTCCTTGGGCTTTGGAACCACATCTTCCCTCCCTTCTGACCCTTGGGATATGGTCTAGAAGGGGTGGAAAAATGGACTCCAACGGCAGAAAGAGTTTTACCGTCCTGCTCACACCTGGTCAAGGTATCCTTCACCTGAGGTCCGAACAAAGCCGAACCATCAAAGGGGGTATTGGTGAAGGACGCCTTAAAGGGGTCCAAAATTACAAAGCCGCATCCAGGCTTGACGTCTAAGAGCCACTCCTGTGCCTGCGGCCCTGCTCGCTCCATCGGCCGCATAGGATATGAGCCGCATGGAGGAGTTGGATAAGGAATTCAGGATTGCTAGCTGTGAGGCAATCTTTTCTTGAGCCCCAGCAGCAGAAGGATCCTGGAACACTTCACCTAGTTCCTTGAGAATATCTCTTTGAAGCCTGGTGAAGTGACAAAGGTAGTTCAGCAAACGCATAGCAAAGGTCGCTGAAGAAAACATCCACTTTCCATACCTGTCCATGGTCCTAGAATCCTTGTTAGGAGGATAGACAGGTGCTGAAGCATCCGCAAGTTCCTTCTTAGTGGCCGCCGCCACCACCATAGCATCCACAGAGACGCCCTTGGAAAGAAACTGTTTGTCCGTAGGGGCCGTAATAAACTTGGATGGTCTCCTGGGGACAGGTTCCACAGAATCTGGAGCTGCCCACGCCTTCAGAGCCACTACCTGCATAAGTGGGTCGAAAGGCGGAGACACCCAGGAGGTGGAGGGTCGGGATCCAAAAGCCTCCAGGTATACCGACTCATCCTCGGAGGGGTCAGTGGAGGGCCAATTCCCCCTCTGTTTGAGGAGCTCAAGGATGTCTGAAAAGGAGACATCCTCAGAGGGGGATCGTGGGGAACCCTCCGACTCATCTAAGTCGGTATCAGATGTAGTAGACTCAGGGGAGTCTGTGCGTTTCCTCTTACGTCCTCTTCCGAGGGGTTCCCCTGCAGGATCAGGAGAAACCTCTGAAGAGGAAGATATTCCCAATGGGGAAACCTGGGGCGATGGATCCCTGGGCCTGAGAGCAAGAGGCTGGCAAGGCGTCTACAGGCACCGAAGAGGGAGGAGCTAGAAGGATGGACCGTTGACCTGGCTCAGGTGCCAGGACACTCCTCATCACCTCAAAGGCTCCCCTCCCTGGGAGACCGGAATATCCCGTTCGAGGAAACAGGAATTCCGGCTCCACTGAGAGGGAAGGCTCGAGGCCGATGTCGGTGCCGAGCTTACCAAGGCGAAGCCCGAGAGGGAGAGCGGGTCGGACAAGGGTCCGATGCCACTAGCCCCCTCGGAGCCGACCAGGGAAACTCGACGACCGGATCCCTCCAAGGAAGGTCTCATGGAAGAGATCGGAGCCGAAGACGACGGAGCCGAAGAGGGATGTATCGGCTCCGGCGCCGAAACAGTCGCTGTCCCGAGAAGCTCCGGCTCCGAACTCTGGTGGGGAGTCGGAGGAGGAAGTTCAAGGGGTAAAGTAATAGCCGAAGTCTGCTGAGACGGGCTATGGAGCATTTGGGCCAGTGCCTGCAACTTTAACAGCCTGCTTACCACCCTCTCCAAGTCGTGGTCAGACAGCCTGGAAGATCGGCTCCGATGACTCCACTCCGACAAAAGAGGAGACCCCGGAGCCGAGTGGATACTCTCCAACAAAGGGGACCGAGATCTCTTTCGGGACGAAGTCATCGGAGCCGAAGTCCCCTGAATTCCAGATGGAGCCAAAGGTTTCTCGGCTCCGATACTGGATAAGGTGTCGGCTCCAGCCGGAGCCGACAAGGCAACAGTAGATTAGGTGTCGGAACCGATCGGTGCCGAGCCCACTACTTTAGAAGCAGAAAGATCGGCTCCAGACGGAGCCGGAGCCACCGGAGGAGGCTTAGACACTGTAGCCTGACCCTTCGGAGGCTTAGAAGGTTTACTGGACCCTGTTTTAGAGGGAGAACCTTCTGGCTTAAGCAAGCCACGGAGGATCAATTTATTCCTCCTTTCCTGCAGGACTCTCTGGCTAAAAGAGTGACACAAAGCACAGGAGTCCTGCAGGTGCAAAGGCCCCAGGCAGTAAACACAAGAAGTGTGACCGTCTGTCAGAGACATTTTCTGACAGCACGAGTCACACTTCTTGAAGCCTGAGACCTTGCCTTCCTTAGACATAGTCCTAGAGGAAGAAAGTCACACACACCCCAACAATCACACAATTAATCCCCAAACACACAGACACACAGGTAGGGATTAAGCAAGGGGGTCTAGGCCTAACTGAAAACTCTTTTAGAATTATAAAAAGAATTTAAAAGTTTTTAACTATAAGGGAAATAGGGTGGGCTGTAGAAACACTACACACTATAAAAAGGGGAATAAGGGAGAAATAAATCCCTGACTAAGCTTTTTGAAAATATCAACTTACCTCAGCTGGCAAAAAGGAGACCTCTTTCGCTAAGCGGCAAACGAGATCTGAGGTAGTTCCGCCTTGCATCATGGGATATAGGGTTGCCTCGAGCTGGTAAAAGGAATTCTCAAGCTAAAGCAAGTGCCGAGTCGAAGCCGAGGATCGGCTCCGAACCCATCCAGCAAGAATGAAGGCGAGATTGACAACTTAACATCTACAATTATACAATGACTGGACATTAATATTAAAAAATGAGCATGCTGATTGGTCAGCCCAACCAGCGTGTCCAGTGTAAATCTGACAATATACCAACGGAAAAAGATCTGGTCACCCGGACTTTTTTCCATTAGTATATCTTGTAATTTTTTTACTTTTCTTTCTTTTTATAACAAAAAGAGAAAATGGAAGACCTCAAACAAACAAGGAAGATGACGCAGACAAAAGTAAGAGGATAATCAGGTACGTTCTGTAAAACTAAAGAAACTTACCTGATTATCCTGTTGTTTTGTCTGTCCCGGCACCCCAAAACATTAGAAGCCTCCAGGTTTCTTTTCAATAAAAAAAAATAATATAAAAAAAGCAATGGAAATCTTCCTTTCTCCATTGCTACCTTTACACAGCACTGATGTACTGCGTAAGCATGGGAACACAAGTCCTGGGAATCGCTGTACACTGGGAAAAATCCAACTCAGAACCTACCCAATAGCTGGAATTTATAGGGGCAGTTTTCAGTACTCAATCTTGTCTGGTATCTCTCTCAGCTCACAGGCTTCAGAGGTTAAGATTGCAAGTGCGTGTGATACTCTGTCAAAAGAAGGTGTCAGCAAGGGAAGTTCTCCAGGCTCTGTTGTCCATGGCAGCAGCCATTTCAATAGTTCCTCTGGCAAGGTTACACATGAGACTGTTACAATGGCTCCCATTGTCCCAGTGGTTTGTAAATCTTCACCCCCTAAATTCACAGGTGCTCATAACCAACTCTTGCAAGCAAGATATCCTTTGGTGGATGAGACCAGACACAGAACTTTGGTGTCGCCCCTTTCAGCCCCCTCAACCCAACGCCACTGTGACCATGGATGCTTCCCTGATAGGGTGGGGGGCCATTTTCAGGGAAAGACAGTCCAAGGCATGTGGTCGGTTTTAGAGGCCAACCTGCATACCAATGTTCTGGAGTTAAGAGCGGTGCTGTTAGCGTTGCAGGCATTACATCCACTGCTTCCCCCTGGAATGATTGCAATTCAGTCAGACAATATGTCAGTAGTCTGATACATCAACAAACAAGGAGAAACCAAATCCTACCCCCTGTGTCGAGAGGCCATGAGAATTTGGCACTGGGCGACAGCTTCCGTCCACTTTCTAATAGCAACGCACATTCCAGCGAGTTTCAACGTGACTGCGGACAGGTTGAGCAGATGCATTCTCCTTTCACATGAGTGGTCTATTAATCCCAAAGTTATGGCAGAAATTTTCAGCCGATGGGGCCAGCCCTACTGTGACCTCTTCGCCTCCCCTACAAACAACAAATGCAGCAGCTACTTTGTCCTCTTTCCCCCCAGAGTGGGAATCCCCGAGATATGCTCTGACTCATGATTGAGCCCACGGGTCTCTTCTACACCTATCCTCCAATTCCCTTGATATCTCTAGTCTTAAAAAAAGCTACTCGGTTGTGATACAAGGTGATCCTCATTGTCCCATTCTGGCCTCGTCAAGTGTGGTTCCCCTTCCTCTGGCCTCATCTGTTACAGCCTCTATGGATCCTGGACACTCATCCAGACTTAAGGTCTCACCCCCGAGGGTTGACTCACCCAAATCTGTCCAGTCTCAAGCTGACATCTTGGTTTCTCCACTTCCGTTAGTCGCCAGGTAGGAAGTCCTTTCCTCACCTGTTCGTGATACTATTCTGGCCTCCCATAAACCATCCACCAGAAAACTTTATAGAGATAAATGGAAAAGGTTTTCTCTATGGTCTAAAGAACGGATGCTAGAGCCCTTCTCAGCTCTGGTCTCTGTCATCATTCAATACCTATCTGAGTTCTTTGAAAACAGAGCATCAGCCTCTACCATACGAGTCCATTTAGCAGCAATTTCCAATTTCTATAATGGATTAGCGGGCACTCCACTTATGTCCATTCACCTATGTAAAACTTTTCTCAAAGGAGGGTTTCACAGCAGACCTCCAATTAGGCGACCCTTAGAGACGTGGAATGTGTCCCTAGTACTGCAGTCACTGTCTCAACCCCCTTTTGAGCCTGCTGCAAAATGTGATCTCAAATTTCTCTCATGGAAATCTCTCTTTTTGATAGCTGTCACTTCAGCTAGATGGATCTCAAAATTACAGGCCTTATGCATCAAAAGACCATACCTAATATTTCATAAAGACAGTATCTCTATGTACTAATTCATCTTTTCTCCCCAAAGTAGTTTCTGATTTTTCTGTGAACCAATCCATCGAGCTCCCAGTGTTTTTCCCGAACTATTCGAATAAAGAAGAATACTGCCTACACTCCTTGGATGTGCACAGGCAACTACATTTTTACCTAGACAGGACTAAATCTATCTGCAAGACAGACCAACTTTTCATTTCCTTTTCTGGTCCAAGAATGGGATATGCTGTTTCAAAAGTCACTTTATCAAAGTGGCTCAGAGATTGTATTTTTTTCATATTCATGTGAAAACGAGCCTAGACCTCACAATATCAAAGTACATTCAAGTAGAGCTATAACAACCTCTGTACCCTTTCTCTCCAGAGCTGCTATGGACGACATTTGCACAGCAGCCATTTGGGCTAAACCACACACTTTCATCAAACATTACAAGTTGGATATGGTCTCCAGGGGAAGAGCGGCCTTCGGCTCAATGGTGTTCAGGAATGTCCTTCCATAAAGGTCACCCAGGTTTTTTGGGTAGCTTGGGATTCTGTCCCATCAGTGATGAATGGAAATAAGACTAACAACATCAGAGAAAGAAGTTATGTCCTACCATAATGTTCCATCAGTGTTGTTGATCTTCTTCCATTCATCACACCCCACCCTCCATCCCCCACCAAAAGTTCTTGGTGGATCTCATGGGTCCTTGTGGTGTGTCAGGGTTTTTGCACAGAAATAGCCTCTGCTTTACTTCTATATGTCTTATGCAAGATCTGAGGTAACAGGGAGAAGTGCATTGTGGGTAGCAGCTTAGCTCGAGAGATATTTGGTGTATGCGAGCTTGGTATTAAGCCGACACTGGAAGCGACCCATCAGTGATGAATGGAAAAAGATAACTTCTTTTTTACTTGGTGTGGCCAGGAGGGTACAATTTATTTGGTCAAACTTAACATTTTTGATGATTCTTTTACTGTCAGCATTGATCGAATCGTAAGAAAAATCCCCAAGGAATAAATGGTGCTTAATAACCAATATAGTGTTAAAAAATAAAAATAAAAAGCACACAGACATGGCCAAATGCATAAAATAATAAATTTAATATGACTGGTAAGCGCTTCCACACAATCACTGTGCTTCATCAGACCAAAGACAATGATACAAAACATATAGTCAGTTTATATAGCAAATCAAGTTAAACAATCAGTTCAAAAACAACTAATACAAACCAACCATCAGTAAAATATTAAAATTATTTAAAAAGACTTCTTGCTTTAAGGATGAGTTTGATAGAGGTTTTCCCATTAATACCTGCATATTTATCTGCCTGCAGAGTTATAATCCAGAATAACTCACGGCTTTCAGTATAGTTCTTATAGTCACCACCCCATTTATTAGGGGTTACTATCTCTATCACCCTAAAACCAAAAATGTGTTCCTTGCCATGGTCCAAAAAGTGTTTAGCTAGAACATTGCATGTATCAGAATTGTTAATACAATAAACACGTTCCCTCATATGCTCCATAAAGGATCTATTAGTTTTCCCTGCATAAAAATAATGACGTCCTACAACTTGCTAAATAGACTAAATTTCTATTATGACAATTTGCATTGATCTTGAACTTATATTCATTATTCGTAACTGGATGGATGGTCGAAAGGTTGGATTTTTGAGGGCAGCAATAGCTTAAGTGTTGAATGTCATATGTAAAGGGAGATGGATTGGATACTAATGCCAAAACTTTAATTTGTAACAAAAGTTTTGGCATTGGGATAGCATGTGTGTGTGAGTGCGTGTGTTTTATTTAGTGATACTGTTAGGGAAAGAATGTTTAGTACCCTAATGTGTAAGTTTTTGGTTAGGGGTAGGATAGAATTATGGTTAGCAATCATAAGTTCGGTAGCTCAGGAGAGAGTGAAGTACATGCAAAGATTGAAGTGATCACAACAGAGGAAATCTCACCAAACAGGCCAAAAGGAGAGGCAGAACCAGACAGTCATTAGAATAGACCACAAGCCCCACCAGACCCCATGTGAAAATGGAGTTTAGAACTGCACAATGAATGAAGTACTGAGGGAAATTCATGGAGAAGTAGAGATTATGTGGAACATGCCCAGAAAGTGAGCACAAGTTGAAGAGGTGAGGTATGCAGAAAACAGGAATGAAGGTGAGTGGTAATGACTGAAATAAGAAAATATGAGTGCTAGTGAAGAGCAATGACATCCTTCACAGAGCAATGTCAAAAATTGGGTAGGAAGATGGTTGTAGTGGAGAAAGGATAATGCGGTGTGAAAAATGTTTGGTAAGATACCTTTTGTAGCTGATGACCTGCTCATGCCAGTCCTACAGTGGCAGACATCGACCATGATGAGATGCAGTAGGAAGATACACAGACAGTGAGTGGATATGGAAGCCTGAATTTATAAAGGTAGACAGCACAGAGGATTATTAATAACCTGTTTCCCGTGCCAAAGGTATAGGGATTGAATCTTCCAACCATTGTTTGCCTGCAGACAGTGCTTTGGAGCAATTGAGAATTTGGGCTAGACTTCTTTTTTTAAAATACCTTTATTAAATTACCATTTGAGACATAAACAAACATACATTAATAGAAAATAAAGATCATTTTAACATTTTTCCAGATAAATGCAATGTACCTCACAAATATTTTCCTTGCTACTATTATCAGTCCAACATTAATTTAGACGTGCGTTCAAATGGCTTTAAGCTAATCGAACACGCAGGTCGTGCTCCGAGCTTAACATAGATCTTAAGAGATTTTTATTTTTCAAAATGCTGCTGAAGATTCTCCTGTACAATCAAAAATCAAAAAAAAAAAAAAAAAGACATGGTGACTCTTGATTCTTCTTCATATAAGATTCTCCTTTATTGAGTAATCTTTTCAGAAGTTATTTATTATTTATTTATTTATGTATTGCATTTGTTTACCGGGAATGTCCACTGGGCCTTGGAGAGCCAATTTTCAGTGGAGGCTTGGGGAGAAAAGCTCCACATACAAATTATACAGAAATTAACTTTCAGTTACATAAATGGCAAGAAGGCTATACTTTACAGAATATACACAAATACAACTTAGTTACATGAATGCTTAGAGGGCTAGACAGTAGCAATAATAGGCATGGATTTTTAGGTAACACAGTATAATGTACATGCAAGAGTTAGACTGAAATTAAACAGGTAGCTGGGCAATGTATTGAAGAGTAGAATAGGAGTACAAATAAGACAAGAATGAAAGGTTCAGGAGTGGTAGTAAGGTGGGTATAGCGAGAGAGGGTATGTATCAAATTTTTGGGTAGGTATCGAGGTAGGCACAGAGTGCAGGTTGGCAAAAAGGAGGAGGATGGGAAAAGAGTTGGGGAAAAAAGTAGAGGGGTAGAGTAGGGGAGATAGGGTTTTAGCAAGAGTTATTTTTGGCATGGGCATAGCCAGCAAGAGGAGAGGTATTGTCTAAGAGACCTTTTACATAGGACAGGGCTACTAATGGAGGTTATTATGGATGGGAGGGAGTTCCAGACTTTGGAAACAGTATAGGAATAGAGCATTTGACCAGCTGGGAGTTGGGGTTTGTTGACTTTGAGCAGAGTTTTATTTTCTGATCTAAGAGGTCTATTTGGCTGGTACAAGGTCAGCAGGGAGGAGACAGATAGGCATGATGTGGGGTTATATATTAGTTTATGTGCAGTAGTTAAGTGAAGGTAGTTTAGATAGAGTGGTAGTTCAAGCCAGTTGAGTTGCTGTAAAGAGGAGCAGTGGTGACTAGAAAATCTAGCATTTGTTGCGAATTTGGCAACCTTATAACATGAATCTAGCTTGGTTTTTGAGGGATGAGTGAATATTTGTAAGGATAGGGACATCATATAGCAGGGATGGAAGTAGGCAGGCTGAGGCTAGATACCTTTTTTGCACGAAGGTTAAGATAACAGTTGTGCCTGTAGAGGGTGCCCAGTTTCTGATGTGTTTTTTTGATATTGTTGAGAACATGGAGGTCAAATGTTAGGTTTTCATCAGTGGTGACTCTTAACAGTTTGGTGCTAGAGATGGTTTCAATAGTGGTATTATTAAGGAAGCAGATAGAGAATTCTGACCTATTTAGGGGGTTGTCTTTTTGGGAGTAAATAGAATCAGTTTTGTCTTGTTTGGGTTGAGGGCAAGGTGGTTATTTGACATCCAGTTTTCAGTGGATGTAAAGGCTTGTTGGGTTAGTAGTTGAAGCTCAGAAGGGGTTTGTGCAGTGCAGATGATTGTAGAGTCATCTGCGTATTGGATCACGGTGCCATGAGTGAGGGAGTTATGGAAGTCATTTATAAATATGTCGAATAATAGGGGGCCCAGAATGGTACCTTGGGGAACACCTGTAGTGATGTTGAGGAAGGGAGAACAGGATTTCTGCCATTTTGTAGACTGATATCTTTCAGAGAGATAGTTTGAGAACCAGTTTAGGGCTGGAGGGGAGACACCTAGGTTGTTAAGTTGGGAGAGCAGAAGGGGGTGAGATATGGTGTTGAAGGCTTTTGAAAGGTCAAAAAAAAGAGTAGAGACGATTTGATTGGTATTACATGCTCAATTTACAGTATCCAAAAAGGATATAAGAGCTGTGTTTGTGCTATGGCCTGGCCTAAAGCCATGTTGGGTTGGGGAAAGAAGTTGGTTATTAACTAAGTGGTTAAGTAGTTGGGTATGCACACATTTTTCTAATATTTTAGCAATGGGAGCAAGGATAGTGATGGGATGGAAATTGGAGATGTCTGAGGTTTTTGCCGCCTTTATAGAGAGGAAGAATGTATACTTTCTTCCAGATATTTGGGACATGGGATTCTTTAATGGATCTATTAATAAGTATACTAATGGGGTAGGCGATGGAGCTTGCGGATATTTTTAGGAATTCAGAGGGTAGGTTGTCAGGACTGTTGGTGCAAGGTTTTAGTTTTTGAAGGAGTTTCATTATGGTGCTTGTGGGAACAGGACAGAAAGAAAAATGAGCTAAATCTGAGGGTGGTTGGTTAGGTGAACTAGTCTTAGTAAGAGGAAAGGTGGTGGTCAACTTAGCTATGGTTTCAATGAAGTATGAGTTAAAGAGAGAAGCTATATCGGAGGGTGTTATATCAGGGTGTTCAAAACCACCTTTGGAAGGAAAGATGGATTGGTCCTGAGTGTAACTCTATCTTTATGGAAAATTAAGTAAGGGGGCTTTGAACATAAGGCTTGCAATTTGGATATTCATCTTGCAGAGGTCAGAGCTATAAGGAGAAGTGTCTTCCAAGAGAAAAACTTCAAGACACAAGAAGCTGCTGGTTCAAAAGGAGAAAGTACCAGTGACTGTAGAACAATAGTTAGGTCCCATGGGGGTAGAGGGTCTTTAAAGGAAGGCTTTAATCGAATGGTTACATTAAGGAAGACTTTACATAGTCTATGCGAGATTAAAGGTTAAGTCTCCGAAGCCATTATGAAAGTTAGAGATGGCAGCTACAATGACTTTAATAGTAGATGCGGAAGCCAGAAATTCTAACACTTTCTCTACTGGTGGTGAGAAAGGGTCAAGACTGTTATTAGAAGCCCATATTGAAAACCTCTTCCACTTAATGAGGGAGAGTTTCCTGGTGGATGGTTTATGTGATGCTAGCAATATTTTTCTTACTGGGGATGATATATCATCATGCCTGGTGACTACAGGAACTGGAGGAACCAAGCAGTTAGCTTGAGGCTTTGATGACTGGGATGTACCAGTCCCTAAGGGTGAGACAGAAGGTCTGGAACTGAGTCCAGAATCCATGGACGGTGAATGAGATGAGGCAACAGGAAGGGAAACCATATTTGTTGAGGCCACTAGGGTGCAATGAGAATTACTTGGCTTTTCAATCTGGCTGCTTTCTTTAAAAAGAGTGGGATCCGAATGAAAGGGGGAAAGGCATAGAGAAAACCTGGAGGCCAATTGAGGATAACCGCATCTCTCGGGGATTCCCCCTGAAGGGGGGATTAGGGCAAAGTAGCTTCTGCATTTGTTGTTTTTGGATAAGGCAAGAAGATTGCAGCAAGGCTGGCCCCAGAGATGAAAAATCTTCTTCACTATCATGGGATAGAGAGACTACTCATGAGGTGAAAGAATGCACCTCATCAGTTTGTCCACTATTTTGTTTAAACTCCCCGGGATGTACATAGCTATCAGAAAGCGGTTGGAGGCTATGGCCCTTTGCCACACTCGTAGGGCTTCTTGATACAGGGGGTAGGATTTGGTTACCCCTTGCTTGTTGATGTATCAGACTACAGACATATTTTATTTACTTACTTATTTAACATTTGTTTACTGGGAAAGTCAGACTTGGAACAAAGCCAATTTTCAATGGAGGCCCAGGGAGAGACATTCCAGATGCATGTCTTTCAAATGTGGGAGGAAACCAGAGTACCGGGAGAAAACCCCCACGAATGTATGGAGGACATGCAGACTCTGCACAGAAGGCACCCCAACCGAGAATCGAACCAGAGAACCTCTTGCTGTGAGGTGACAATGCTACCACTGCACCACTGTGCCATCCCTATCTGACTGAACTGCAGTTGTTCCTTGAGGGAGGACAGGATGAAATGCTTGCAATGCCAGAAGCACCACCCTCAATTCTAGGACACTGATATGCAGATTGGCCTCTATCCTGGAACAAGTGCCTTGGACTGTCTGTCCCAGATAATACCCTACCCAACCCATCTGGGAAGCATCCGTGATCACTATGGCTTTGGGTTGTGGAGGGACAAAAGGGCAGCCAAGAAGTTTCTCTGATTCCATCCACCAGGATAGGTCCTTTTAGCAGCAACTGGTGCTAAATATTGGGTGGTTCATTAGGTGAGTTAGAATGGACCACTGATTTGCTAGGAGCCATTGCAGTAATCTCATGTGATATCCCGCTAAAGGGACCAGAGTTATCACCGCTGTCATGGACCCTAAAGCTTGGAACACCTGGTGATTTTGTACTTTGTGGTAGGGAATTGACTTGAAACCTTATTTTATGCAACCTGTGAACAGGCAGGGAGGTTACGCAACAGTGTGTGTTTAGACAGCTCTGATAAATTCCATATCCTGAGAAGGAATCAGTTGGGACTTTGATTGACCATGATGTCTAGATTAAAGAACAAATTTAGGGTGATCTCTAGCCCCTGTAGCAGTACATGTCCAGTGGGAGCAGTGATGAGCCAGTCATCTAGATATGGAGACACCCAAAATCCATGCAGTCTCAAGTGAGCTGCTACTGCTGCCATACATTTGGTGAACATTCTGGGGGCTGTTGTGAGACCAAAGGGCAGCACCCTGAACTGATAATGACTGGCTCCTATTCGGAAGCAGAGGAACCTTCTTGAGCATTTGTCCATTTTTATGTGGTAGTACATGTACTAAAGGTCTGTAGAGCACATCCAATCATTTTCTTCTAGAAAGGGAAGTATTGACTGAACAGTGACCATCTAGAATTTGGACTGTTGAAAAAACTGTTTAGAATGCTGAGATCCAAATTCGATCTCCAGTCTCTGTCTTTTTTGGCAATAAAAAGAATCTTGAGTAAAATCTGGATCCCCTTTGGTCTGGTGGGACTTCTTGAATGACTCTTTTTTCCTAGCAGCATTTGCACTTCTAAGGCTGCTTGGTCCCTCTGATTGGATGGAATGTCAGGAAGCCTTGCTCAAGTTCTTGGGTAAAGGGAAAAGGGGGTAAAATAACCTCTGGAAATTATTCTTAGCACCCAGGTTTCTGTAGTTATACATCGCCAGGATGTAGGGTGCAAAGAAAGTCTTCCCCCGACTGCTTCCAGAGGTAAGTAATTGGCTCTCCATTCAGCAGAGCTGATAGGGTTGGCCAGAGAAAGACTCCCTGGAACCCTGATGCTGTGGGCCACCTCTGCCTATAGGATGGCATCTTCCATTTGAACTCCCCCTCTGCACTGAGGAGAGTCTGTATCACATATGTCCATGAAAGCCTACTGGGACTTTCTGAACCACATCTTCCTGCTCCTCTGATTCCTGGAATAGGCTCATTAAGGAGCAGAAAAATGTATTCCCACAGCAGACAGAGTCTTTCCATCTTTCTCACACCTGGATAGAGTTTCCTTAACCTTGGGGCTGAACAAAGATGATCCATCCCGATGAAGGAAGACTTGAATGGCTCCGCAAACTCACACAGATGCATGCAAGCATGTTGTCGAATAGCAACACCTGGTCCAGATGACCTGGTCGCCCCTTTGGCTGCATGTACAATGAGCCCAGTGGACGAATTAGATATAGACTCCAGGGTAGCTAGTTGGGAGGCCACTTTTTCCTGGACCCCTCACCCACAGCTCCTGCCAGGGTATCCAAAAGTTCCTTGATCAGATCCCTGTGGAGTCTAGCAAAGTGTGCCATAATAGTCAAGGAGCTAATAATAAAGATCAATGACGCATAGACCCGCTTTCCAAATCTGTCCATCACCCTAAACTCTCGGTTAGAAGGGATGAACAGTGGAACTTTCCTCAGCTAGTTCCTTCTTAGTGGCAGCGGCTACCACCATGGCATCTACCGCTAATCTTTTCACCCAATACTGATGACCCTCAGGAGCTGACAGTATCCTATCTCGTCTCCAGTGGATTGGTTTTATTGAATCAGGAGCATTCCAAGCCCGCTAAGCAATCAACTTAATAAGATAGTCAGTGAGAAGAGTCACCCAGGAAATAGACGGGTGAGTTCCAAAGGCCTGCAAATACAAAGATTCTTCAGAGGAAGGGTCTTTGGATTGCCAGTCACCCCTCTGTTTGAGGATTTCTAGGATGTCTCTAAAGAAGACATCTTCTAGGGGTGACCAGGGGGAGCCCTCACCCTCATCGAAATCTGTGTCTTCAGTGACAGTCTCCTCAGGGGATTCTAGGTGTTTCCTCTTACACAGTCTCTTCTGAGGGGGCTCCTCAGTGGGAATGTCTGAGGAGGACTCGGAGGAGGGGTGGTCTTTGGACGGTAATTCTTGCGGCCTTGGAACTTGCTGTCAGGGCAATGTGGTTGGTGGAAGCTCTGGAAAGGTAGGGGGTCAAGGGGTGAAACTCAGGTAACACAGGAGCCACCTGAGTAGCAGCTGTGGCTAAGGCTGTCTCCATGACTTGGAAAGTAGGCCAGTCTGAGGAGGGATGGGAGCCTGGAACAGAGAGAGAGAAACTCAGAACCGGGGTCACACCCCACCCCAAGAGACCCACCTCCAAGTCCTGAGCTGAGGAAGGACCCACAGCTGGTGCACACCAAAGTGGCAAGGTCAGTTCCGAAAAAAAACAGGAGATGACTCATGCCCTCCGGACCTGATGGAGGAAGATCGATCCCGGGGACTCATTGGTTCCAATGTCACCAAGGGAGTCAGAGCCGTGCTTAGAACCTAAGACAAAAGAATTGTTGGTCCCAAGACAATTGGAGCTTGTGTGGTTGGAGTCAACAGCTCTAAAGCCTCTGGGGAGGTCAGAGGAAAAATATATGTAGGTGTGGGGGGGGGAGAAAATTCTCCCGCTCTAGGATGAAGAGGAGGCTGAAAAGGAGGAGAGGAGGAAAACCCCCTAGTCATCAGAAGTTGGTCCACCAACCTCACAACTTCAAATTCAGGAAGACTCCTGGTGGCGCAAATAGACAAACTGGAAGGGGGATTCACGCCTCTCTAAAAAGGGCTTGGAAGTTGACCCAGGAAAGGGTCGATCATGGAGGAATATCTTGTCCTCAGAATAAATAATGTTTCAGTTTTTGGTACTGAGGAAAAAGTTACAGGCTGCGGTGCCATGAGAGATGCCGGTACCAGTAGAGTAACTAAAGACACTGGTGCCAATGTAGTTGTCAGTGTTGAGGTCATAGTCAGTGCTGCTGTCATTGTCAGTGCTGTAGCCATAATACAGATAGATGGCACCGGGACAGTGGTTGGTGCAGATGACTCAGTACCTTGTGATGTCTTTGGAACCTTGGGTCTCGGTTCCATAGAAGATCCAGTAGAATGGCTTTTATGCTTTTTTGGCGTTGGCGTCAATGGAGATGTTGGCACCAACTGACTGAATTTTGAAGCAGAGGCCAGAGGAGACTGGTCGGCGTTGGACTAGGCTTCTTCAAAGGGTGCCTTTAGGAGACCTTTGAGAATAAGTTTATTTTTACGTTCTACCAGGGTTCTGTTACTAAAGACCTGGCAGATGGAACACTCGAGATCAAGGTGTGGAGCAGCAAAGCAATACACACATTTTTTGTGTCCATCAGAGTTTGGCATTTTCCTTCCACACTCCTGACATTGCTTAAATCCAGTAGTTGTGATTTAGATTTATCTACCATTTTAAGAAGAAAAAATAGGACAGAAGAAGTAAACATATGATAAAGATCCTACCAGCAATGTAGGAAAGACTACCTGTTGGTAAGAGAGAAAAAGGGAAAGAGAGGGAAAGAAAACTACCAGCTATGGTAGGCAAGAATGCCAAATGTTATAAGGAAAGGGGTGAGCAGTTACACTAAAAAAGGATAGACTAGCTTTGGAAAATCAGAAAAAAACAATATTTAGAGTTAAGGATTATATAAATACAGAAAAAATTAGTTGTAAATCAAAAATTACACTTAGCTGCGAGAGAAAATCGGCTGATGTGTTTTTCTATAATAGCAGCAAATGAGATCTGGGGTAATGTACACAGGGGCATTATGGGTAGATATTTAGCTCAAGAGTTTTTTGGCTGGTGCGAGCTATATAATGGCTGTATCGGTTCCAAGGATTGGAACTGTAACCCATCAGTCAAGAATCGATGAAGATTGACAACATCAGATTTTATTTTATACAAAAAGGATCTTACAAGTACAGGAGAATTAGAAGTTGTAAAAAAACTTTCTGTTAGGCCTTAATGAGTGTGCATGTTTCTTTAAATATCTGTTGATTTCTAAATTAACTGGCTTTAATTAAGTGGAAATTAGTGGTACAAATGGATCTGAATATTAAAAAATTGCATTGTGATGAAGTCCCCCAAAGTGGGACAAAAGCTCTTGATCTTTGGTGTTTATTTTTGTTTAAGTTGTCATGAAGTTTCATTAAGTCTTATTAAAGTATTTATTTTATGGGCTTTGCCTGTTTTTTTGCGACTACAGAGGTTTAAGGTTTCCTAACTTTGTCAACAACCCATTCAACGTACTAAGTTTTTGTACTAAAAGATTTTGTGCTCTGGAGTTATCAAAAAATAGCTTAACTGCTGTCTTTCTAAACTTGTGCATATTATCCAAATACTTACTTTTTTTCTCATTAGCACTCTGCATTTGCTACTCCTCTTGTTGTTGAGATTGACTTTACTCTGCAGTGCTTTAACCTCTGTCAGCCCCTCTAAGTAATTTCTATTATGCCTGTTAACCATATCTCTTTTTCTTTATTTCAGCCGCGTTTTTAAACTTCATTTTCACTTTATCCCAGTCATTAGCTATAATTTCTGAATATATTTTGTCTTCCTTAAAAAGTCTCGAATAATTTCACTACACGATCCTTAAATTCCTCTCTGTTTAACAGGTAGGTGGGAAAGCATCGCTGTCTTATTTTATTTCATTACCCTGCATTTTTATCTTAGTTTTATTGGTGCATGATCAGAAACAATTACTGGATGTGTGGATCAGAGCTTTCAATTAAATGCATATGTTCCTGTGAAATATAATTTCTATCTAGTCTAGCCCAGTTATTGTACCTTTGGGAATAATATGTAAATTCTGCCCAAGTTCCTACTACTGAATTAAAATCTTCCATAACAAATATTTTCATGCATTTCTTCAGAACGCTACCCTCTTTTGTTATACTTTCCCTTCTAGGTCCCCCTGATACATCCTTACTATTGCAAATCAAATTACAGTCTCCATCTTTAAATAATATTCCCTGCTAAAAGCTGATTATTTCTCCCATAATTTTCTTAAGCTCCATAACAGAGGTTTCAGCAGAATATATATACACACCATTGTAATCCTCCTCCCTTGCCAATAGCCCCTTACTAACACAAATCTACCATTTTTTTCTTCTTTTTTTCATCTATTACTATTGGAGCACCTCTAAGAATTAGTATAATTAATTACTCCACTTTTCCTCTGTCCCTGACATTCTGCTGAATATCCATTCTGAAATCCTCTCTTTGTCAAATGCACATGCTCATTTATTTCCAAATGTGTCTCCTGCAGCATTGCTATTTGCACTCTGCATTCTTAATATAATAATATAATATAATAATTGCCTTTTAATCTATATCTGTAATGCCATGCATGTTCCAGGATAATATGGACAGCACAGCCACCATGATAAAAAGCTACTGTTCCCACCTATTATACATTACAATTTTTTAATGTATATTTCCAGCTTTGTGTTACATGCATATACTAATGTTTGCCAAGCTGATTTTTTGTACAGCTGTTTCATCTCATCTCCAATTTAAGTAAATGCCAAAAAATGCATAATAGTATCCTTTGGAAAGTCATCCATCCTTGTTAATTATCACACTGACAACACACTCCTTAGAGTTTACCCAGTAGTCAGGGACTCAGAGACACACATAGATAGTAATCTAGCCTTTGATCATCACTTGTCTCCAGTGGTGAAGAAATTATTCTATGTTGTGCAACTTAGAAACAAAGGTATGGCATCTAACTCCAAGGAAGTCATTGTTCCACTCTATCCGGCATTCATCAGACCTATCACTGAGTGCAATGCTCCCTTTTGTATATACCTAACCAGGCATATCCAACAATTGGAATGTCCACAGAGGTTCCTCACTAAAAGAATACAGTGTGTAGGTAATATGTCCTATGCAGACCGCCTCAAGGCCCTATCCCTGTATTCTGTCTCCCACAGGCTTTTGAGGGGAGATCTATGCCTGGCATACAGGCCATTGTCAGACCCCACTCTGATGGACCTCCTGCATATCCACAAAACAAACATCACCAGAATTACCCATTCTAAAGACATAAATCTTGCCTGTGATATAAATAGGACCTGCTGGAGAGATAGGTATGTATCCCAAAGATTATCATGTCTATGGAACAGGCTCCCCAACCATGTGAAGCAGAGTTCCTCCCTAACCCAATTCAAGTGCAACTTGGGCAAATGGATGGGAAACCAGAAATTCATTCCTGGTTTAGCACCTATTTCTCTAATGGAAACAGGTAACCGGAAAATGGTTCTTCTCCGAGGCCCATGCTTATACTTATCAAGGGTATCAGAACTTGTCAGAGATTTGGAATGCATGCCTAGGCTTAAAAAGGCCCTTGTGGTCATTAGCCTAGTAAACACCTATGAACCTATGGCACATTTTTCAAGACTTTTTATTTTAATGAAAAACCTCAAACAAAAATCTAAATACAAAAAAAAAAAAAAACCTCATCTCCTTTTAACCTTGAACAAACACACAAACCATGTGCATCTTCAAAACGTGAGGTTTAACCCTCCAAAAGGAAACAACTTCCCCAAATTGACAGCTGCACCTACAGGCATTATCTAACCTAAAATTAAGGTTACTCATGTTAAAGTGCATGCTGCAGCCTGTGCTCCCACTTACACAGATTGTTGTCTGTACTTTTCTTATCTAACTTCCCCTCTCAGATAAGAGAAAAACAGCTTGCATGATTTCAGAAAAAAATAACTTTTAACCCTAAGAAAAAAGTGCACTGGTTATCTTTAATTAAAACAAAACCGTACACTCTTCTATTAATTGCATTAAAGTATTAAGGCTGTTGGGGAGGTTGTAACCTCTTATTCACTTCCCATAATTTCAAATTTAAAATTTTTACTGAACTATTTGCCACTGTACTTTTAAATTTTGCATTTCCCTTAACACAAAATATTAAAAACTCCAAGATTAATTACTTGACCTGCAGACAACTTGTCTCCATGAAAATGCACTCAGCAATGAGTCTTTGTAAATTTCATCCAGAAAAGAATGCACAGCTGCCCTCAGATGCAGACATCTCATTTGCCAGTGGAAAACAAAAAAGCTAATATCTTTGCAGTTGTAAGATACTTAGAATTTTCATGATTTTCATTATTTTGTCTTATTTTTAAAGTCCACATGCTTACAAAACACCTTTTTACATCTTAAGCAAAAAGTAGTAATTTAAACATTCACCCTTGTAAAATAAAAAAAAATATCCTAATACTACATACGATATTATCAGTGCACACCACACCCCAGCAGCCCAAGATTACAGCGAAATGAGCATTAAACTTGCTTTTGTCCAGCATTTTTTCTTGTTATAAAATAAAACCTGTATTTTTACAGCTAAAAAAGGTACTTGTGTACTTTAATATCTTTAGCACTTACAACAGTCACCAAAATAGGAAAAAATTCGAGTTTCTGCTGCTTCGATATTTTGCAGTTTTGCGAAAATAAGTTCGATCAATCAGCGTTCGCTTTTTTAAGCGTTCAAGGATATAATATAGACCCGTATTTTCATTTATTCACTAATTTCAGAGTTGCTGGTCTTCTTCCACATTTAAAATGCACCTGACTGCAAACTACACAAAACTGTTTTACTGCATATAAAATGCAGTTTATATCTTGAGATGTTTTGTACAAATATTAATAAGAATAAAATTGTTTTACTTGCAGTTAGTTTACCTCCTTTTAGTGTCCTTCTAAACATTAATGGTATAAAGTGGGGCTATATACTTTACAGTCCACCCATAAGTTTAAAAAAGTCAACAAAAGTCTAGTGTCTTTCTTGCAAAACCATATTTCACAAATGTGCTAAAATGCTTTATAGTATTTTCGGGTCTATATTATATCATCGAACACTTAAAAAAGCGAACGCTGATTGATCGACCTAATTTAAGCGAAAGCTTACAATCTCGAACTGTCAGATCAGCTGATCCAAAACACATACACACAACACAAGCACACCAAACAAACAGAAATCCACACAAATACACCTAAAATCTGATACCTAACCCTACACTAAACTATGCACACACCACTAACTACCCACTTACCTTAACCCAAACCCTAACCCTAAGGACCGTCACTATTGCACACTCACCTCACCTGCTCCCTAACCCTAACTCACTTAAATCCGCCCTAACCCTCATGTCCACTCAATCACACACACATCTAACCCGAGCCCTAACCCTAACTCACCTAAATCACCCTAACACTCACATCCACACAACTGCACACTTACCTGAATCCGACTGGTAACTTTCCACCATAACACTGAAAATACCGAAGCAACAGAAACGGACAACCGAATTCTTTCCATAGGAAAAAATTTGAGTTTCTGCTGCTTCGATATTTTGCAGTTTCGCAAAAATAAGTTTGATCAATCAGCGTTCACTTTTTTAAGCATTTGAGGATATAATATAGACCCGTATTTTCATTTATTCACTAATTTCAGAGTTGCTGGTCTTCTTCCTGTTCATCTCAGTCTCCTAATACTAGACTCTGGTTCAAGTCCAAGCTACTGCTGATTCTTCTGTCAACTCCTGTGCTTTTTTCTGTCTCTCAACCATTTTCCTTTAGAACACTGGAAAAGGTTTCACTAACAAAGTCTTTCTATGAATCTTACCATCAGAAGAATGAGAAGCGGAGCCCTCTTTTGCTTGCTGACTTATTCTTGTTGGATAAACATTTTTATTTCCTCCTTACCCTGTTCTGCATAAAAAGGCTGATTCTCCAGAAAAAAAACACCTTGCAGACAGCTGAATACAGCAGCTTGAATCTCACACCTGCCTCTCATCATTCCCTGATTTATTCCCTTGTGCATGGTGTACAGTGAATAATTATTTTCTACAAACACTCTGCAATTTTTACACTTTGTCCTTCTGCCACAATTTTGTCAGGTTCAAATATTTCTGCAGGTATGATTGCATCTTTACTAATATAGGTCTTGGCTGCTTTCTCATGGACAGGTTTGGAGTGTACACTTGATGTGCCCTTTCAATTAACAAGTTCTGCTGTGGAACACCAGTCCAGTTGCTTATTTCTGCTTTCATAAAATTAATATACTCTATTCCTTCAAGTTTCTCTGGTACAGCATAAAATTTCAGATTTTCTCTGCATGCACCCTCTTCTAACTGTACTATTTTTTAAACAGTTCTTCTTCTAAAACCTAATACCGAGACAGCTTTGTCTTCATATCACCCTCGATTTCTGCAGTTTCATCAACTCATCTGAATTGCTAGTCAAAGTTTCTTCCATTTTCTATCCTTGTTTGTTTGAACTGATACATTCCTTCAATGTTTCATTTATTCTCATCATCTCTGAGTATATTTAATTTATTTTTTCTTCTAAATTACCGGAAGCCATCTCTTGAACTAAAGCTGAGGCTTGACCTGCTTTTTCATAAACAGCTGCAGAATCCTCCCCAGACAGTGTTTTCTCTTCACCTTTTCTGGCTGACTGTCTTTCAGGTTTTCCAAATTTCTTCTTTACTGGCATCCAGGCAGTGCATTTACTAGCCAGTAATTGAATTTTATCAAAAAAACATTTTCACTGGCACTCCTTTTTTTCATTTTCCATACTGGAAGTCCTTGGGCTAGGCTTCTTAGAGGTCTCCTGGACTATATGCCTAATAACTACCTAAGAAGGCATGGGAAGGAACAAAGCAAGTAGCAAAAAAAAAGTCAGTAGTTCTGTATTTGGCGTGGTTATGCTGTTGCATTACAGCATCAGTTATCACTTAGTAGTGATATAGGATTTTGGAGGTACTTTACCTGTTTTAGAGAGGTTTATATCACAAGATCGAAAAGTGAAAACAGTGAATACTATTAACTGCAAACTGGTAACCTCGAAATCTGAAAACTCCGAAAGCTGAGAACAGCGATTTTTTTCCCCTGGGAAAAAAAATCGCTCTTCCAGCACAAAACACGAAACACACCACTTACCCACTTACCTTAACCCAAACCCTAACCCTAAGGTCCGTCACTATCGCACACTCACCTCACCTGCTCCCTAACCCTAACTCACTTAAATCTGCCCTAACCCTCATGTCCACTCAATCGCAGATCCTGCCTCTTAAACCTAGTCGATTTCTTTGAAACAGTCACCAAGGCCATTGATGAGGGGAAGGTGGTCTACACAGCCTACCTGGACCTCGCAAAAGCCTTCGATACAATACCCCACTCGGGCATTATAGATAAGCTCACCAGCTTAAATATAAACCCCTATGTCACTAGATGGGTTGCAAACTGGCTCAAGGACAGAACCCACATGGTTATTATTGCTGGAGCCATGTCAGACTCCAAACCAGTTACAAGTGGCGTCCCACAAGGCTCAGTCCTGGGACCTCTCTTGTTCGGTATATATTTCTCGGAGGTACAGGCCAACACGGAAGGACTGTGGCTGACCAAGTTCGCAGATGACTGCAAACTGGGCGCCATAATCGACTCTCCAGCCGACACAAACATCCTCCAAAAGGGCCTCATAGAAACAGACAACTGGTGCCAGAGCCATGGCCTCAAGCTAAACGCCAAAAAGTGTATAGTCATCCCCTTTGGCAAAAACAAAGTGCCCACAAATTACCACATAAGTGGTAATCTATTAAGTATAGAAGAAGTAATTAGGGACCTGGGGACCCAAGTTGATAGCAATCTCTCATTTGACAACCACGTGGCCAAAGTGGTTAGAAAAACATTTTATATAGCCCACCTAATCATGAAGGGATTCACATCTAGATCAGGGGAGGTCATCGTGCCTCTTTACTCATCCCTCATCAGGCCCATAATTGAGTACAATGCCCTTTTGGGATGTACCTTACCAGACACCTGCAGCAACTGGAAAGACCCCAAAAGTACCTCACCAAGAGGATCAAAGGGCTCAAACAGATGCCATATGCTGCCTGGTTAAAGAAACTACAGCTCTACTGAGTGGCATACCGCCTGCTCAGAGGCGATCTGTGCCTGACGTATAAAGCCATGTCCAACCCGGAATTAATGGACATGCTGCACCTCAGAAAATCCAAATCCCATCAAGCTACGCTCGAGACTTGAACCTCAGCACTGAAATAAATAGGACATGCTGGAGGGACAGATTCATAACCCAGAGGCTCCCTTCACTCTGGAATAAAATCCCAGTCCAGGTTAGGCAGAGTCCCTCATTGACTCTCTTCAAGAGGAATCTTGATGAGTGGATAGGGGATCATAGGTTTACCCCGGGTATCACTTCTGTGTCACTGTTAGACAGAGGCACGGTATATTAACCTCAAAAAAGGGCATAGCAAAATTAATTTAAAATGGGTGGCGAAAGCCAAACACACTCTGGCTAGGCTTATAAATGCCCTAGGGCAGATAGCCTAGTATGAACCTATGAACCTATGAACTGCTAACTATTGCTAAAGTGGGGGGCTTTGCCCCCCCTACTTAAATATACCAACTCCGAGATCACACCACAATGGAGGAAATAGTGAAGCCATGGAAACAGCCCACAAATTCTTTCCCTGGGAAAGAATTTGATGTTCCGCGGCTTCGTTGTTGTCAGTCTTCAAGGTATTGGGTTGGATATTATAACATTCAAAGTTTTGCGACTTCACTGTTATGATATAGACCCGTTTTAGAGACAGTAATCAAAATACATAATTTATAGTAGAAAAAATGTAATTACATTAAATACACATTTCCCCATCTTTATTCAGTACCCTAATTCAGACATCTCAAAAGCAGTTTGACAATGCAACTTACCTCAGGACATCCTGTTGTTGTGTAGGAACAGTAAACTGAACACTGCACTGTCAGATTGGACAGGCACTGACAGACTTCACAAATCCCATCTTTCCAGCGATCACCAATGATATGTTTTTCCCCTTGGTGTTCACAGTCCTCACAAGGTGGTGTTTGACATCTATGAATGAGGAGAAATTGAATTTTACATTTGTCCAAGGGCTGCTGGCATGCTTTTTTTGAATGTATTAAAATTCAGTATAAAACAACAAAATTAATTGTTTTAATTCTCTTGTGCACAGATACTGCAGCTGACCTTCATAACCTCATACCGAAAAAGTAATCAAATAGTTAAAACTACTGGGTCTAAGTTCATATATCGAACAAAAACTTAATCGAGCTGCTATTCCTTGAACAGTAATCCGCGAACATCGCTTTCATCAAAGAATGAAATAATTTTAAAAAAGTCATCAAAAGGTAATAGTTGGTTAACAACTCTTCGATGAAAGTGATGTTCAAGAATTACTGTTCAAGGAATAGCTGTTTGATGAAGTTTTTGTTCGATATGTGAACATAAACCAAAAGCTATTATAGTGCATAATAAAATGTAAACCATATATCCAATTAGAATTTAATGTGTATGATTTAATTTGTTCAGTACATTTACTAATGTACTGCAGTCTTAGAGAAGAAAAGTAACTCACTGTTGCATCTCTATCTTTTCTTATACAGCTATTCATATTTTACATACAAATTATATTTCCTCCAGCTCCAGTCTTTTCCTCTCATCATGCTCTGTGCTTTACAATCTTACAAACTTCCAGTCTTACTTTCTCTTCCAACTCTAAACTGTTACCTTTCCAATCATACTAAATACCTCAAAGTAAATTGCTCCAACAATCTTCCCTTTAATAAGAATCCTTGCTCTCTTGTCTAATTACAGTATAGTCTTTTCCACTAACATTAATCTCTGTATCCCTCTTTCTCATTACACATTATGTATCAGTTATACTGCTTTGTAACAATTTGTTCTCCCTTCTCATGAAAATGTAGTGATAAGTCATTTGTTTTGTCATGCTGTATTGCATTATATTTGTCTGTATCTACATTTTGTCTTTTATTTTTGTGGAGCTTTCCTCCCTGAGCTTCCTTTGAAAAGGGATTTTACATGGCCCACTCGGACCACCAATTAATCAAACACAGATAAAATACATAAATATTATGGACTGACTCCATTACTGATAGAAATTTGCAATATCATGCATGTTGTTGTACTCCCTCACCAGTATGCAATGTCTTTATACTGCTTCTTCTAAGTAGATGAGACAATATTATAGCATCAAATGCTCCAAACCTTTTCACAGAGTAGAAGGAGAACCTATAGAATTTCACTCCACATACAGCAAAGCACTACCTTTCAAAATGTTTGGCTTTAACTGCTCCATGTAAGGTCCAGATAAAATAAATAAAAACTAGCTAAATATGTCAGACTAGCAAAATTAATGAAAACAGTTCATAAAAGTTTGAAAAAAAAATCACAATTTCCCTGTTCTTTCTTTCTTTCTCTCCCCTCTCCTGTATTCCTTCAAGACAAAACAAAGTCACATTTGGGAATGCACACTTATTGAGATATCAGGCAAATGACGTCTTGAGATTGCCCAGGTAGGAACTGGGCCCAAGTATTCACAGAGATATCACAGATAAATGTGTAAGCACTCAGTACACTATACTTATTTTGCCTATATTCAGTACCATGGTTCACAGACATGGATTGACGGCCTGAACGACAGCATAAAAAGTTGCTACAATTTCTAGAAATTGTGCATAGAAGCATTTAGTACACTACTCTGTACTCCAAGATCTGGCACACAATTTCTTCCCAATCACTCATCAATAGCTAGTGTTTCCTGTTAATCTTTCACTTCACACTGTATACTTATTTTCAGCCTAGCACCACATGAGATGGACTGTGCTGTATGCCCTGTATTTTTCATCACAGTTTGTCTACATTTTTACTTTTGAGAAAGCTCACACCTGCTTTAGACTAAGCTGTTCTGTCCATATACATCACTTTCTTTGCCTACTCCAACACTGCACAGCAATGGGAAAAGCTGTGTAGCTAATGTAAACATTGCAAACTTTACTAAATAGGTTTTGCTTGCTGCACTCTGCTCTGTCAATATGCCTGAATATAATACCAAATTATTTCACAGTTATTAGGGATGCTGATAGAGACAGAATCATTACCAAAATATAGTAATGAGGGTCTGTAGTGCTATGTGAGCTACTCTTACTAGCTGGACCTCAGGAATATCACTGTATGAAACTGGTTGTGGTAGCTGTTTTACCTGTTTCACAGGGGACCTACTGCAAGTAGGTCCTGTCTTACTGTGATAAAAAGGTTTTGCATTTACAACACTCATGTTACACAGTTTTGTTTACAGTACATAGCAAGAAGGAATGGTATTTCTGTGCTACCAAGCCCAATGCAATCAGACTGCATCTGTACTGAGTCCAACAGGTTATGAAAATGGCAGCAGCTGTGACAACATTGGTTTTGAATTATATATAACTAGTGAGGAGGGTTACTTGCATTTATACTCTGTGAACACATCATTATGGCTGCACAGTGCCTTAAGGCTGTGTATACTGTCCTATCCAATTGTGTACGTTCCTCTTTGAATCACAGAGTGTTTTCATAAAGTATTCTACAGAGTACCAACATTACACCATTGTGCATAATGATTATAAATGGTATCCTTGGTCTGTTCCAGTCCAGTCAAACTATTTGTCACTTTCCACTTATGAAATAAATGAAAACAAAAGCAGTACTACAAGTCTATGTTTCTGTTTCTTCAATTAAAATTAAAATCTATTAAATTAAATCTATTAATCTATTAAAATCTAAAAACTATGAAAAATCAATATCAGACAACATGATAAGATGAAGTATTTACGTATATGGATTAAAAGGAGTACTATTACGGCACCTAAGGATATGTCAAAAGAGACTAAACAAAAGATGATACAAAAATTAGAAGTTCTTGATTATGAATATAGCTCATAAGATACACATAGAGAAATGTTTTCTAGCCCTTTTAATATTATATGCAGATCAAGGGTAACTATTTGAAATGCTGGGACCCGCTAGAACATGTCCCAAAATACGGAGACTGAATGTCTGATCTCGGAGTTGGTGTATATATATATATATATATATATATATATATATATATATATATATATATATATATATATATATGGATTTCCTCCGGGTACTCCGGTTTCCCCCCACATTTCAAAGACATGCGTCAGGAGTGTTTTTCCCTGAGCCTCTGCTCAAAATAGGCTCTGTCCTAGTTGGACTCTCCCAGTTAACAAATGTTAAATAAACATAAAAATACTTTTTTCAGTGTTTCGAAACATTAAAACAAGAATACTTGTTCATTTACTTACTTAACTGAATAAACTACTAGAAACCAACAAGGTGTCTTTGTTCCTCCCAAAGGGAGGGTATCAGAGAGACAGTCTCCTAGATCTGCTAGCTAATGTGATTTTATCTGGACTAATCCTTTATACAATTGATAACAGAATATAGGCAAAGATAAAGGGATACGGGAACGTTAAATGAAAAAAACACCTCTGGATGAGTTTACAGTTGAGTCTAGAACCAAAGCTGTAATTATAAAAAGGGAAAATTAGTACAAGATATACAATAATGTATGGTAACTATAAGAATCAATAAGAAGAGGTTAAAAAGACTTGGAAATGAGACTGGAAAGACAATATTCAAAGGAACAATTCAAGGATACTTGTATGGCTCCCTAGTATGCAACAAAATCAGACGGTTTAGGTTTTTTGCATCCCGGAGTGTGCATAAAAATTGTTATACCCTAAGAAGTCTTCATTTTTCTAGTGGTAGACAGCAATTGGAGGTGTGATGTGAAAGAGTGGGGTACAGAACAAGTTTTTGGGAATGCAACGAGTTGGTCGATTTTAAAAATTCTCTACAAGGTATTTGGTTAGAAATGTTGGGCGAGCAAATTATTGTAACTAAGGAAATTATTATTTTGAGTTAGAATACAGAAAATGAATTCTCTAGACATAGTAAGGCCCTACTAAGTTTTATGATGATGGCTGCTAAAAGACAAATACCAGAAAATGGAAAACAAAATCTAAACTAATCGTAAGAGAATTACTGAATGTTTTAAAGGAGAAAAAAGATTGGATGTGGGATTTTTTTTTTATAAAACTGAAGGAGCAAACTACACAGAAATAAATGGAATCTATGGGAACAGTTCATGCAGTACATTGTTCAGGAGGAAGACAAGGAGGAAGAGTGAAATTTCAGGGAAGACAGGGCTGGAGAAATCTATGTAATGTTAAACTGCATAATAAGTTAGTTATGTTCTGTTTTATAACTATCTGTGCTCCCATGTCACTGTATAGTGTTGTTGTTGTTTGTCTTTTTGGCTTTTCCCTGTTAGGGGTTGCCACAGCGGAACTCCGGTTCGCTAATTATTGATACTAGATTTTTATGGTGCCACGTTGCCAGCCCAATGCCCAACCTTCAGCGAAGGCACGCCCATTCAAGCATGTCTTTCGGAGGCCACTCGATCGCGGGGAGGACATGCAGACTCCACACAGAAGGCACCCCAGTCGAGAATTGATCAGGTGAACCTCTTGCTGTGAGGCAACAACGCTACCGCTGTACCACCACACAGTGTGTGAAGTTAATAATGGTGTTAAATGTCAATATTGGGCTATAGATAACAAAGATTTACAAGCCCACCCTATTCTTAGTTTTCTACCTCACAATATATGTTCTGAAACTCATTGGTAAATAAGGAAAGTGGAACTGAGTATGTAAAGTGAAAGATATGTCCTCATCAAAAACTTTTAGTTGTGTACTTACCATAATGATAGATGTATGTGATCCATCTCGCCTACATTCATTACTGACGGGCTCGGAGCCGAGATTCGGCTCCGACTCGGCCACTATTACTAGCACAAAGTCTCTCATTGGCTGGGCTAACCCTGTATCCCAGGATGCATCACGCCCAAACCCCCAGATCTTGTTTGCCCCAATATTATTTTCCCACATACACCACCACAAGGATATATATGTAAGAGGAGAGAAAAAATAATATCCTCAGAGGAATCAGAATAAAAGTTTCCTCCAAGTCCAACAGGTAGGGGGAAGGAGGGCGGGTACGTACGAATGTAGGCGAGATGGATCACATACATCTATCGTTATGGTAAGTACATAACTAAAAGATGTAATGTGATCCTATCTCGCCTACATTCATTACTAACGGGACAGCGTCCCTAGCACCTAAATCCTGAGAGGCTCACTGGAAAACACTCCTGAGCACTATGGAACCAAAGGAAGCCTGACCTCTAGAGGCCACGTCCAGTTTATAATGAGAAATAAAGGTATGTGGAGAAGTCCAAGTAGCCACTGCACATATCTCATCTATGGATAGTCTAGCATGAAAAGCCACTGAAGTTGACATAGCCCTGGTAGAATGCGCCTTAACTGGAAAGGAAAGATCCTTACCCACTAATGCATAAATAAATGAGATGCAGTCTCTAATCCACTTAGCTATGGTGCCCTTAGTTACAGATCTGCCAATTCTATTGTCTGAAAAGGACACACAACTGATCTGATTTTCTCTCCTGTTGTGTCCTATTTAAATAAAACCTCAGTTGTCTATGCACATCCAACTGGTGAAATTTGTATTCCACTTTGTTGGAAAACCGTGGAAAAAAGACCGGAAGCTCAACATACTGGTGGAGACAAAGTGCAGAAGAGACCTTAGGGAGAAAAGAAGGATTAAGTCTCAGAGATACTCTGTCCTTATGAACAATTAAATAAGGAGGTTTAACAGAAAGGGCTTGAAGCTCCGATACCCTTCTGGCTGAAGTTATGGCTACCAAGAAGGCAGTCTTCCATGACAAAAATTTCAATTCGCAGGAAACCTGCCGGCTCAAAGGGAGAAGACAGCAAAGCTCTGATCACCACATCTAAATCCCATGGCAAAACAGGTTGCGAAACCGGAGGGCGAAGCAACCAGGCTCCTTTCAGAAAGGCTTTACACAGCTTATGACCCATGAGGGACGGCTCATGTACAACACGATAATTGGAGATTGCTGCCAACTGAACCTTTATAGTGGAGGCAGCCGAGCCCTGTCTAAAGAGTGTTGCTAAGAAATCTAACACCGCCGACACAGGGGCTGTAAGGGGATCAAGATCATGTTGCTGAGCCCAAATTGCAAATCTTTTCCATTTACTAGAGTATATTTTCCTAGTAGAAGACTTGTGGGAGGAAGACAGAATATGTACTACTTCCGGGGTAAAGATATGCTGTCTGACTAAAGTCGGAAGAGGAGAAGCCATGCAGCGAGCTTGAATGTTCGTAGGGATGGATGGAGCTGTCCTGACTGATGAGTCAATAGGTCTGGAGCTGGGTCCAGAATCCAAGGACCATCCACCGCATACTTCCGAAGGAAGGGCAACCAAACTTGACGGGGCCAGTGTGGTGTGATCAAAATCATCTTGCTTCCCAAGCAGGTAGCCTTCTGAATCACTCTTGGTAGAAGAGGGACCGGCGGGAAGGCGTAGAGCAGACCGGAGGGCCAATTGTGGACTAGAGCATCCCTGGGTTACTCCCCCTGTGGGGGGATCAGAGTGAAAAAATTGCTGCAGTTTGCATTCAGGGGGCTGGCAAAGAGGTCGCAGCAGGGAAGGCCCCACTTGGAGAAGATCTGAGAAGCCACTCTGTCGTTCAGGGACTACTCGTGAGGCATCAGAATAGCTCTGCTCAGCCTGTCTGCTATCACACTGGACTTCCCCGGAATGTGCGTTGCCACTAGAAAGCACTGGGAAGCGATCGCCCAATTCCACACTCTCATGGCCTCCCTGCAAAGGGGGTAGGACTTGGTTCCTCCCTGCTTGTTCAGATACCAGACAACTGACATATTGTCGGAAAGAATCGCAATAGTTCCCCTGGGAAGAAAGCCATGAAGTGCCTGCAACGCTAGAAGCACCGCTCTCATTTCTAGAACATTGATATGCAAGTGAACCTCGTGGTCTTTCCACGTACCTTGGACCGTCTCGCCCAGATAATGCCCCCCCCACCCTATCTGGGAGGCGTCTGTGGTTACTGTGGCAATAGGGGATAGGGGCTCAAGGGTCTCCCTCGATCCAGATTGGACGAGAGAAGCCACCAACGCAGATCCTGCCGGCATCTCTCCGTGATGAGAATCGGATGGGACAAGGGGCGTTCCTGATATGACCACTGGGCTGAAAGGAGCCACTGAAGTATTCGCATGTGTAACCTGGCAAGCGGAACTAGGAGAATGGTAGCTGCCACTGATCCCAACAACTGAAGAACCATCCTGGCTTGGGCTTTTTCCCGGGGTAATAAAGCCAGGACTTGGGCCTGTAACACTTTTATTCTCTCTGTCGGTAGGAAAGCTCTCATCTCTACAGAGTCTAGCTCTGCGCCGATAAAGGCAACACGCTGTGATGGCAGCAATACAGACTTTGCCCAGTTAAATGAAATCCCTAGAAGATGGCCCAATTTGACAGCAGCTCTCATGGCTTGAACAAGTAGATGCCTGGTGGGGACGGTGAGGAGCCAGTCGTCTAGATAAGGAAACACCTGGAATCCTAGACGTCTCAGGTGAGCTGTCAACACTGCCAGACACTTGGTGAACACCCTGGGGGCTGTGGTGAGACCAAAGGGCAGGGCCCGGAATTGAAAATGACTGGCTCCCAGCTGGAAGCGTAAATGATTCCTGGAAGCCTTGTTTATCTTGATGTGATAATAGGCATCCTTGAGATCGAGGGAGCACATCCATACTCCTTTTTCCAACAATGGGAAAATGGATTGCAAAGTGACCATTCGGAACTTGGACTTCTTTACAAAGCGGTTTAGATTTAGAAAGAAGACTTGAAAGCCTCCGCAAAATGACACAAGTGCATCCAAGCTCGCCTCCTGAGGGCTACGCCCGAACTCGCTGCTCTACCCACCCCCTCGGTTGCATAAGATATGAGCCTCATGGACGAGTTGACAATGGAAGAAAGGGTAGACAGCTGGGCATTAACAGACTGGGCCAACGCCTCAGGCAAGTTACCTGACAGGGTATCTCCCAACTCCTTTATGATATCCCTTTGGAGCCGCGTAAAATGACACAAATAATTCAGCGACCGCAAGGTAAAGGTCGCTGAAGACAGGGTATGTTTCCCATACCTATCCATACTCCTAGACTCCTTATTAGGAGGATGGATGGAAGTAGAAGCCTCTGCCACATCTTGGTGAGTGGCAAACGCCACCACCATAGCATCCACAGGTATTCCCTTGGTCAAAAATTATTTCCCAGGAGGCGCAGATAAGAACTTATTGGGGCAGCTAGGAACTGGCTCCACAGAGTCAGGGTGTTCCCACACCCTTCGACAAATAAGAACCAATAATTCATCGAAGGGTGGAGACACCCAGGAGGCGGAAGGCTGGGCTCCGAAGGCCTTGAGGAAGACCGACTCCTCCTCAGAAGGGTTTTTGGATGGCCAGTCGCCCCGCTGTCTCAAGATCTCCAGGATATCGGAGAATGAGACATCATCAGAGGACGACTTCGGGGACCCTTCTGCATCATCGAGGTCAGTGTCCGAGGTGACAGACTCATCTGGGGAGTCTACGTGCTTCTTCTTACACAACTTCTTCCTGGGAGGCTCTTCAGGCACAGACTCTGAAGGGCCCTCAGAAAGTAGGGGACCACACATGGAGGTATCCTCAGGCCTAGGAGCCCCACTGTCCAGAGATAGGGGGGCACCAGAAGCTCTAGTCACAGCGTCTAGGGAAGGAGTTGCTGATTCAGGTGAAGTCACTATGGACTTGGCCAGCACGCTCCTCATAGCCTCGAAGGCAGGTCCACCAGAATCGGACGAAAAACCCGCCTCCAAGACCATGACCGTAGTCGGGGTATCCCTAGCCGAAGCACCAAAGGGGAGACTCGGAGCCGCAGTCTGAAGCCCCGATGTATCCCCCTCGGGTACGACTGAGGACACCCAAGTACCGAAACCTGTAGAAGGAATGGAAAAGGTTGGAGCTGATGTCAGATCCGAAAGACTAGCAGGAGGTTTCGGAGCCGACCCAGGAACTTCACTCGATTCGGCAGACTCCGGCTCCGACGACACCGAGGTTGTCGGAGGAGGAAGAAACAGAACCGATATAGTAGCTGGCTCTGGAGCCGACTGGGCTGGAGCCGAAAATAATTTAGATAACACTGGCGACTGGAGGAGCCTCTGGACCACCCTATCGACATCCGAATCCGAGAGCCTGGAGGACTTGGAGGAGACAGACGGGGGTCGAGAAACCTTCTCTGTCGGAACTGAGACAAAACTGGGGGAACGGCTCCGAATCAGCTCCAAAAGGATCGCAGCCGAAGCAGGCTCAAGAACCACCGCAACCTCCTTCTGCGCCGACGACCATGGAACCGAAGAAGCCGACCCCGCAACAGACAATATTTCCTGTGGCTCCGAGACCAGTGGAGCCGAGAAAGGAGACATAGCCTTGGACAGTACTTCCTGCGGCTCCGAGACCAGTGGAGCCAAGGAAGGAGATGTAGTTTTAGACCTTTTCTCCGGATGATGCACCGATGAACTAGTCGGAGCCGGAGACTTCACTTTAGACTTTGACCTGGATTTCTCAGAGGGAGGAGAAGACGCCAGAGTTTCCTCAAAGGAGGGTTTAATCAAACCCTTGAGGATAAGTTTATTTTTTCTCTCCAGTAAAACCCTGGCAGAGAAGGCATGACACACACTGCAGGATTCCTGCAAGTGTATGGCACCGAGACAATATACACAGATGGCGTGGCCATCAGTCAGCGACATCTTATACGCACATTTGGCGCATTTTTTAAAGCCAGATGGCTTAAGTTCTTTTGGTTCTTTGCCCGACATAAGGAACACAATCCACAAGTAGAGCAACAATATTTTGAATTTAAACAATAAGTCACACGAAGCACACTCAGCAACACAAGGTAGGGAGGGAGGAAAGGCCTCTAACTTAAATGCCCGACACTAACAACACAAGATAGGGCAAAGGCCCTCTAACTCAAACGGGCCTAGCCCGCCAAACAGAAGGATTAACCAATAAACAAATGCAATCAGTCACAACAATGGATACAACAGACAACGTAGCTATTAGAATAGCTTTTTTTGGTATAATAACTCGAAGCTATAAGTTCAAAAACAAAAAAGAGGGTACTTAGCCACAGCCAAGTCGAGACCACGTCGTTACTCTAGGAGCGGAAAACGAGATCAGGGGGTTTGGGCGTGATGCATCCTGGGATACAGGGTTAGCCCAGCCAATGAGAGACTTCGTGCTAGTTATAGTGGCCGAGTCGGAGCCGAATCTCGGCTCCGAGCCCGTCAGTAATGAATGTAGACGAGATAGGATCACATTACATCAAAAGTTATGTACTTAACATAATGATAGATCCATGTTGTTTGATTTTCATCTGGTTCAAAAGTATGGGTTATCAGATTTGATTAGATCTGACCTCGGCACTAACTCTGAAGCTTCCTCAGCTCTGGAGCTCTGACTCCTCCCCTACCCATAATTCGCTAGACTCCACCTTAGTTGCTCAGATCAAGTTTGCCCCAGTGATATATCAGAAACATTCAACAAAAGGAACCATCCTAAGAATGAACCCATAGGTTAGACGGTCCCAGTCTGATGAGGAATAGTAAGTAAAGTCTCACATAACTGCACAGAGAATAAAAGTCCACTCAATCATCTTGAAGCTACAGGTGACAATTTGGAAGGGGGCTGGAGGAAGTTAGTTTGAACCTGACAAAAATCAAACAATGTGGATCTAATTTAAAAAAAAAAAAAACATGGATCTAATGTTATGGCAGGTACATAACTTTTGTATCTAATGTTGTCTATTTTCATCCATTTCAAATGTATGGGGCAGAATCCCAAACTGTCAGCCTGGATGGTATCAAGGAAGGACATTCCTGAGTATGGTGGAACCAAAAGAGGAATGTGATCTGGACTAAGTATTCAGCTTATAGTGAGACACAAAGGTGTGTACCATAAGCCAAGTGGCCACAACACAAATGTCATCAGTGCAGAGTCCTCTGTTAAAAGCTGCTGAAGTCTACAGAGGGCAGCCCTAGTTGACTGAGCTTTTGATTTACCTGGTAAGGGAAAATTCTTCTTATTACAGACAAAGAAGATACAATCTGAGAGCCATCTGGATAAGTAACCTTAGTAACTTCCTTCCCCAACTTTGGTTTTGAAAATGAAATGAACAATTTATTGTTTCTTCTGAATTGTTTTGTTCTGTGAATCTAGAATCTGAGCTGTTTGTGTACATCATATGCAACAAGCATTCTCCATTGTTTGAATATCTGGGGAAAACACACTCAAATGTATGCATTCATTTAGATTTACTTTGGATGCCACATTAGGAATAAAGGATGTGCTAGTTCTAAGGGAAGCTATATCTCTGTGAAATACCAGATATATGGAGGCTTACATGAAAAAGTCTGTAACTCCAGTATTCATTTGGTTGATGTCACTGCCACTAAGAATATTGTTTTCCAAGTAAAACATTTTAGATCTGTTGTAGATGTGGGTTCAAATGGAGACTGAGTCAGAGGCTGTAGCAAAATGGTGATGTCCCATGGAGGTCCTGGGTCTCTAATGGGAGGTCTTAGTAGAAAGGTATATTTCAAGAAAGCTTTGGAAATTTTTATTGAAGCTATTAGAATATCTTATATCCAACATGAAAATTTGAAATTCACGCCAACTGTACCTTTTCTATCTTTCAAAAGCATTTTTAAACAAAAACAACTTTATTAAATTATCACTTATGACACAGACAATCTTATGTTTGTATAAATGAAAAACAAACCACTTTAACACAATTTTAGCTACAAACACTATGCATCACAGACCCAGTTGAGACAACTGTACTTGCAAACATTATACACCACTTATAATATATCCAATGATTGTCACTTAAGTATTACATAGTTCATTCAAATCCTGCCTTCTTTTAAACCTGGCTCCTCCGCTGCATAAAATGTTCCCACAGTTCCCATTTTTTTCCTGTGTAATTTGCTCTTTCCCTTTTCTAAAGATCCCAATTCCAGTTGCTTTATCTCTGTTACTATATTCACTTCTTCTAGTAAAGTTGGTTTAGACTTTGATTTCCATTTTCTAGTAATTGCTTTTTTGGCAGCCACCAAAATTAGACTCAGCAAGGCCTTACTATGTTTAGGCAATTCCATTTCTGTATTATAGCTCAGAAAAAAATAATTTCCTTAGTTATACCAATCTGCGCACCCAGTATCTCTGATAGAGTAGTCTGCAGGGAATTTTTAAAGTCTGCCAACTCATTATACTCCCAGAAAATATGTCCCAGTTACCTCTTTCTTCAGCATCACACCTCCAACATTTTTTCTACCTGAGGAAAAATTCTTTGGCGCCTACTGGGGGTATAAAAATACCTATGTAAACACTTCCAAGCAAAGATCCTAAATCTTCTTGACTTTGTTCCATATTTGAGAGATTTACATATATCCACTTATTGTCTCTTTGTGAATTACTTATCCAGTGTCTCTTCCTAATCCTTTCTAAGCTGCTCTGATTGATTCTTATAGTTGTCATGCAATATTTCATATGCTCTACTAATTATTCTTTTTTTAACAGCAGCTTCTGTTCTATATGCTAATAAAAACTCTACCAATGGTGGTCTTTCATTTACGGCCCCCTATTTCTTTGCCTTTGACTATACTCTGATATCAATCCTTGCTAGGAAAGGCAGTCTCTAACCTGCAGTCCAAATAAATTATTGGTGTCTTCCCATTCTATTACCTTTCCCTTTTTAGTTATTTCCTCCCAATACCTTGGATCCTTTGCCAGTTTGCTCCAATATATTCCAGTCCACTCTTGCCTATTGTCTGTATCCCTAATTGCAGTCATCCCTATTGGCAGAATCTCTTTTCTCAATTCCCATGCTGGTTTAGTTCTTAAAATACTTTCTGCTACTTTATGAATATAATATTCTGTATGATTATTGTCATTCTCCTTAAGGGACTTTGTTTAGTTCCCACCTGACCACCACGAGTGTTGAGGAAAAAATAAAAAACAGAAGCCTTTTGGTGGAATTATGCAACAATGACAACCTAACCCAAAAGATAAGAAAAGTAAGGAAAGTTGCATTCTAATTTACACCTGGGATTTCAATACAATTAAATCCATTATTAAGGAGTACTGGGCCATCCTCACTGACAATCAGTAGCTTGCAAGGATTCTAGAAGATCACTTTGTATATAAAAAAAGAGCAGAAGCATGCTTAACTATGTGGAAAAGAAAAATAAGGGAAACCAGGATGACATGAGCACTAAAATCTGTGGGCCACCTAACTGCGCTTTCTGTGAATACTTGATGCGACTCATTTAAGTACCCCTGTGACACCTGTGCACTGGCCCAGTAATCAAGGAGCCTCAATCCTCACCACTAACACCAGTGATGGTCTTGCACTTTGGGAGGGATAACAAATACACACACAGTAAAGTACAATTTCCCTTAAGAGCACACAGAGATCACAATCAGTCTGGGGCTGGTTTCTCCCTTTCTCTCCAGATCCCCAATAAGACTCCCCACTGGCACAGCTACAGGGTACAGATCTCAGCCGAGTAGTCAAGCCAAAACATCCAGTGCCCTCTCTGTCCAACCAGTGCTTCGTGTCCCTGCCCAAGTAGCTGACACACACACACACACACTTTGAGATTTGGTTTATATACAAACACGCAGACACTCCTGGGGAAGGCTGGCATAGGTTCTCCAGCTATGCCCCCTCTTGCCAAGGTATAAGGTAGTAATCACTGCCACCACCTACTCTTTATCAGCTACTAAAAAGGCCCTTACCAAAGGGTGTCCAATTATTATAGAACAATATTATTATTCAATTAGTAAGTGTGACGAACAGCAAGGCATATTTGGAGTGACTTTGTACAATATCTCTATATACATGCAATGTACTCTACAGCTTAAATTATCTCTACACAAAACAGCCACAGTTGAAAGGTTTAAAATATTTAATAATTAATAAAAACACAAGACAAATCTTCTCAGATCAACACAGTGCTAGTCAAGAGTTCAGAGATCACAGGAAAATGCTTAAAATAATACTGTAAAATAGTCTGACATAAATATAGAAAACAGCTAGTCTAAACTTACTATTTTCTATCTATTTCTTAAGACAAACACTAAAGTCTAAGATTCTACTTACATAGCGACAGAGCCAAGCAAGTGCTGGTGAGCGGTCAGTTCTGAAGACAACTACAAAATGCTCTGATTCTCTCTCTCTCTGAGAAAGTCTTAAAAATAATACATCACTGCTGACTGATTTTAGATTACATCATTCTTCTCTGGTTCCCAAGCTAACAAAAAAAAAGTTACGTCTTACCATAACGTTCCATCTGTGTTGTTCATCTTTTTTCATTCATCACTGATGGGTTCGGTTCTGAGCCCTCGGAACCGAGTCGGCCTATTACCATGCTCGCGCCAGCCAAAAAACTCTAGCGCTAAGTCTCTACCCAGAGTGCCCTTCTCCCTGTTACCTCATATCGAGTTTACTAAGAAAGGAAGTAAAGCCAAGGCCACTTCTATGCAAGTACTCTAGTGCACCACTTAGACCCAAAGCCTTTGGAGGGGGAAGGAGGGTGGGAAGTGATGAATGAAAGAAGATGAACAACACAGATGGAACGTTATGGTAAGACAGAACTTCTTTATCTGATGTTGTTAATCTTCTTTCCATTCATCACTGATGGAACAGAATCCTAAGCTACCTTGAGGTCCATGGGCGGCCCTTATGGAAGAACATTCCTGAGGACCATTGAGCCGAAGGCAGCTCTCCCCCTGGAGACCACATCCAATTTTTAATGCTTGATAAAGGTATGAGGCTTAGCCCAAGTAGCTGCTATGCAGATGTCATTCACAGATGCCCTGGAATGGAATGCTATAGAAGTTGCCATGGATCTAATGGAGTGGGCTTTAACTTTTGACATGGATTCATTATGGAGGGAATAGGTGACACGTATGCAGTCTCTTAGCCATTTTGATAATGTAACCTTGGAAACAGCCTCTCCCATTTTGGGTCCTGAAAAGGAGATGAAAAGCTGTTCAGATTTACGGATAGGTTTGGTCCTGTCTAGGTAAAACGTAAATTGTCTATGTACATCTAAGGTGTGAAGGCAATACTCTCCTCTATTGGCAAAATTCAGAAAGAACACTGGTAGATCAATAGACTGGTTAATAGAGAATTCAGAAAATACTTTGGGAAGAAAGGATAGGTTCATTCGAAGTGACACTCTGTCTTTATGAAAGACCAGATAGGGCTTCTTGATACACAATGCCTGCAGCTCCAAAACTCTTCTGGCAGAGGTAATAGGTACCAGGAACAAAGATTTCCAAGACAAAAACTTTAGGTCACACTTAACTGCAGGCTCAAAGGGCTTTTGAGTCAAAGACTGGAGGACTAAAGTGAGGATCCATGGTACGAGTTGTCTGAGAGGAGGTCTGAGATGAGAGGTCCCTTTGAGGAAAGTCTTGCAAAGGTGTAACGAAATAAGAGGGGTGCCATCTATACCATTGTGGAAGTTGGAAATTGCTGCTAGATGTACATGTACTGTAGAGGCAGAGGATCCGTTATCAAAAAACTTAGCCAAATATTGAAGCACTGCAGTAACTGAAGCCGAATACAGGTCTAGCATGTTATCCTTGGAACAAATAGAAAACCTTTTCCATTTATCCTGATATATGGTTTGTGAGAGGCCATAATGATGTCTCAATGATCTGTGGTGATAGAGTGCCAGGCAGTTTGGTGCAAAGAGAAAAGACCCCCCGACTGCTTTCTGAGGTAAGCAATCGGACCGCCCCTCAGGAGCATTAGGCTGTCCAGAGAAAGAGACCCTAGAGCCTTGGTTGCGAGGACACCCTCTGCCTCTATAGGGGTGTCTTCCAGAATTGTTACCCATTCTGCCTCTGGGAGTATCATTACCACATGTGCCACAGAAAGGACCCTGAGATTTCTTATGCCACATTTTCCCACTACTCTGTTTCCTGGAGAAGGTACGTTGAGGGTTGGAAAACCGAAGGCCTATGGCAGATAGGGTTTTTCCATCTTGCTCACACCTGGCTAGTGTATCCTTCACTTTGGAGCCAAAGAGGGATGAAGCTTCGAAGGGAGCATTCAGAAAGGAAGACTTGAAGGTATCTGCCAGGTCACAGACACGCATCCAGGCATGACGTCTCATAACAATGCTCGAACCTGCTGCTCTAGCAGCCCCTTCAGTCGCGTGTGAGAGCAACCTTATGGACAAGTTGGATATTGATTCCAGGGTTGCTAGCTGCAAGGCAACTTTGTCCCTGACCTCGTCAAACAACTGTCCTGTGAGTACCCCAGAGAGATGGGAGATCAAGTCCCTCTGGAGCCTCGTAAAATGTGCCAAATAATTCAGGGATCATATAGCAAAGGTCGCTGATGCAAAAACACGCTTCCCAAGTCTGTCCACTGCCTGGGACTCCCTGTTGGGTGGGTGGACAGTGGGACGTTCCTCAGCCAAATCCTTTTTCGTGGCCACTGCCACCACCATAGCATCAACTGGTAACCCTTTGGACCATTGCAGATTCTCAAAAGGAGGGGACAGAATTTTGTCTGGTCTCCAGGGGATCGCCTCAATGGAATCAGGGTTCTTCCACGTGCACTGCATAATGAGCTTGGCAGGCAGGGTCACCCAAGAGGTAGACGGCTGGGCACGAAAAGCCTGCAGGAACACGGACTCCTCAGACGAAAGGTTTCCCATCACCTCTCTGTTTTAACATCTCCAGGATGTCTCCAAAGGAGATATCATCAGGGGGTGACCATGGGGACCCTTCATCATCATCGTAATTCATGTCTTCTGTTAAGGACTCCTCAGGCGAGTCCACGTGCTTCCTCTTGCACATCTTCTTTTGAGGGGGCTCCTCAGTGTGGGTCTCTGAGGAGGACTCGGAAGAGTGGGTACTCTGAACAGGGGTGTCCTGCGGCTTCTCTGCCTGGTGTCCCGGGGGAGTGGTCTGTGACAGCTGCAGCTCAGGGAGAAAAAAACTGGGATTCCGACATCATAGGAGTGCTACCAGACATAAGAGCCCTCTTCATCACGTGGAAGGCAGGCCTGCCCGAAGTGGGATGGGAGCCCGGAACAGAGAAAGGAACCTCAGGACCGGGGCCACATCATGCTCCGACAAACCAACCCCCATGGGTGGAGCCTCAAGCAAGATTGGCGCAGATGCAGCCATTGGCACCAAGGAGAAGCCGGGGAGAAAGTCGGCACCATACCCTGGGCTGATGCGTCCGTCCCCCAATCTCCAGTCTGCGGAAGGACTGGTTTGATGGGAACTGAATACCACAGGGAAAACTTGAACTCAGAGTGAGTTGCACCGTAGGCACTGAGGTGGTGGGTTCCAAGAAGGATGTCGGAACAGAAGGCTTCGGAATCGAGATGGTCGAAGAAGAAGTGCAAGATGGAGTCCGTGGATAAGGCAACCCAAGTCCAGCAGGTGGATGGGTTTTAGAAAGTGATGGAATCCCCCTAGCTACCAACAGCTGGTCCACAAGATGCATCACGTCGTGTTCCGAAAGGCTCCTGGTGGATCTAGTGGATACTCCAGATGGGGAGTCAGGACGTTCAAGAAATGGGCTATACGCTTGGCCCAAAAACGGGTCTACTGAGGGAGAGTATTGGGTCCGTGGTGCAAGGTCTGCCAGCACTGAAGTCTCTAGTTTCGAGACCGGAAGCAAAGGGGTCAGATCCAGTGAGGTTAGTACAACGCTCAGCGCAAAGTGGCACTTGGAGCCAAAATGGTCGGTTCCAAAATGGAAACTGAAGTCGAAGGTGTGCCCTGAGCCGAAGAAGCTACAGTTGCCGAAGTCGAAATAGGCGTAGTAAGATCTATGATCAGTGCCGGAGGCAGGGCCTGTGCCAATAACGGCATCGGTATCGAAGGTTTTGAGACAGTTGGAGCCAAGGAAGGAGGAGACGAAGAGGCAGATTTATGCTCCGACGATAACTTGGGGACCTTAGATTTCCCAGGTTTGCTCGGGTCACCCGATGGTGAAGAAGGAACAGAACTGGATCTCTTTTTGTCCTTAGAAGGAGGGGTTGAGACCTCCATCACAGAAATGGCCTTTGAGAAGGGAGACTTGAGTAACCCCTTCAGAATGAGTTTATTTTTGTACTCATTAAGAGTGTATTGGCTGAAACTTTGACAAATATCACATGGAGGCTGCACCGAAAGGTGGGCTACTCCCAAACAGCATACACAGTCATAATGCAAGTCACTATTAGGTAACTTGCCCTTACAAGAAGTACAGTGCTTAAAGTCAGAGGTAGCCTTCTTATCTGACATTTTAGTAGAAAAGGACACCACAACTAACTGTATAATCCAATAATAATGAAGTTACTCGGTTCAAAAATCACAAGAAAAATACAAATATTACAACACATTGTATATGAGAAGAAAGGGAACACCTGAATAAAGATAAAAGCTAACAGGTTAAACAAGAGAAAACATTACCAGCTATGGTATTGATGAAATGCATTTCTCCCCGGGCCTCCGCTGAAAACAGGATCTGTGGAACCTAGTTGGACTTTCCCGGTCAACAAATGTTAAATAAATAAATAAATAAATAAATAAATAAATAAATAAATACTACAAGGGTAAGAGAAAAGGCCGTACCAACAATGGTACTTAAAGTTTACCAATGGTAACAATGTGTAGAGTGGAAAATATACTGTTAGATCGAAGAAAAGACACTAGTAATACTAAAGGTTTTGTAAGATATGAAGATATCCAAAAACTTTTACACAAATATCAAAAAAGATTTTACTTAGCTGAGAGCTCGGCTAAAATGCGGCTTTACGGCTACGTGGCAAACGAGATCTGAGGTAAGAGGGAGAAGGGCATTCTGGGTAGAGACTTAGCTCAAGAGTTTTTTTGGCTGGCACGAGCTTGGTAATAGGCCGACTCCGTTACGAGGGCTCGGAACCGAACCCATCAGTCATGAATGGAAAGAAGATTAACAACATCAGATCTCAGAGTTTTAACATTTCTTTGATCTTGCACCTGGCCAGGAAACTACAGCAATAAAAGACATTATATATATGTAAACTCTTACCAGTTAACTCTGGTCTCAAAACAATAGAAGGAATTCCTCAGTCCAGACATTATGTCTCCGAGCTTTGAGATCAAACAGTCATACAATGCTTGACTTATCAGCTTTCTTCCAGCAGAGTGCACTATGGTTACATTTTTGAAGTTCAACATTTAACACCATTTTCTTACATTTAAGAGGACAAGTCTGTGGATTGTATTCATATTTATAATGACACAGAATTATCTACAAAATTCTATCTAGCTAGGCTGGCAGCCTTCACATATCTCCACAGCCCCTATCTTAAAAAGATAGTGAAATCTTCAGCAGATGGTAACTGTAATATTGAAAAAGTTGTATATAGGGCCACGTGTAATGACTGCCTTGCATTTTATGTGGGTAAGACTTTGAATAAACGGAAAATGAAGACTTCAGGTCATCTTTCTAACATCAGACATAAATGCCAGAGGAATGTATTATCCAAACACTTATTAGAACATCACAGGCATTCTGATTTTAAATTTATCATTCTGGACTGTGTGGAGATGGACAAGCTTGAAGGAGATGTCAATGGTGTGTTGGAGAAAAAAAAAAAAGAACTTTGCTGGCAGCTGACATTAAATGCATTCAGAAAACCAGGACTTAACTACTACTGCTCTATTAAGAGTGTGTTGAATTTACTTAAGCTGTCACACAATCTGTAAAGGGTTTTTAGGAATTTTTTAGGGAGTTTTAGGGAATTTTTAAATATACTATATAGTAATAAAAATGATCTGTAGAGTGTGCATACATATATACATGTTTAGTTACTTTGACCTCAGTTCTGCTTTGATTGGATTTATTGCATCACACCAGAGTTTTTTCATGCCGCTATTACCATGTAGCATTGGTATAATTCTCTCATTTATCATACTGATGGACGCTCATGCACACTCATACCCACACCTCCACACTTTTATACATTACTTGTTTACTTCATCCACTGTTTTCTGTATTTTTGTGTGTTTTTCTACTAGTTTTCATTGTATAAACATGTTTTTGGGGCTGTAAACATGAAAACTTTCGTGACATTTTTTTTTTGCAAAGCATTGACATTTTTTTCTGAGCAGTTAATAATGATAGTTTTTTATGCACACAAATACACATGGATGGATATTTATTAGATATCATTAGACAGATATATGTTTATATTTATAGTGTTTATGGTGTTTTTCTTGATTTTAGTTCTTGTCACAGACCTGTTTGATCTAATTAGTAGTATGTGGGGGTGGGTACTTGCTGTTCTAAAATGCACTTTTATGGCACTGTTTATGTTGTTTGCCATGAATAGGCTGGTTTAAAATAAAACAATATGTATATTTTCCACAGCTACTTCTAAGTATATAAAAGCTGAGATGTTTAACATTGTTAAAATACTTCTGATTTTTTCCTACTGAGGATCACTTGTCTGTGACGAATAAAGGCTTGTTGCTTTGGAACATTTATTTTTTATTTTACATTTGTTGACCGGGCTAGTCTAGCTGGATACATGTCCATTTTCAGTAGAGGCCCGGGGAGGAAAGCTCCATGTTGAGTGCAAACAAACAATTAACGAATGATATACAAAATAACAATATACAATAAAAAACACCAAATTAAGTGCAATCATGAAAAAGTATACAGAGGAATACAGCAAAATGATTATTATTTATTTTTTTTTTTCAAAAGTATAAGGCATGGCCAGAGCAATAAACATTGATGAACTATCGGTATCTATGTGAAGACTTCAGTCAAAAGATACGTCCTGAGCAGAGTTAGAAGAAAAGGCTAGATAAAGCAGGAGGTTGTAGGTGAGAGGAAGCAGCAGTTAGTCAGGGATAGAACAGGAACATAACCAGTGAGTCATGAGATGAAGCTTAAGCTTCTTTTTGAAAAGAGTATGACAGCAGAGAGTTGTAAGTTCAGAAGGTAGAGCATTCCAAAGCTTATCAATGGAATTGCAGAAGAGGGAGTCTCCTGCCAAATTGTTGGATCTGCACTACCTGGTTTTCATGATTTTTGGAAATTATTGTGATTGAGCTCATCAACGAAGTTTTAAGACCACTAGTTTCTCTGTTTTTTATCTCCTTAAGGGAATGCATCCAAAATCCCAGTCTCACCTTTCTTCTTGAGTTTCGCCCCTGTATAATCATCATCTCTTTCCAGTTTGAATTATAGATTTCTGCTTGTGCTATGTATAAGAGTCTGAACTGTGTTGCTCCAAACTTCCCCTTCAAAGCAGGTAAACCTAGTCTGCCTTGTTCTATTGGAAGAATCAGATTATCCCACTTGACTCTTGCTGTCTTTCCTTCCTAGATAAAATCCTTCAGCTTTTCTTTAATTGCTATCCACAACATCTCCTCTGGTTGATAAAATATGCCTGACTTGTGTATAAAACTAAAGGGACTAAAAACATTTAATTGCATGCATCTTATCTATCTATCTATCTATCTATCTATCTATCTATCTATAAAAAAACAAAGCTGCCAGTTTCTTAATTTTTGTATTATCTTCTGTTTAGTCTCCTCTCACATATCCTTAGCTGCCACAATGGAGTCATTTTTAATCCATACTCTAAATACTTAATTTTATCATGTGCCTATAAATATGGATATTGCTGGACTAATTTGTGTATGGGTACATAATTTACCACTATTGCCTTTGTTTTAGCTTCATTAATTTTATATCGCGAGAAGATATGAAACTGTTTTAAAATGTTCCACAACACTGTAATGTCCCTTTCTAGTTTTGTCAGGTATAAAATCATCTGCAAATAGAGCCAACTTTTCTTGACTACCATACCAATTATATCCTTGAATTTCTGAGTCCCTTATTTTCTTTGCCAACGGTTCTCAATATAATGCAAACAACAAAAGGGAAAGAGGACAACCCTGCCTAGCTCCTCTACTCAAGCAGAAATTATCAGACAGGACCCCACCCACTTTAATTTTCACCTCCAATTCCTCACATACACTCCTAATCAACCTTATACTTTTACCAGGGAAAGCAACTACTTCCATTGCCCTGCTCATGAAGTGCCAGCTTACTCTGTCAGATGATTTCTCTGCATCAAGACCCAACAACAACAATGGTATTTTCTTATGTTCTGGTTCCCTTTGGATCATCAGGGTTCTGTTAAGGTTATCAAATGTTTGCCTCCCCTCCAAAAAACACATTGATCCATATCTACCAGTTTTAGCATTACTTTTGCCATTCTTTTAACCATTATAGACAAACACTTTATAATCATGGTTTAGTATTGAAATGGGTCTGCATGAAGCTGGATCTGATGGATCTTTACCCTTGTTAGGTATTACAGCCACCACCACTTTCTTCCAGGATGTTGGTACTTCTCCTCCTCTTAAAATACCGTGAAACAAAGACTTTCAGATATTTATCAGTTTTTTTCCTCCTAGCTTCCAAACTTCCACAGAAATACCATATGTTCCTAGGGACTTTCCTGTAGATTGGTTGTACATTACCATTTTTACCTCATTTGCTTAAATCCTAGCTGTTGGTAATTGAGCCTCATCTACCTCTAACTTTGGCATATTTAATTCTTCCATAATCATTTCCATCTGTACCTTTGCTTGATTTCCATATTTCTCTGCTTAATACAGACTTTCTCCATTAGACTGTTGAGCTCTTGCGAAAAATGAACCATGACGTCTGTTACATAACTAGCCTATCAGGGGGCTTATTTTATGAATGTGTAATAACTAAGTGCAATACTAAGGTAGCTCACTTACACACTGAAGGACTGTAAAGTGCAATATACAAACTGTGCAATAATTCAGTCTATTCATAGATATGCTCCTATTGTTTCAATTTTACTTTAACAATATTACCTTCATATTGTTCCTTGTCTTCCTTGTCTCCTGTTCTGGGATGGGTGTGGGTCACTGCTGTCCTACTTTACTTACAAATTGCTACTCATTAAAATTCTACTATTATATTTTATTAATTTTACTTTGTCTATATGTGCAAATATTTCCTGCATTGAGAATGAAGCATTGTAATTTCATTCAGCTACACTGCTGTGTAGTTCTGAATGACAATAAAGTTTTCTTTGACTTGACTTTGACTTTCATACAATTTCTGAAATATTTCTAGCACTTCTACTGGATTTCTTGTTACCTTCCTTGTTACAGGCACCTTAAGCTTGGTGGAAGTCCTTTCTACCCTCCTCTAGAGACAGCAATCTTTCTAAATTCATGCATATTATTGAGGTAACCCTTATTTTCTGTTTAACATTCTGCAGTTGCTCCTCTTTTTGTTCTGTGGGATTCCTCCTATTGTGCAATATTTTACCATTTGTCAGTACCTCTAAATAATTCTAGTTACAACTATACCTTCCTTTCCTTTATTTCCACTCTAGTTTTAAACTCCACCATATCTCCCGTTCCTTTATTCCCACTCTAGTTTTAAACTCCAGTTTAATTTTATCCCACTCCCTAGCTATATTTTCAGAAGAAATGTTTATCTACTCTAATAGCTCCTGATTAATTTCCAAAACCCATTCCTTAAATTCCTCTCCTTTCAACAGATAGGTGTGAAAGCGCCAGTGTCTCATTTTTATTTTGTTATCTTGTGTTTTTATTTTATTTACAATTGGCACATGATCTGTGTGATGCCCCTGCACTGGCCCAGAAATCAAGGAGCCTCAATCCTCACCACTAGCACCAGTGAGGGATGTGCACATTGGGAAGATGACAAGTACACACATAGTAAAGTACAAGTTCCCTTAAGAGCACACAGAGATCACAGTCAGTCTGGGGCTGGATTCTCCCTATTTCTCCAGATCTCCAATAAGACTCCCCACTGGCACAGCAGTGCTTCGTGTCACTGCCCAAGTAGATCACACACACACACACACACACACACACACACACACACACACACACACACACACACACACACACACACACACACATACATTTTGAGATTTGATTTATATACAAACACTCCTGGGGGAAGGCTGGCACAGGTTCACTAGCTATGCCCCCTTCTGCCCAGACTATAATTTAATTATCACTGCCACCAACCACCCTTACTTATCAGCTACTATAAGGCCCTTACAAAGGGTGACCAATTCTACTGTGTAATGTTACTATTATCTAAAAGGTAAGTGTGACCAAGACTTGCAAGGCTATTTAAGAGTGGCCTGTACAGTGTCACCAAATACATATGCAAGTACCTTAAGAGCTTAAATATCTCTAAACAACCCAGCCACAATTAAAAAGTTTAAATATGTTTAATAATAAATAATAAAAGAACAAGACAATACTCAATAATTCAATATAGTGACTACAGAGTTCAGAATCACAGGAAATATTTTAAAAAAGCATTGCAGGACAGTCTCACATGAATACAGAAAACATCTAAAAGAATCTTACTATATTCCTATCTATCTCTAAGAGAGATTACTGTAGTCTAGTACTTACTATTAGCAAGGCAGAAGTGCTGATGAGAGGATGTTTCTAGGTCCAAATACAAAATGCCCAGACTTTCTCTGAGAGATAGTTCTTAAATTAATAGCAAAACATTACTGCTGAGTCAGCTGGATGACATCACTATTTGTCAACTGCCTTCAGTTCCCAGGCTAACAGAAACTTATGAATTTAGCACCTCTGTGTCAAAAATACATATCTCTCAGAAGTATGCCTAGAACTGGAAGTTGTAAAACAGTTAAACACTTATACGTGTTAAACCTAGTAATTATTTCAGTTTTAAGACAATAGAAAGAAACCTCTAGTTGTAGATATCATGTCTTCTTGATGTATTCTTGATATATTAACTAACTTTACAGCACATTGTAACACACTTTACTTTTCAACTTATTTTCTTAGAGTTTTGCAAGTTAACTCTGTATGTTCCAACTTCTACTTTGAAAAAAGAAGTTATGTTCTTACCATAATGTTCCATCTGTGTTGTTGGCCTTCATTCATTCATTACTTATGGGTGTCGGTTCTCTCCTCAGAAGCGAGTTGGCCGTTATAACAAGCTCATGCCAGCCAAAAAACTCTTGAGCTAAGTCTTGCCCATAGTGCCCCTGTCTATATTACCTCAGATCGAGTTTGCCTGTAAGGAAGGAAGAAAGAAAGAAAGAAAGAAAGAAAGAAAGAAAGAAAGAAAGAAAGAAAGAAAGAAAGTGGAGGCTTTATCTGAGCAACTTCCCTATCAGAGGCTAGGACCATATCCGAACCTCCAGGAGTCTTTCGGAGGGTGATGGTGCGTGGGTTGTAATGAATGAATGAAGATCAACAACACAGATGGAATGTTATGGTAAGAACATAACTTCTTCATCTGATGTTGTTAATCTTCATTCATTCCTTACTGATGGAACAGAGTCCCTAGCTACTTTGTTTCCTGGGAGGCCCTGTGGAAGAGTATTCCTGAGTACCACTGAACCAAAAGAAGCTCTCCCCCTGGAGACCATATCCAATTTGTAATGAGTGATAAAGGTATGAAGGGTAGACCATGTTGCTGCTGCACAAATGTCATCCATAGAGGCTCTTGCATGGAAAGCAACAGACATTGCAATTGATCTTGTGGAATGCACTTTGACTTTAGATGGTAATTAGGCTTTGTTCCATCGATAAATGAAGTAAATACAGTTTCTCAGCCATTTAGACAAAGTAACTTTGGAAACAGATCTCCCCAATCGGCCTGAGAATGACACGAAAAACTGGTCAGATTTTCATAGTGACTTAGTTCTGTCGAGATAAAAACGCAATTGTCTATGCATGTAAGCAAATGTAGCGAATATTCTCCTTTGTTAAAAAAAAATTGGAAAGAAAACGATAGATTTATGGTTTGATTACTAGTCAAGTCTGAAATAACTTTGTGTAAAAAGGAGGGGTTAGTCTGGAGTGATATTCTGTCCTTATGGAACACTATGTAAGGACGTTTTATGCACAAAGCTTGCAACTGAGAAATTCGTCTTGCTGAGGTAATGGCCACCAAGAACAAAGTCTTCCAGGATAAGAATTTCAGACTGCAATTGGCAGCAGATTCAAAGGGAGGATGAATCAAGTATTGTAGAACTAAAGTTAAATTCCAGGGCTCGGTGGTTTAAAGGGGGGGCCTAATGTGTGTAACTCCTTTCAAAAAGGTGCTGTGAAATCAAGGAAGAGTCCTTGAAACCATTATGAAAACTGGAGTTTGCCGCCAAGTGTACTCAAATAGTTGAAGCTGCAGCTCCTGAGTGAAGGAGGTTAGATAAGTAATCTAGTACCATAGAAAGCAGTCCGAAAAGGGGTTTACTCAATTTTTACGAGACCAAATTATGAATCTTTTCCACTTGCTTAGATAAAGTTTCATGGTGGATGGTTTATGGGAAGCCAGAAGAATGTGGTGGACAGGGGAGGACAGGTTGTTTTGCCTGGCAATTACTGGAAGTGGAGGAGCCAAGCTGTCAGCTTGAGGCTCAATATGTTCGGATGAATCAACCCCTGTGGGTGTGATAGCAATTCTGAAGTTGGATCCAAAATCCACGGTTAATGTACTAGGTGAGGCCAAGGAAAGGGAAAACAAATTTGTTGGGCCAGTAGGGTGCAATCAGGATTAATCTGCTTTTCAACTGAAGAGCCTTCTTCAAAAATTGTGGGATCAGAGGAAGGGGAGGGTATGCATAAAGAAGTCCCGTGGACCAATCGTGCACCAGAGCATCCCTCAGGAACTCCCACTGTGGGGGAATTAGGGCAAAGTAGCTGCTGCATTTGTGATTTCCGTGGGATGCAAAAAAATTGCGGCAAGGCTGGCCCTAGTAACTGAAGATTTCTGCCACTATGACAGGATTGAGGGACCACTCGTGAGGCAGGAGAATTCATTTGCTCAATTTGGCTGCAATTACGTTGGAATCCCTGGGAATGTGCACTGCTATCAGAAAGCGGTTGGAAGCTATTGCCCATTGCCAAATTCTCATGGCCTCTCAACACAACGGGTAGGACTTGGTTCCCCCTTGTTTGTTGATGTATCAGATTACTGACATGTTGTTGGACTGGATGGCAATCATTCCTGAAGGGAGGACAGGTTGAAATGCTTGTAACACTAGAAGCACTGCCCTCAATGTTAGGACACTGATATGCAGGCTGGCCTCCAAGGGTGACCAAGTGTCTTGGAATGTCCTTCCCTGGAAATGCCCCCCCCACCCAATCAGGGAGGTGTCCGTGGTCACTATGGCTCTGGGCTGAGAGGAGTAGAAAGGGCGACTCCATAGGTGGTCCTCTGGCTTCGTCCACCAAATTAAATCTTGTTTGCACCGATCTGTTATCCTGATTTGAAAGGACATAGGGTGAGTCAAAGTGGACCATTGTGTTAGTAAAACCTCTGTTGTAGTCTCATGTAGTCCTGCTAGTGGAACTACTGTTATCGATGCGGCCACTGACCCTAATAGTTGGAGGATTTCCAGAGCTGGAGCTTTGTCCCGACAGAGAATCACCCGGAGTTGAAATCTGAGTCTTTCCAGCCTGTGGAGTGGGAGGGAGACTCGGCAAGACTGTGTCATAATTTGCTCCTATGAACTCCAATCGTTGAGAAAGAGTCAAGTTGCATTTGTCTTTGTTTACTGTTATCCCCAAGTGTTCCAGTAGTTGTAGAGTATAATGAGTGGCTGATAACCAGTAGATGCTTGGTTGGGCTGGTGAGGAGCCAATCGTCTAAATATGGAAACACCTGGAATCCTTGCAGTCTCAAGTGAGCTGTTACCACTGCCATCCATTTGGTGAACACTCCGGGGGCAGTGGAGATACCAAAGGACAGCACTCAGAATTGGTAGTGATTGGCTACCAGCCAGAAGTGATGGAAACATCTGGAGAGTTTGTCCATTTTTATGTGGTAATATGTGTCCTGAAGATCTGCCAAGCACATCCAATCGTCTTTCTCCAGAAAAGGAAGTATAGACTGAACCGTGACCATCCGGAATTTCATATGTTTAACAAATTTGTTTAGGATGCTGAGGTCCAGAATAGGCCTTCAGTCTCCTGTCTTTTTTTGGCACTAAAAAGAACCTTGAGTAGAATCCTGATTATATCTGGTCTGGTGGGACCATTTGGATGGCCCCTTTTCGAAGCAGCTTTTGGATTTCTTGAGCTGCTACTTCCCACTGACTTGGTGGAATGTCGAGAATATGCATTAGCAGACTTGGGTAAAGGTCGAAAGGGATGTAGCAACCTCTGGCAATTATCATCTGCACCCAAACATCTGTGGTTATCATTTGCCAGGCAAGATGGTGGAGAGAAAATAGTCCCCTGACTGCTTCCAGAGGTAAGCAATTGGGCCGCTCTTCAGGAGTGCTGATAGGGTTGTCAAGAGAAGGAATCTCTGGATCCCTGATTACGTGGACCCCTTCTGCCTCTGAAGGTGTATCTTCCAGTTGAGTTCCCCCCTCTGCCCTGGGGGAAAACTCACCATGTGTGCCATGGAAAGGACCCTGGGATTTACTGTACCACATTTTTCCACTCCTCTGATTCCTAGAATAGGGTCGTTGGGGTGTGGAAAAATGTATGCCTACTGCAGACAAGGTCTTACTGTCCTTTTCACACCCGGCTAAAGTGTCTTTTACCCTAGGGCCAAAAAGGGACGAGACCTCTATGGGGGCATTCAGGAAGGAAGACTTAAAGGGATCCACAAAATCAAATAAGTGCATCCAGGCATGATGTCTCATGACAACCCCTGCACCCACTGCTCTAGCAACCCCTTTGATAGAATGAGAAATCAACCACATGGAGCAGTTAGAGACTGATTCCAGGATGGCAAGCTGTGAGGCAACTTTGTCACGTACCCTATCAGAAACTGCTCCTTTAAGGGTTTCTGAGAGTTCTGAGATTAGATCTCACTCAAGCTGGGTAAAGAGTGACAGATAGTACAGGGACTGAATGGCGAAGGTCGCTGAAGAGTACACCGACTTCCCAAGTCTGTCTATCACCCAAGACTCCCTGTTAGGGGGAAGGATGGTAGAGCTGTCCTCGGCGAGCTCTTTCTTAGTGGCCACTACCACAACCATAGCATCTACTGGCAAGCCCTTGGACCAGTGTGGACTGTCCTACAGAGGAGAAAGAGTTTTGTCTGGACTCCAAGGGATAGGTTCAATGGTATCAGGATTCTTCTATGAGCTGAACCAAGTCATCTGCAGTCGGGGTCACCCAGGAAGTAGAGGGCCGGGCACGGAAATCCTGCAAGAATACAGACTTCTCCAAGGAATGGGTGGCAGACTTCTATTCCCCCCGCTTCAGGATCTCCAGTAGGTCTCCAAAGGAGACATCCTCAGGGCACGACCATGGAGACCCTTACCCTTCATCATAGTCTGTCAGGGGAATTCATGTGCTTCTTCTTGCACAATCTCTTGCTGGGTACCTCCTCAGCGGGGAGATCTGAGAAGGACTCTGCAGAGTAGGTACCTTGTGGAAAGATGTCTTGAGGTTCCTGTGCCCAATGTCCTTGAGTAGTGGGCTGTGTCAAATGCGGCTCAGAGGAAAGGTAGATATGGGTCTCCAATGCCAAAGGTATCAGCTGGGAGCCTGCCATGGCAAGTGCCCTCTCCATCACCTGGAAAGCAGGTCTGCCTGAAGAGGGATGGTAGCCTGGAACCGAGAAAGACAACCTCGGGACCGAGGTCATATCCTGCTCTGATGAACCCACTCCCAGGGAAGGAGCCATGAGAGGACCTGGTTCTGCCAAAGCAACCAGAACCATAGTAGACAGCACCACGGAAAGAACAGGCGCCGCACTAGGGATCACGGTGCCGACAGATCAGTGTCAATCCTGAGGATGGCCCGCCTCCAGATGAGTCGAAGGCCAAACAGTAGATTCCAGAGCCATGGTAAGGTCTACCAATGGAGTTGAAGAAGCTGGAACTGGGGTTGGCGTCGGTGTAGAAGACTTTGATACCTCCAGGGAGGTCGAAGGAGGAAAGTGCATAGGAGTCCATGGAGAAAAATCCTTGTTTGTAAAACCTCTGGCCGCAAGGAGCTGATCCATAAGCCTCATAACATCCATTTCAGAAAGGCTCTTGGAGGGGCGGGTGGATATCCCTGATAGGGAGTCCAGACGCTCTAGGAAGGGGCTACATTGCTGACCAAAAATCGGATCCACCGAAGGGGAATATCGGGTCTAAGGGTTATTTCACCTTTCGGTACCAAGGTCGAAGGACCAGCATGATGTACAGTTAGGGGGGAAGTGACTGGTGTTGGAATGACTCTTTTTGGTGCCAAAAGGGAAGTTGGTAATGTTGTCACAATCGGTGTCGAAGTCAGACTCTGAGGAATAGGTGCCAAGGGTGGCACCATAGTCAGCTGCTGAGATGCCGGAACAGAAGATGGCACCATGGAGGGGGTTTGAGGCCTCAGTGCCAAGGATGTTGGTGCCAGTTTTGAGATTTTTGCCTTCGGCTCCAAAAAGTTGGACTCACTAGTGTGAGGAGAAGAGGGTAAAGATTTGCTTCTCTTTTTGTGTTCTTGCTTTGGAGGGGATGAGCCCTCCACCTCAGAGATAGCCTCTGCAAATGGAGATTTAAGGAGACCTTTGAGCATGAGTTTATTTTTGTGTTCTGCCAATGTGGGGGAGCTAAAGGGTACACATGTCACACAGGGGTTTTACAGATTGGTGTGGTACCCCGAGACAGTACACACAGGATGTATGGCTATCAACATTAGGCATTTTCCTGTCACATTGGTCACAGCACTTAAACCCAGTAATACTTTTTTTTCTCAGACATAGTAGCAAAAAATATATACAATTTAGCCGCAAAAAGTAAACGCAGAAATGCACACTCAACCACAAAGAAGAAAGTTGTTTTTTTTTAAATACAGTAAAAGGAGGGAAAAAAGGGAATACCAACAATGGTATTGGGAATTACCTCAGAGGTAAGAGAAGGCCTGTACCAGCAATGGTACAAAGAGTACCAAACTTGGTAAAAAGGAGGAAAGAGAGAGAGAGAGAGAGAGACAAACAAACAACAAAAAGTATGCAACTAACAGTAGGCTAACCAGGTATATGCAAAAAAAGAGAAAAGAAGCTTTAACAAGAGACAAAATACAAAAATTTATAAATGACTTAGGTGAGAGCTGGCCTGACACGTCTTTATTCAGTAGGTGACTAATGAGATCTGAGGTAATACAGAGAGGGGGACTATTGGTAAGACTTAGCTCGAGAGTTTTTTGGCTGGTGCGAGCTTGTTATAACAGCCACCTCAATTCCGAGGAGGGAACCGACACCCATCAGTAATGAATGAATGAAGATTAACAATATCAGATCATACATTTGCACAGGCATATAGTTTATAAACATTTCTGCTCTTTTCCAGTAGGGTACACTGTGGTTACATTCTTGAAGCTCAGTACATAAAATACAGTCCAACACACACTTCTGCGCCAGTAGTTTAATATCCACATAACATATAGTTCTCTTACAGAAGGGACTCACGGAAACATATAGCTGGTGCCAGAGCCATGGCCTGAAGTTAAACTCCAAAAAATGTATAGTCATACCCTTCGGGAAAAACAAGGTAACCCCAAGCTACCATATAGGTGGCAATCCACTAAGCACAGAAGAGGTTATCAGGGACCTGGGGACCCAGGTTGACAGTGGCCTTTCTTTTGACACTCACATTGCTAAAGTGGTTAGAAAGACCTTCTACATTGCCCACCTGATCATGAAGGGATTCACATCCAGATCTATAGAGGTCATTGTTCCCCTGTACTCTTCACTTATCAGACCAATGATAGAGTACAATGCCCCATTCGGGATGTATCTCACCCGACATCTGCAGCAATTGGAGAGACCCCAAAAGTTCCTCACCAAAAGGATAAAGGGACTCCAAAATCTGTCATATGCTGCCAGATTGAAGAAACTCCAGCTCTATTCAGTCGCATACCGTCTGCTCAGAGGTGACATGTGCCTGACATACAAGGCCATGTCCAACCCGGAATTAATGGACATGCTCCACCTCAAAAAATCCAAATCCACCAAAACCACTAGAGCAAGCGACTTAAACCTTAGCACGGATATAAATAGGACGTGCTGGAGGGATAGATTTATCACTCAGAGACTCCCTATGCTGTGGAATAAAATCCCGGTCCATGTGAGGCAGAGCACCTCGCTGACTCTGTTCAAGAGAAATCTAGACCTGTGGATGGGAGATCGTAGGTTTACCCCGGGAATCATCTCTGTGTCACTGCTGGACAGAGGCACAACAAACTAATGGGCACAGTATTTTTTCATATAAGGGGTGGCGTAAGCCACAAAAATTTGGGCTAGGCTTATAAATGCCTTAGGGCAGATAGCCTAGTATAAACCTATGAACCTATGAACCTAAGACAAGCCTATGGATCATATTAATATTCACAAATGACATATGATTATTTACAAAATTCCAGACAGCTGGGATGGCAGCCTCACAATCTGAAATAGTTATTGAGTGAATTTCAAGACCTTCAATTAAGTGCACATGTTCCTGTGAAATATAAATTCTATCTAGCCTAGTCCAGTGTTTGTATCTTGGAGAATAATATGTACATTCACTCCTAACTCCTAGTACTGAATGTACATCTTTCATGCCAAACATTTTCATAAATTTCTTCAAACATTTACCATCATTTGTTAAATTTTCCCTTCTGGCCCCGCAGATACATCTTCACTGTTGCAAACCAAATTCCAGTCCCCACCTCCTCTTCTTCTCTTTCGGCTGTTCCCTTTAAGGGTCGCCACAGCGGATCATCTGTTTCCATTTCTTCCTGTCCTCTGCATATTGCTCTGTCACACCAACCAACTGCATGTCCTCTCTCACCACGTCCATTAACCTTATCTTAGGCCTTCCTCTTTTCCTCTTACCTGGCAGCTCCATCCTTAGCATTCTTTTCCCAATATACCCATCATCCCTCCTCAGCACATGTCCAAACCAATGCAATCTCACCTCCCTGACTTTGTCTCCAAACTGTCCAACCTGAGCTGACCCTCTTAATCCTGTCCATCCTTGTCACACCCAGTGCAAATCTTGACATCTTTAACTCTGCCACTTCCATCTCTGACTCCTGCCTTTTTGTCAATGCCACCGTCTCCAACGCATACAACATAGCTGGTATCACTACCAATTCCAGTCCCCACCAATAAGTAATATTCCTTACTGAAAGCTGATTATTTCTCCCAGAATTTTCTTAAGCTCCATTACAGCAATTTTAGGTGGAATATAAATACATGCCAGGGTAATCCTCCACCCTTGCCAGTAGTCCCTTAGCACTACAAATCTGCCATTTTTATCTTTTTGCCCTCTTCTATCATTGGAGCTCCTCTTGCAATTACTATAAGTACACCCCTTTTCCTCTACCTGAGGTATTTCTATAACTATCCTGAAAACCTTTCTTTATCAAATTCACATGTTCAGTTCTTTCCAGGTGTGTCTCCTGTAGCATAGTTATTTGCACTCTACTTTTAAACATAAGTCACCACTCTTTCTTTTTGTATTTATCTGTGAGTCCATTCAGATTTATAGATGTTATAGAAAGCATAATTTTCTTATACAGTTATTGTTCCCACGTTTTATGTTGAATTGCTTTTTTGTTAAATGTTTAGTTCTGACTTTTATGTTACATGCATATATTGTTTGGCAGCTTGGTCTTTTATACTGTTGTTTCTTGCCATATCCATTTGAGCCTATGTCACATCTTAACAAAACTGTTTTGTTTTATTGAAAGCCTCAGACAAAAAAACAACCCCCATACCCCCTAAAACATATTAACTTAATAACACACAAAACTATGTACATCTTCAAAATTTGAAGCTTCGCCTTTCTAATAAGAACAAAAGTTCTAAACTGACAGCCACACAGACAGACTAGGGTTAACAAAAAAAGAAGGGTTATTCATGCTAAGACGCATGGTACAGTCTGTGCTTTAGCTCTTATCTTTATAGCTCTCCCAGCTGAGTACACATTTGAAGGCTTTCAGTAAACACGTTCTCTAAGCCATGAGGGATGGCTGGGAGGGAAGGTGAGGAAGAATGAAAATGGACAACACAGATGCCACATTATGGTAAGTACGTAACTTATAAATCTGATGTTGTCCTTTTCATTCTTCCTCACTACTTGGTCAGAGTCCCTAGCTATGTAACTCTCGGTTGGCCTCAAGGAATGATCTACCAAAGCACTGTCAAACCAAAGAAAGCCCTGCTTCTGCAAACAATGTCCAGTTTGTAATGTGTCACAAAGGTATGAGATTTTGAACAAGTAGCTGCTGCACAAATATCATCAATGGAGGCTCTAGAGAAGAAAGCAACTGACACACCCAGAGACCTGGTAGAATGGGCTTTGGGAGGACAAGGCAATTTCAGACCACATTTGGAATAAATCAAAGATATGCATTCTGTAATCCATTTAACATAACACAACTGGTCAGATTTCCTGCAGCATTTCATTCTGTGAAGATAAAAATGTAATTGCCTGTGAACATCAAGAAGATGCAACAAATACTGGAAACACGTGGAAAGAAAACTGGCAATTGAATCAATTGCTTAATGTTATATTCCAAATCTACTTTAGGTATGAAAGAGGGATTTGCATGAAGGGAAACTCTATCTTTACAAAAAATAATATACAGTGACTTGGTAGAAAGGGCCTGAATTTCTGAAATTCTTTTAGCTGATGTGATGGCCACCAAAAAGACAGTTTTCCAAGAGAGGTACTTCATTTCACAATCACTAGCTGGTTCAAAGGGCTTCTGAGTTAAGCCTTGGAGGATAACCATGAGATTCCACAAGGGAGACAGGCCTTTAATCGGAGGTCTAAGAAGAAAAAGTCTCTTCATGAAGGCTTTGCATATCTTAGACAAAAACTCCCTTCACAAAGGCTTTGCATAACCTAGACATGGACAGGGGCTATAAAGAATCTCCAGCATGAAAATTGGTTATGGCTGCCAAATGAAGCTTGATTGTGGAAAAACTAGCCCCTGCCTCAAGGAGGAAAGTAAGAAACAGAAGGATGGATGAGATTATAGCTAAGAAAGCATCGATGTTTTCCTTAGAGGCCCAAATAGCAAATCTTTTCCATTTGCTTTTGTATACCTTCTTAACTGATGCTTTCTGAGAAGCCAAGGCTATATTACAAACAGGAGAAGAAAGCCTGGATCTTTTAACAGTCATCAGAACTGGAGAAACCAAGTGGTCAGTTTGTGGGTGGTTAGATTCCGATGTAGGCCTTCTGATGGGTGAGAAAGTAGGCCCTGTCTGGGTTCCAGTATCCATAGAAGATATTTTAGGTGAGACCAGAAGAAGGGGAACCATGTCTGATGAGGCCAGTAGGAGGCAATGAGGATCACTGAGCTCTTCAACTGTTTAGCTTTGTGTAGAAACTTTGGGCTCAGCGATAACAGGGGATATGCGTAAAGGAGACCAGACAGCCAAGTGTGAACTACAGCATCCCTCGGGGAATCCACCAGAGGGGAGATCAGAGCACATCTGTTGTTTTGAGGGGATGCAAAGAGATCACAGAAAAGACAGCCTTAGCAAATCAAATCCACTACTGACTCGTGAGGGATCAGAATGGACCTGCTGAGCTTGCCTGCAAGAATGCTGGACTTCCCCACTATGTGAGTTGCAATCAGAAATCGGTTTGAAGATATCACCCATTCCCAGACACTCATGGCCTCTCTGCACAGAGGATATGATTGGGTTCCTCCTTGCTTGCTGATATACCAGACTACTGACATGTTGCCTGTGTGAATTGCAATAGTTCCCAAAGGGAGAATGTCCTGAAAGGCTTGCAACGTTAGGAGGACCTCTCTCATCTCCAGAACAATTATATGCAATCTGATCTCTATACGAGTCCATGTGCCTTGCACCATCTTTCCCTTGAAATGCCCCCCCACCTAGTTTGGAAGCATCAGTGGTCACTGTGGCTGTGGGAAGGGAAGTAGAAACAGCCTGCTGAGAAGCAGGTTGTCTGAAAGAATCCACCATAATAAGTGCTTCTTTCAAATGGGTGTCAACTTAATAGGAACAGATAGACACTGGTAAAGAATAGACCAGTGAACAGCTAGGGTCCACTAAAGAACTTGTGCCATAGATCCAACAGCCTGAAGTATTAACTTTGCTGGTGGAGACAGGAGGTCTAGAATAGTCTGCACTTGTTCTCTCAGTGTCTGAATGCGATGGGGAGACAAAGATTCTACTTGATTTGTTGTGTCCAGGAGAACCCCAATGAATTCCAGCATTTAAACTTGGGGTGGTAGTGATTTTTCCAGATTTATAGTGATGCCTAGGAAACTGGAAATCTAAAACAATCTCAGGCCTAAATAAGTTGATGCCTGGATGGGGCAGTTAGAAGCCAGTCATCTAAGTACAGAAACACTCAGAATCCCTGCAGTCTGAGATAAGCTGTCAATACTGCCATACACCTGGTAAATACCCTGGGGGCTGTGGTGAGTCCAAAGGGCACCTTGAATTGGAAGTGACTAGCTCGCAGCCAAAACTGCAGATGACTTCTGGAGCACCTGTCCATCTTGATGTGGTAGTATGTATCCTTCAAGTCTATCATACACACCCAGTCGTCCTTCCTCAGCAGTGGTAGTATGGACTGAACCATGACCAGCCAGAATGTCAACTTCTTCATATACTAGTTTATGTTGTTTAGACCCAGGATTGGTCTCTGGTCCCTGGTTTTCTTTGGCACTAAAAAGAAGTGGGAATAACTTCTGAATCCTCTTTGTCCTGTTGGAAACTCCTGGATGACTCTTTTTTCCAGTAGTTTTTGGATTTCTCATACCTTTGACTGGGTGGAATGTCAAGGAGTTTCTTCCATTCTTCTGGAAGTGGAAGGAAAAAGGAATATAGTAGCCTCTGGAAATTATGCTCAACACCCATGTATCCGCCATTATCTTGGTCCAGGCATTTGGGAGTAGTGAAAAACAACCCCCAACTACCTCCAGAGTACAGCAGTCAGGCAGCGCTTCTGGAATGTTGGTAGGACTTGTCAGAGAAGGGTTCCATGAAGCCCTAATTTTCGAGACCCACTCTCCCTCTGGGGCAGCGTCTCCCATTGAAACCTCCTCCTCTGCCCCTGGAAGAAGAATCCCTGAGTTGATCCTGAAAAGACTCATGAGATTTTCTGAAGCAAGTTTTCTTACAACCTTGTTGGTTTCCTGAGAAAGTCCATTGAGGGATAGAAAACTTGATCCCAACAGCAGATATGGTCTTTCCTTCATTCTCTGCAGATTAAAGTGTCTTTCACTGATGGTCTGAACAAGGATAAGTCATCAAAGGGAGCATTCATAAAGGATGCCTTGAAAGTTTCCACGAAGTCACAAAGCCTCATCCAGGCATGACTCCTCATAGCAATACCTGAACCAGCTGCCCATGAGGTACCCTCCACTGAATGGGAGAAGAGCCTCATGGAGGAGTTAGACAGGGAAGAAAGAGAAGCCAAGTGGGGAGATACTTTCTTGAAGTCCTCTACCAACATGATCTCTGCTAGAGAGTCAGAAAGCTCTTTAACTAGATCTCTCTGCAATCTAGAGAAATGTGCCTGATAATTTAAAGCTCTCAGTGAGAAGGTAGCTGAGGAATAAATGCACTTACCAAATCTGTTCATCTATCTGGACTCTGTTTGGTTAATGGACAGTTGGACTCTGTTTGGCTAGCTCATTTTTGTTAGCTGTTACCACAACCATAGCATCTACCAGAATGCTCTTGGTCTAATGTAGATGGTCATTGAGGAGAGACAGAAATTTATCTGGACTTTTTGGTATTGGTTCAATGGTGTCCAGCTCCTTCCAGGCCTGCTGATGGGAGACTAAATCTATGAGGTCATCTTCCCGGGGGGGGGGGGGTCACCCAAGATGTAGCTGGTCCTGTCCCGAAGGCCTCCAAAAACACAGACTCTTCCGAAGAGGGATTTTAGGCTGATCAGCAACATCTCTGTCTAAGGATCTCTAAAATGTCTCCAAAGGAGACATCTTCTGGTGGTGACCCTCTTCCTCATCAAAGTCTGTGTCTGCAGTGAGAGACTCCATAGGGGAGTCTATGTGCTTCCTTTTGCACATTTTCGTGGGAGGGACTTCCTCTGCAGGGTGATCAGGGTAGGTGTCTGAAGAAGAAGGGGCTCCCTCGGGGCATGCCTTGGAGATTTCTCAAGGCAGGCTAACCCTGGACAGGTATGATGAACTCAGCAGTCAATCCAGTGAAAGACAATGGCAAGAATCAATGATCTGAGAAGTCAGACCTCTGTAAGAAGAGAAAACCCTTTCCACCACATAGAATGCTGACAAACCTGGAGATACCCGCTCCAACCCCCCTTAGAGCTGAAGCTATCCAGAAGGAAGGAAAACGGACAACTATGGATCAGAGGTCTTCAGGAAGAATCGGACCTGAGCTGTCAAGCACTGAAGCTCCAAGAGGAAGGGACAGCTCTGACAAAAATGGAGCTGAATCTTTACCCCCAGATCTGACGCTGACATCATGGATCCGAGACCCACACTGATCTGAAGATCTCAGAGCAGAGCCAGTCAGGGTAACCATCGGAGTTGAGGAAGACAGCTTCCTCGGATCCAAGGCCAGCTCTCTCTTGGCTGTCTGTGATCCTGGGGCTCTGAAATGAGCTGTCAGATTGGAGACGGAGATCTGGCTTGGGACACCGGGCACTCACAGATCAAAGACCCCCATCTGAATCTGAGCTCTGAAAAACCTCAGCATCATACTCTCCATATCTATTTCAGAGAGACTCCAGTAGGATCTGGAGGAGGCCACTGACTCAGGTCTTGAATATCTAGAAGGAGTTTGCAGAACTTGTGTTGGTAAAGTCGGGGATGCTGACTTAATGGACACATCAGGAGTTAAGCACCTGACTGTCGGGCCTAAGGAACTAGGATCCAAGGAGAGAGCTGAAGGTTTGGGAGATGTAAAGGTTAAGGTACTTCCTGTCAGCTCTGAGGAAAGTTGTTTCAGATCCATGGGAGCCGAGGTAGGTATCGGATCTGAAAACTTCGGATCTGAGGATTTCGAAACTTTACTAGGTGGCTCCAAAGTGGCCCTCAAAGTCTTGTGAGGGCACTTCCTGTGTTCTGAACAGCCAGGTACAGTTTTTAATGAGGTTTGAGCCCCTGGCGGAAAGGAAGATGTAGATGGCAAAAGTCCTTGTAGAATCAATTTGTTCCTGCCGTTGGCTATGGCCCTGGGATTGAACCTTCACAGATGTCACAGGCCGACTGCAGGTGCTCAACACCCAAGTAGTATACATATCTACTGTGCAGGTTGGAATGTGGAATTTTATGCCCACATTCCGAAACAGCACTTAAATCCTGAAGGTTTTTATGACATGACGGTAAAAAGCTAAGTCAAACCCCAAACCAAATTATAACCACAACAGGACAAGAAAAGAACAATCTCTACTTTTACTCCCCCCCCCCTTTGTTTTACTAACTAACAGTTAGAGAGAAGCAAAAAGGGAAGGGGAGGGGGAATCCAAAATGGAAAAGTAGAGAAAATAGCAAAAAAGGAAGAAAACACTAAGGTGCCAAAAAGAAAACACTAACATCAGTATGGAGAGGTATAATAGAACAAAAAATTCTAAAATATGACACTCATTTCAATGAGAAAGTAGAATTTAGCTACTGAATAACTCTAGATGGAGAACCACGTCTCTCAGTAAAGGAGGCAAATGAGATCTGAGGAGGCTAGGTACAGTGTAGAGCATTGTGGATAGTGGGAGGAGCTGAAGGCTGCAACCTAAGTCTGTGAAAAATGAGGCCTAGTCGGATCCAAGGATCAGATCCATATCCCAGTAGTGAGGACAAATGAAAAGTATAACATCAGATTATTCAATATTCTTTTTCATTTGCTTGCCTTTTGTTAAAAAGAAGTTATGTACTCACCATAACGTTCCATGTTTGTAGACCATCTCGCCCTTCACTCTTACATATGGGTTTGGAGCCGATCCTTGGCTCCGACTCGGCCGATTACAAAGCTCAAAGTCTCTTAGTTGGCTCATGGCAAGGTAGGTATCCCATAGTGCACTAGTAAGAATCCCCAGAGCTTATTTGCTGCCGACTATAAAAGTGATAGAAAGGTTATCCACAAGGAACAGCAAAGATGAAAGGTCTCCACCCTACCAAAGGCAATACTATCCTGTCTCCAGATCCCCCTAGGATACATGGATGGGGGTAGGTGGGTGGGTTTGTAAGAATGAAGGGCGAGATGGACTACAAACATGGAACGTTATGTTGAGTACATAACTTCTATATGTTCTGTAGTCCTATCTTGCCTTCATTCTTACATATGGGACAGCGTCCCTAGCATCATTTTCTCGGGTGGCTCACAGGAATATACTCCTAAGAACCATGGAACCAAAGGAGGCTCTATCCCTGAGTTCAAATCCAATTTGTAATTAATAATAAAAGTATGAGGGGTAGCCCAAGTTGTTGCTGCACAAATACTGTCAATTGGAACTCTGGCTTGAAAAGCAGCATATGTGGATAGGGATCTTGTGGAATGAGCCTTAATTTTAAACGGAAGGTTTTTTACATTGCAAGAGTAGATAAAAGAGATACAGTTGGAAATCCAATTAGACAGAGTTACTTTAGAGACTGGCAAACCTATCCTGGTTTCAGAAAAGGATATGAACAATTGGTCTGATTTTCTAAATTCATTAGTTCTTTGTAGGTAGAACCGTAACTGCCTGTGAACATCAAGTTGATGAAATTTATATTCTGCACTGCTGGAATGATTAGGAAAAAATACAGGCAGTTCGATAGTTTGGTTCAAATTAGACTGAGAGCAAACTTTGGGGGTGAAGGAAGGGTTTGTACGAAGGGAAACTCTGTCTCTATGAAAAATCAAGTAAGGAGGTTTGACTGACAGTGCTTGCAACTCTGACACCCTTCTAGCAGATGTAATAGCTACTAGAAAAATGGTCTTCCAAGACAGAAACTTCAGTTCACACGAATGAGCGGGTTCAAAAGGTGGGGAAGTAAGTTTGGACAGAACGGAATTTAGATCCCAAGGAGATACAGGTTCCTGAAAGGGAGATCTCAGTAAGGTAGTGCCTTTAAGGAAAGTTTTACACAATCTGTGAGCCATCAGATTAGGCTCATGTTGTCCCAAATGAAAATTGGATATCGCTGCCAGTTGAACTTTAATTGTAGCAGCAGCTGATCCCTGATGGAAAAGTTTGGTTAGGAATTATAACACCAAGGGGATGGATGCTGTGTAAGGATTTACATTTTCTCTTTTGCCCAGATAGAAAATCTTCTCTATTTGCTAGCGTATAAATTCCTCATGGAAGGTTTGTGGGAAGACGTGAGGATAAGGGTCACTGCAGGTGAAAAATCATGAAGCCTGACTAGGGATGGAAGTGGAACAGCCGTGCTGTCAAGTTGAGGATGTGGAGGCAGGGGTGAAGGGAACCTGACATGTGTGTCAAGAGGTCTGGAACTGGGTCCAGAGTCCACGGATCGTCTAGGAGATGAGGCCCGAGAAAGGGGAACCAAATCTGACAAGCCCAGTAAGGAGTGATCAGAATAATTTTGTTTCCCAAGGACTTTGCTTTCTGGATCACTTTCGATATGAGCAGAAAGGGGGAAAATGCATAAAGAAGTCCCGGAGGGCAATTGTGAACAAGTGCATCTCTCGGTGACTCCTCCAGTGGGGGGATAAGGGAGAAGTAGTTGCTGCCTTTGACGTTGATTGGACAGGCAAACAGATCTCAGCAAGGCTGTCCCCATTTGCAGAAAATTTGTTCCGCTATTTTCTGATTCAGAGACCACTTGTGCAGCATCAAGATTGCCCTGCTGAGCTTGTTGGCTATCACATTGGTTGTCCCCGGGATATGCATTGCTACTAGAAAGCGCTGGGAAGATATCACCCACTGCCAAACATGAAAAGCCTCTTGACAAAGGGGGTAAGATCTAGTTCCTCCTTGCTTGTTTAGATACTATACCACTGACATATTGTCCAACTGGATTGCTATCGTCCCTAGAGGAAGAAAGTAATGAAGTGCTTGCAACGCTAGTAGCACTGCTCTCATCTCTAGAACATTGATATGCAAGTGAGCCTCGTGACCTTGCCATGTGCCTTGGACAGTCCTGCCTAGATAATGCCCCCACCAACGCTATCTGAGAGGCATCCGTGGTCACAGTAGCAACGGGTTGGCGAGGAAGGAAGGGTATGCCTGTCATCAGTTGATCAGGCTGAATCCACCAACGGAGGTTCTTTTTGCAAGATTCTGTTATGAGAATATGATGAGACAGAGGCAGTTGTTGAAGAGACCACTGGGAAAAAAGTAGCAATTGAAGAATTCACATATGCAATCTGGCTAGTGGAAGTAGAGTTATGGTAGAAGCCATGGTCCCTAAAAGCTTCAGCACTGTCTTGGCCTTGACTTTTTGTTGAGGAAGTAAGCTGTATATCTGTTGTATGAGGTTTTGAATTCTGTCTACAGGAAGATGACTCATCATGGTGACTGTGTCTATTTCTACGCCTATAAAAGTCACAAATTGAGTGGGCGACAAGCCAGACTTTTCCCAATTTATCGTAATTCCTAGCTGGGTACAGAGCTGGATGATCAAATCCTTGGCTTGTAGGAGTAGGTGCCTGGTGGTAGCGGTCAAGAGCCAGTCATTCAGGTATGGAAAGACTTGAAATCCACAACGTCTCAAGTGAGCTGTCACTACTGCCATGCATTTGGTGAACACCCTGGGGGCTGTGGTAAGACCAAAGGGCAGATCACGAAATTGGTACTGACTGGCTCCCAGCTGGAAGCGTAGATGACTCCTTGATGCTCTGTCCATTTTGATGTGGTATTACGCATCTTGGAGGTCTATGGAGCACATCCAATTGTTTTTTCCTGATAGAGGGAGTATAGACTGCAGGGTTACCATTCGGAACTTGGACTTCTTTACTGATTCGATTAGTTTGCTGAGGTCCAAAATGGACCTCCAGTCCCCTGTTTGTTTTGGTACTAAAACGAATCTGGAGTAAGTTCCGAATCCTATCTGGTCTGCGGGGAAGGTTTGCATGACTCTCTTTGAAAGCAACTTTTGAACTTCTATGGTTGCTTGATCCCTGTGATTGAGTGGAACATCTGGGATCTTCTTGGGTGTGGGGGGTGGAAGAAAAAAGAGTACGGAGTATCCTCTGGTGATTATTGTTTGTATCCACTTGTCTTAAGTGATGTTGAGCTAGGCTTCTGGATACAAAGATAAGTGACCCCCGACTGGCTCCAGAGAAGCGCAGCCGGGCCCCACATCAGGAGCACTGATAGGGACGGCCACGAAAGGAATCGCGGCCACCCTGGTTTTGCAGACCCCCCCCCTGCCTCTAGGGTGACGTCTACCATTAGTTCCTCATCCCCTGCCTCTGAAGGAGGACTCACCCTGTGCGTCCAGGAAAAATCTCTGGGATTTCTTGAACCACATTTTTCCACCTCTCTGACCCATGGGGTATGGTCTAGAAGGGACGGTAAAAAGTACTCCCATGGCAGAGAGAGTTTTCCCTTCCTGTTCACACCTGGTGAGTGTATCTTTTACCTTTGGTCCAAACAAAGAGGAACCATCGAAGGGGGCATTGGTGAAAGTAGATTTGAAGGGCTCCACAAAATTGCATAAGCGCATCCACGAGTGTCTCCTAAGGGAAACCCCTGAACCCACTGCCCTACTCGCTCCATCTGCTGCATAGGAGATCAGCCTCATGTTGGAGTTAACAATGGAGTTTAAGGTGGACAGCTGAGCAGTAACTTTCTCAGGGACTCCTTCAGTTGATGTACCTTGGAGACTATCTCCTAGCTCCTTTAGGAGATTTCTTTGAAGGCTAGTAAAATGTGTGAGGTAATTCAGCGATCTAAGAGTAAAAGCCACTGAAGAGAAGATACGCTTCCCGTATCTATCCATCATTCAAGACTCCTTGTTCGGTGGATGGACAAATGTAGAAGTCTCCGGTAGTTCCTTCTTTGTGGCTGCCGCCACCACCATGGCATCTACAGGCACACCTTTGGTCAAGAACTCTTTCTCTTTGGGGGCCGAGAGAAATTTGTTGGGTCTTCAGGGGACTAGTTCCATGGCATCAGGAGTTTCCCACACCTTTTGACTAACTAGGTCCAGGAGCTCACCAAAAGGTGGAGATGCCCAAGATGCTGAAGGTTGAAACCCAAAAGTCTTCAGGTACACTGACTTCTCATCAGAAGGGGTGACAGTGGGCCAGCCGCCTCTCTGCTTTAGGATCTCTAAGATATGTACAAAGGAGATATCATCAGAGGACGACCAGGGGGACCCTTCTGACTCCTTGAGGTCAGTGTCCAAGGTGATGGACTCATCCGGGGAGTCTACATTCTTCCTCTTGCATGTTCTCTTCCGAGGGGGCTCCTCAGAAGGGTATTCTGGGGAGGTCTCGGAAGACTGGGGGCCACCCAACGAGGGCTCCTGAGGCTGCGGGTCTCTACTGTAGAGAGAGAGAGAATGTGCTGAGACACAGGTCGGTGCTTGAGGGGGAAGAGTATCGGTACCCTTGTGTGGAGCTGACGACTGAGAGAGCACGCTCCTCATCAGCTCGAATGCAAATCTCTCTGGCTTCGAGGACAGCCCCGGTTCCGAGAAAGTGGAGGTAGTCCTCAGCTCCAAAGCGATTGTTTCTGAGATGGATGTAGGGTCTGAGCTCAACCTAGCCGACGCACCGAGAGGTAGGCTTGGCACCGAGGAGGTTCAGGTCCAAGCATCCCTGTTGGGGCCGACTGGTGATCTTCGGCTCCTAGGCACCAAGGATGGTGCCGAAGGTGTCGGAGCTGAGCTCGGCTCTGAGACAGCCACAAAGGGTGCTGGAACCATGGGTTCCACAACAGGTGGCACCGAAAATTCCGGCTCCAAAGGATCAACACAGCTCGGAGGAGGAACAGCAACAGGAAGAATGGTCTTAGATGGCTCCGGAACTGACTGGGTTGGAGCCAGCAATAATTCTGGTAAAGCAGACGACTTCAAAACTCTAAGCACTACTCTCTCTACATCCTCTTCCGAAAGACTCTTGGAGGATCTGGATGACAGGGTAGGGAGCGATCCTCGGCTCCGACTCGGCACGCTTATGCCAAAGAGAAGTCTCTTATTGGCTGAGCTTACTATATCCCAGGATGCACCACTACCAGTCCCCCAGATCTAGTTTGTCCGCATACATGCACACACGCATACCCTGTTTATATAACATCGTCAGATGAAACAAGATAAAAACAGTTGAACTCAAAACCGTTCAATCTCTTCTGATCTGCAAGGCAGGGGGAAGGAGGGTGGGTATCAGGAATGTAGGCGAGATGGATCCCAAACATCTGAAGTTATGGTGAGTACATAACTAAAAGATGTTATGTGATCCTATCTCGCCTACATTCTGAATGATGGGACAGCGTCCTAGCACCTGAATCCTGGGTGGCTCACTGGAAAACACTCCTGAGTACCGTGGAACCAAATGATGCTCGTCCTTTAGATGCCACATCCAATTTGTAGTGGGAAATGAAAGTGTGCGGGTTGGACCAAGTAGCCGCAGCACAAATTTCCGATATAGCGAGCTTGGAATGAAAAGCTATAGAAGTAGCCATAGCTCTGGTAGAATGAGCTTTGATAGATGATGTAAGATGTTTATTCGAAGAAGAATAGGCCTGAGTTATGCAATCTCTGATCCATTTTGAGATTGTAGCTTTTGTGATGGTTTGGCCCAATTTATTATCTGAGAAGGACACAAACAACTGGTCTGACTTACGAAGTTGCTGAGTCCTGTCTAAATAGAAGCGTAATTGCCTGTGAACATCCAATTTATGGAGAGTGTATTCTGCTTCATTAGAGAATTTTGGAAAGAAAACTGGTAGTTCTAGAGATTGTTGAAGACAGAAACTAGAACAGACCTTTGGGACAAAGGATGGATTAGGCCTAAGTGATACTCTATCCTTGTGGAAAATCAAGTACGGTGGTTTAATAGACAGGGCTTGAAGCTCTGAGACTCTTCTTGCAGAAGTAATAGCCACTAAGAATGCCGTTTTCCAAGACAGATATTTTAATTCGCATGTAGCAGCCGGTTCAAAAGGGGGAGATGTTAATGCGCGAAGCACCAAATCAAGATCCCACGGAGGTGCAGGATGAAAAACTGGTGGTCTTAACAGACTCGCACCTTTAATGAACGTTTTGCATAGTCTGCTGCTCATCAAAGGAGGATCCGTGGATTCATGGAATTTAGAAATAGCAGCTAGTTGGACTTTAATAGTTGAGACAGAAGATCCCTGATTAAACAGGGATGTTAAGAATTTCAAAACCTCCGGGACAGGAGCAGTGATAGGATCTAAGCCCTTGAGTTGAGCCCAGATAGCAAACCTCTTCCACTTACTGAGGTACAATTTGTTAGTGGTGGGTTTGTGGGCCGAAGATAAAATGTGAACAACTTCCGGGTCTAGTGTGTGACTTCTAACTAAGGTTGGAAGTGGAGGAGCCAAGCTGTCAATTTCAGAGATTGAAGGGACTGATGCCAATGTCCCGACTGATGGATTAGCAAATCCGGGATCAGGTCTAAGGTCCACGGATCGTCCACTGCATGCTTTTTCAGGTAAGGAAACCATATCTGACGAGGCCAGTATGGGGCAATCAGAATCATTGAAGACCCCAGTTGAGAAGCTTTTGAATAACTTTGGGAAGGAGTGGAATTGGAGGAAAGGCATAAAGTAGCCCTGTTGGCCAAGGTTGTGCTAGAGCATCCATGGCTGGTACTTACTGATGTGGAATCAAGGAGAAGAACCTTTGGCACTTGGTGTTTTGTGGAGTTGCAAATAGGTCGCAGCAGCGTCCCCATCTCTTGAAAACCTGGGCTGCTACTGTGCGGTTTAGAGACCATTCGTGAGGAGAGAGAATTGTCCTGCTTAATTTGTCCGCCAATACATTTGACTTTCCGGGGATGTGGGTCGCTACCAAGAAGCGGTTGGTAGCTACAGCCCATTCCCACACTCTCATGGCCTCTCTGCAAAGGGGATACGATCTGGTCCCTCCTTGTTTGTTCAGATACCAAACCACCGACATGTTGTCTGAGTGGATGGCGATGATGCCTTGAGGAAGAAACTTGTGTAAGGCCTGTAGGGATAGAAGTACAGCCCTCATCTCCAACACGTTGATGTGGAGAAGAGCTTCGTCCGGAAGCCAGGAGCCCTGAACTAGCCTGCCCAGACAATGCCCCCCACCCTATCTGGGAGGCATCTGTCGTCAGGGTAACCACTGGAGGGAGAACAAAGGGTTTTCCTGATCCAAGTTGGATGTCTGAAGCCACCAGCGAAGGTCCCTTTTGCATATTTCCGTAATCATGATGTGATGATTGAGGGAAGATCCTGAAAGGACCATTGAGTTGACAAGAGCCACTGAAGAATCCTCATGTGTAATCTTGCTAGAGGAACTAAAAGAACCGTGGCAGACATTGAGCCTAAAACCTGTAGGACCATCCTGGCTGGGGCTTTGGATCTCGAGATCAGAGCTTGAACTTGGCCCTGTAAAGTTCGGATCCTTTCGGCAGGAAGAAAGACGCGCATCAATCTTGAGTCTATCTCTGCTCCTATAAACTTTATGCGTTGAGAGGGCAGCAAGACAGACTTTGACCAATTGAATGTAATCCCTAGGGAAACACCCAGGGAGATGGTGGCTTTGAGGTTGTCCATTAGTAGATGCCTGGTGGTGGCAGTCAGGAGCGAGTCGTCGAGATAGGGAAACACTTGGAATCCAAGACTTCTCAGGTGAGCCGTCACTACTGCCAAACACTTGGTGAACACCCTGGGGCTGTGGTGAGACCAAAGGGCAGAGCACAAAATTGGTAATGACTGACTCCCAGGCTGAAGCGCAGATACCTTCTGGACGCCTGATGTATCGGTATGTGATAATAGGCGTCCTTGAGGTCTATGGAGCACATCCAAACATCCTTCTCCAACAACGGGAGAATGGATTGTAACGTGACCATTCGAATTTGGATTTCGTGACGGATTGGTTCAGTCTGCTGAGATCCAATATTGGTCTCAGGTCCCCTGTCTTTTTGGCACTAAAAGAACCTGGAGTAATTTCCTGATCCGATCTGGTCTGTGGGGACCGGTTGGATGACTCCTTTTCTAGCAGCTTTAAAGCTCTGCGGCTGCTATTTCCCTTTGACTGGGTGGTGGGTCCGGGATTCTCTTGGACGGTGGGGTGAGTATTTGAATGGGATGGTGTAACCTCCGGCAATGATCCGAAGCACCCATCTGTCCTGAGTGATTGACTCCCAGGCTTTTAGGTGCTTGGCAAACGACACCCGACTGGCTCCGAGCAGCACAGCCGGGCAATCCCTCATGTCGTGTGGGAGGCTGAAGAGCCACGAAAGGACTCGCGGTCTCCAGAATTGCGGGCCCTCTGCCGCCTCTGGGACGGCGTCTCCTGAAAAATTTCCCGCCCTCTGCCTCTGGACGGGAATCTTCCTGCTGTTGGGAGAAAAACCTGCGAGATTTTCGAACCACATTTTCCCCTCCTTTGGCCTTGGGGTAAGGCCGAAAGGAGTGGAATAACGGGCACCTACGGCAGATAACGTTTTCCCTCTTGCTCACAGCGGGTAAGGGTGTCTTTCACCTTGGGTCCAAACAATGAGGACCCATCAAAGGAGCGTCGCGAAGGAAGACTTGAAGGCCTCCGCAAACTGACACAAGCGGAGCCAGGCTTGTCACGTAGAGCCACGCCTGTGCCTGCGCTCTACCGCCTTCGCCGCATAGGAAATGAGCCTCATGGACGAGTTAGAAATTGGCGTAAGGATAGCCAACTGAGAGCTAACCGACTGGGCTAGCTGCTCAGGTAGGTTACCCGAGAGGGAATCTGACAACTCCTTGACCAGATCCCTCTGAAGCCTGGTAAAATGTGCCAAATAATTCAGAGACCTTAAGGTAAAGGCCGCTGAAGTCAGGGTGCGCTTCCCGTACCTATCCATACTCCTAGACCCCTTATTAGGAGGATGGATGGACGTTGAAGCCTCTGCCACGTCCTGTTGTGTAACAGATGCCACCACCATGGCATCTACAGCCACGCCTTTAGTAAGGAACTCCTTCTCGGGGGGTGCAGATAAAAATTTATTCGGACGAGAAGGGACTGGTTCCACGGTATCTGGATGTTCCCACGCCCTTCGACAAACTAAATCCAGAAGCTCGTCGAAGGGCGGAGACACCCAGGAGGCGGAGGGCTGAGCCCCAAAGGCCTTGAGGAGCACTGACTCGTCAGCAGAGGGGGGTTTGGATATCCAGCCGCCTCGTTGTTTGAGGATCTCTAAGATGTCTGCAAATGAGACATCATCCGAGGACGACTGGGACCCCTCTGCATCATCCATATCAGTGTCCGATGTAATAGACTCGGGAGTCCACGTGCTTCCTCTTGCACGATCTCTTCCTTGGGGGTTCCTCTGAAGACAACTCCGAAGAACCCTCAGGAGGAGGGGAACCCCACTGGGGTAACCTCAGGCCTCGGGGCTCCGCTGGCTACGGACAGGGAACTGCCAAAGACCCAGTCTCCATGCCCAGGGAAGGTGCTGGTAAACCGGAGAGATGGCAAGAGGACTTGGCCAAGGCACTCCTCATGGCCCTGAAAGCCGGACCCCAGAATCCTGGGAGTGTCCGGACTCGAGCCGTGATAGCCGACGGAAGTCCCGCGAGCAAGCACCGAGGGGAGGCTCGGAACCAAAGCATAGGTCCCAAACATCACCCCGGGTCCAGCCGAAGAAGTCCGCGTACCAAACTCGGACCCAAGGCCGGGTTGGAGTAAGGGTCGGAGCCGACCCTGAGATCTCCACCGGCTCCAACAGCACCTGCTCCGGCGGAGCCAAGCAGTCGGAGGAGGAATGGCAATGGGGTGGGCCAAGGTCATCGGCTCCGAAACCAGCTGGGTCGGAACCGAAACAAATTTTAGAAGACTGGGGACTGGAACAGTCTTTGGAGCACCCTGTCTATATCAGAATCCGACATCCTCGAAGACCGAGAGGAAACAGAACGGGTTCGAGAAGGCCTCTCCATCGACCCCAAAGGGCTAGGGGACCGGCTCGAGGCGACTCGATGAGTATCGGCGCCGAGGAATACTCACAGCAGATTCCATCGGTGCCGAGGTAGACTTCGGCGCCGAGGAGGAAGTGTCTGAGCGGGCGACCCTTGTCGGCTCCGAGAGCAGCGGAGCCGACAGGTGACCCGCCTCGATGCCCCAGCCATCGGCTCCGAAGCCAGAGGAGTCGATACTGGTGGCATCGAGGCAGACCGTTCAACCTCGGCTCCAAGTCTTTGGAGCCGAAGGAGAGGCCTGCCTAAGTTTCTTGGCAGTCGGATCCGACGGACTGGTCGGAACCGAAGCCCTTTTCTTTTTGGCCGGAGCAGGAGAGGATGCCAAGGCTTCTTCAAAGGAAGGTTTAACTAACCCCTTAAGAATCAATTTATTTTTCCTCTCCTGGAGGACCCTTGAGGAAAAAGCGTGACATACACTGCATGACTCCTGCAAGTGCTTTGCCCCGAGACAATATACACAGAGCGAATGATCGTCTGTGATAGACATTTTAAACCCGCATTTCGAACATTTTTTAAAACCCGAAGGCCTAGGGGTTTGAGACATGATGTTACACAATTCTAGTCACTTTGACAGGAAAGTAAACCACTAAATTCTTACTGCTAATAAATCTAAGCTTACAGTAACAGCTTAATGCAAACACTTCCTGTAAAAAAGAACAGGGAACTCTAAACCAATTATAGAATTACTAGAGACCCTGTAAAGTATTAAAGGTTGACAGTCCGGGAAGGCCCTGGATGGAGGGGGGCCGAAAACAAACTCAACCCAATCACACACAACAATTTAACAATCCAAATCGTACACAAAGTTAGCGATAGCCGTTAAAACAGCTTTTGTGAGCAAAAACAGCAAAAAACTGACAGAAAAGTTAGTTAATAAAACTACTCAGCCCAGCCAGCTCGAGACCACGTCTTCGCAGGGAAGCGGCAAACGAGATCTGGGGGACTGGTAGTGGTGCATCCTGGGATATAGTAAGCTCAGCCAATAAGAGACTTCGCTCTTTGGCATAAGCGTGCCGAGTCGGAGCCGAGGGATCGGCTCCGAACCCATCATTCAGAATGTAGGCGAGATAGGATCACATAACATCCACTGCAACATACACATCCCTCACTATGCATACACAGGTAATATTACATACACCTCTCACTATGCTGTTCACCCTGTGCATCAGACTATTTGTGCATAACCCTGCAACGATGGTGTGGATGACAGGGATGCGGCACAGGCTTCATCATATGCACAGGGTGATATGTTTGCCAGGGGCATAGGCTGCACCAATGGATAACATCATGTGTGTGTGTAAGGGCCGGTGAGTTGACTGGACATGTCTGTGCAGAATGCATGCGGATGTTGTGGAGCCCTACAGTTGTGTTTGCTGTGTGCGTGTATGTGTGCACACAGTCTGCCATTTGTGATGCCTACATGGGGTATAATTGACAGCCCCAGATTGTACAGAGCAGGTTGTACAGCTCACTGTGTCCGTCCACGGCCACGTGACCTGTGCCTGCCTGGGGTTGCACGGGCACTACCAGGTGGAGGTACAGAGTGGCTACTGTCCGATGACACATGTCCGCTGGAACCGTGTCCCCGCTGAGACCATCCAGGGCCACGTCCACATGGCCTGCTGTGTCCTGGTGTTGACAGCACAGCACCAGCTGCACTGCTACTGCTACCGGCACTATGGGAGCGGGCATGTGAGGTGGCACGCTCACGTCGACCTACACTAGGTGGTGTTGCTGGCCTACGTCCACGTGGCCTACGCCTCACTCCTACCAGGTGTTCCAGCGCAGACAGCTCCCGCTCGCGGATTGCCATGCCTCGGTCAAGGATTCCGACCATTTCACCTAATCGCCTATCCAGAACATTAGCAATCTGCTGTTGAGCATTTGCCAATGCCTGGATGTTGTAATTTAGGGTATGGATAGCAGCCCTCTGCAGCCTCTGCCCCTCTCTGTTCTGCCATTCAGCACGTGCCTGTGTCGCCATTACAGTCTGGAACATGCATCTGGTGATACCAGCTGCTGCACTCTGTCTTGCAGGTGCATGTCTGCCAGAGGTCCTCCTACGAGCAGCACCGGCCACATGCCTGTGTGGCACATGTGCAGTCATTACACTGACACCATGGTGTGTAGACACACCTTCTGTAGCCACCACACGTTCCTGTTCCAGGCTAACAGACGCTGACTGTCCTTCCTCTATGGCCACTGGTGATGCGGTATGAGTTGGCAGCAGAATTGTGTGCGGGGAAGAGGGGGACATAGCTGGGACGGTAACCATTGGCACAGATTCAGCATCTGACAACCCTGCCTGTACCTCATGCATATGTTCATCACCGCTAGTATCTGTGGGGACACTAACATCAGATGGACCGCAGGAGGGTAACGCACCTACAGCACCTATGAATGCAAAGAAATACTGTAAAGTACAATAGACACAGACACACAGACACACAGACACACACACACACACACACACAGACACACACACACAAACAGACACAGACACAGACACACACACACAGACAAACACACACACACAGTCACACACAGACACACACAAACACAGACACACACAAACACAGACACAGACACACACAGACACACCATGCATGTGATTTGTCAGATGGCATGCAGCATGCCTGCGATACAGCAGAGGGCATGCAGCTCAGACATTAACAGTGTTAGTAAGCATACCTCCCTGGGGTGCACACTACAGCAAGCAGGTGTCATATCAGTAGCCATGCAGTTCACACAATCATGGTAGTATGCATGCATCCCCGTGATACACCATGTGGCCCAGAACAGGATAACAGTACACATGGCTGACGTGACCTTGACATGTAATCTGCTGACATGTGCATTAACATGCATACATGTTTGACACAATGGTGTCCCGACACATGTACAGCATCATAATGGGCTTCACATTGCAGTGTTGTGTGTATGCCCTACAGATAGAATGCATGTTTAGCAAATGTGCATGAGCATGGGAGGGTAGTGTGAGCCATCTACATTGCTATACAGTGTGAAGTACAGACACTGTGCCATTGCATGGCAACATGAGGCATCTATGTTGCTGTAGAATGCATAATATGTACACATTGCATAGCCATAAATGCAACACAGTCGTGATGTTCAACAGATCGTATAAGGTAGACTTCAGTGACACCTCCAGTAGCTGTGCACAGGCTTTTAGGTTGTCCAGTGTACCACATCAACTGTATAATCGGTCAACTAAGGCTATAATTGGACCATGTGTGGACAATGTGCAACAAGGTGTATACACATCCCAAGTACTGTGTGGCTACATGTCTCTGGCCATCCCCCATGGCCATGTGTGCACATGTGTTGACCAATTGTGTGTGATGGGCATCTTTTCCACATGTCTGTGTTGTCCCATATGACATACACCCATAGATGCCAGATATGTCACAATCCACAGGGCTATGCAGACAACGGGTTGTATGTTTGGTATGTGGGGTATAGGTCATGCGATAGTGTGACAATATTGCAGACAGAACACTACATGTCTGGGACATGTCAGGTGGCTCATCACAATGTGTGCACCCAATGCAGGGGCATATGACACAATGCTGACACCTGTGGGCTGCCCATATCACAGCTCACTGTGTGGTACTGTGTGTGTGTACCACACATGTTGTTCCAATGCATACTACATATGCCTCCATTGTAGAACACCTCCACCATTGTATGCTCAGCTGACCACACATGTCACAATGACAAGTACTGTGGTTTCAAGTCGGTGTATCATTACGTTTGTATATATTGCACATGGGTGGCGTGTGTGAATGAAGGGTGGTGCGACCTGCATATCGTGACTGGAACAAACATTAGGTGTGCAAGTGTTAACTGGCCACATGGCAAATAGATCTATACTGTAACATGCCTGATACTGATGACAGTCTCACCTGCAACGGACCCATGTCTGTGCGGCACGCCAGAGGTACCTGTATAGGGGTGACACACCAGTATGAACATTATCCATGACTGTATGACAGCCACAGGTTGCACTGTGCATGTGAACACATTCACCTGTGTAATAGCATATAGTATGCACATGTGTGCATACACAACATAGCATACTGTAGTATGCAGCATGTGTGTCCACATACCTGGCATATGTTGTTACTTTACATAATGTACAGTGACACATACAACTACATGGGATATAATAGCCATATGTGCAGTACTGACTTACCAGGCAACTCTAGGCTCATTGGTTGGGAGACACCCACCTCCACGATGGCAGCTAGTGTTTCTGGATGCTGTTCCCTGGGTGTCCCCAGACTGGCCAGTAGCTCCTCGGTGTGTGTGAGTGGGGGCTGGGTTGGTGGCCCACCACCTGTTCCACCTTGTTCCCTGGCGATTGCAGTGGCAAGCTGTTTTGCATGTCGTATCAGGTCCGTGCAGTGTCTGCGCACCTGCTGGTAGGTGCGGTTATGGCCACCCACATCGTTCACCCTCCTGCGTAGATCCTGCCACAGGTCATCCCGCTGCTGGGCATGCTGTGCCACATGGCTGAACAACAAGTCATAGTTGTCATGGAGCTGTGGGATGAGGACATCATCCTCCTGGCGGGTGTATGCTGGGAGGCGTGTACGGGGCATTATCTGTAAGACATAATGATGGTGACACATCACAGTTTCAGAGATGTACAGAGATACTGCTGCACATACATTTCTATGACATCTACTACATCTGCACAGTAATCTTTGCAAAGCATCATGACACTGACACGACTGACGTGTTTGTGTCACACATGTCACACCCATTATGCATTGGATATCATCACCATATGTGTGTGTCACCTCATTACAGTGTTCATACTCCATGTAAATGCTGTCTTGCTGTGGGCATGTCTATTTGCCTGCACTTGTGTTCCTACCTATCTGCACATGCCTCGATGTGTCCACGGTACTACTGTTGACCTGGATGCTGTGTATATGTCACATATCAACACAGACACAGCCGCAATGGACTTGAGCAGTGACAATGCACACATGCGCATGGACACCTGTACATGCATGTGTTTTGCCATATACATCTACACAGCACTGTACAACTTTTCAACATCCTGCCACGGATCGCCTGTATTGCACATGTGATAGACATGGGACAATGGCTAGTCAGATGACATTCACAGGGGTGGTCATCAACCATAGCATGTGCGGGCATGGTTTCCAAGCTGTAACAGACAGCAATTGTGCCACCGCAAGGTGCATCAGTGCCACATTACTGATCCAGTCAGTTGATAGTACATCTACCATGCGGCCATCACACCATGTATGACTGGGATGACATGTGCAGCTTTGATGGACAGGGTTGCATGGTATGGTGGGAGTATGTCACATATATGGCACAGGGATCTGTCCAGCCTGTGCGATCCTAGTATTAGGACGGTGGCCGTCCATGACATATGTCATATAGATCAGGATATGGACATGTAGCATGTCCATCATCATGGTGTAGCAAATGTCCTTCTGCAAGGTAGACAGCATGCTGCATAGTGGAGGTGTGGATTGTGAAGGCTGGTATCGCACATCCATGCATAGCCATTACCCCTTACAGGTGGTATGTGATCCAATATTGGTCACCACAGTGCTGTATATGCCTGTCCAGTGATCTCCGTGCTCATGGATGTCACCCTGACATAACATGGGTACCTCAGATGACTACCTAAGGGGCCTGGAGACGTCACCATGTCGGGGGGTGCACTGCACAGCACCATCCCTTACACAGTGTCCATAATGTTGACCACAGCCTAGGTAGTAGTTTATGGGTACAGGGATGTTCACCTAGCGGTGACACTGCTGGTATCATCCATCAGACTGTGCACATATGTCACACACCTCACCCACACAGCCCATTCTGTATGTTGTTCACAACACTGACACAACTATACTGATAGGTCATGGCCATTCACAGCCTTACATACACAGATGCCTAACATTTGTCTGTGTGGTATGGGCTACAATGAGGGTGGGGTACAACACATTAACCCTGTTCTACTGTAGCTGGCACTGGTGTGCTGTGCACATGTCAGTCTTGCACCTTTTGTAGTTGTGAGTCTGTCAACAGGCCACTGGTGGAACACTCCTGTGACATGCAAAGGTATTTGTAATCAAATATCCGTGCTGTCTTGTACATCTGTACTGCTAACATCTACAGTGCTAATGGTTCATGGACATGCACACCATACTCAGCAGGGTTATAGTGCGGTGCCACCCTAAATGACTGTCATCACCACTTGTGGGTTGATATTATCCAACACCCTATCTGTATTGTATGGTCATGCTAGGCACTTGTTCAGAACTTGTGAGCATGTCATGAGCTACTGATTACTATAGCGCCCATTCCACACCATTTCCCACAGGTACACTGGCTGTCCTACACTTCCCAGCTTGCTTAAGGTACGACAGCTGTTGTACACACGTAACGCACATATCCTGTGGGACATGGTTGTATATACAGGCATGTCCAACTGTCACGTACCAGTGCTACTGCCTGTCTATGTGAGGGATATGTCGTACATGTGGCAATAGAGCGATTGTCTCATGTACACACTCAATGCTCACCTCCCAACATACGGCACTACAGCCTGTGGGGGATGCACTTCTGCAGCCGTGCTGGGGCCATAGCTCTCAGGTGTACCTCATTACGAGGAATGTACCTCATTTGGGGTTCTAAAAGGTGCATGTTCCTCAAGGTTCCACATTGGAAGGGTCTGTCACACATTCATTGTTGTAAATAGTTTACCTGCTAGCCATGGCTAAATAGATGGGAATCATATTAATTCATTGGAATATCTTTTTTATACGTAAGACCAGCCTATTTTAGCCATCATATGCCCTTGCTAGTTGACGCTGTTAGTAAGCCAGTTGTAAGTGTTCCACGTTTTGCCCATTTGTCACACAGTATGAGGGCTAATGTTCCTCAGTTTGGGGACAGGAGACTGACAGCTATGGCTGGGGGTAATGCAGTCACCAACCCTGACTGCACCTGACAGTCATTTGGGGATGTGTAACATTCACAACACACCCCACCCATCACATAGTCTCACATGATCTACACCACTGGCCACACCTACGAGGACAACTTGTGCAGTACGTCTCCATACTCACTGTAGGCACCAGAGGTAGCCCCCATCATGGAAGACAACATCACCAGTTTATAGCCCACAGACTCATGTGTGCCCATCACATACAGCCAATAGTGAGTTATAACATTCACAACACACCAGTCATAGCTGACTCTGTAGGGAGTCACACTGCAGTTCCACACAGCAGGCTACACAAGGCGTTAGTCGCTTACATCTTGCTGTCGGGTAACTGCTTCTGCAACATAACCTATGCACCCATGCCACACCTCACCAGGTACGATATGTCTGTCATTCTCCATGTTAGTGTGACTGCCCTGTGATGCCACTTCACAGACTACGTGTGCAGGGACATGCAATAGCTCACCAGTCTTATAGCCCTGAGGGTGTGGGCCTAGTCCTGGGGAGCATTTTGCATTCGTCCGGACACGATACCACTGTACAATGACCGACTGTGTCACTTCAACAGTTGCCTATGCTCCTATTGTCATTCCACAGGCATGTGGTATCTGTCCGCTATGACTGTCCTGGTCAAACACAATGCTGTGGCACAGATGACTTGCACCTGTCAGCCCTGGAAGTACAGCTCACATGTAAGGCTCTTGCTGCTTCTATACTGCCTGTCTTGCACAGTTTCCAATAACTGTCACCGGCAGGGCGGTAACTGGCAGGCACGACATGGGGTCATGTGACACAATGCTTGCATCTTCCTCTGTGACGCACGCAGGCAAGGCACACCTTATAATGCACCACTCAAACATCTCTGCAGTGACTGGGACCTGCCTCTAGGCTCTGCAGAGCACACCTGCAATGACAGGTTATAGACAGACCATACCTTTCAGGCACATACCTGGACCGGCACACCCACAGCTGAGGGGTTCCCATATCCAACTATGTTTTGCACACATCCTGGCAAGTTGCTTAGCACAATGCATCAGAGGTGCTCCACGTGCAACTAACTGTGTCCAGGACCGCTATACACATTGTAACAAGCGACAGAGTCAACATCATATCCCACGGGTAACATACCTTCTATGTTGGCATAGTGGACAGTGGGCCTCAGACAGATACTACTGATGTGTGACTGACATTACCCCACACTTCACTGGGATAGCCACTCATGTACCAACACATCCATGAGTCATACCCTCCGCTCTGCTGGATCAACCCATACACACCACCTCCAAGACCTACATTACCCTTGGCATGCACACTACCACCATGTGACTGGTGTTACACACCTGGCGTTATCCCCTCATTGGTGGATTCCGAACATATGCTAATCGACCTTGTTAGCCACATCACGGCAACACACCCATCACAGCATACACAGTACATGTGTACTACAACACCTACTACAGACGTCTGCTGACAGCGTTTGTTAACATCATGACACCCGTGCAGATGGACAAAGCACATACAAATGCTGACACATAACCCAGTGCACTTCATTAGCATGTACACAACTGCATGGATCATGCTATTCCATACAGAGCCATGATGGTACACACCAGATAACAGACGCCACTCTGGTGGTCATGTTCCATGGACATATGATGTACAACAACAGGTGTAGGCTGTTGCACAGTGGTGTACATTCCCATGTGTGGGGTGGCTCACTGGTCAGCCGTGGTGGGGCCACAGGGTCCCTCATCACATACTCCAAGACTAGCTACGTAAACATGACTGCCACACATTCCGGGGTGTACCACCAGGCATTATGGTGGTATGTCAGTATTCGATGGCAACACCCACATCTGCTGTCACATACAACAGTCACTCAGGAACATTGCATACCCAGGTGTTGTTGGCAACATGCTAGAGGATGGATTCAATGCTGACAGTACACCCTCTCACTCACTACAGGGCCGCAATCCATACATGAACATTGTGGTGTCCCTGTGGTCACACCCACACAGTACTGACCTACACTCTATATGTCCTGGGACACTGGCCCCATGTCACCTTCCAACGTCCCAGGCTGTGATGTCCACCAACCTCTGAATTACATGTCTCCCCACTAGGCCACCATATTCAGTAATAGCCTTGTTTCAGACATTGTAGCCCCTGAATGGCACACAGCAGCATTTATCACACTACACATAGGTGGCACCGCATTGCACGAGAGGGACTATAGTCCTACACACCTGACTGGACTGTTCTGCATGGCTATGGGGCACATCATCAAGGACATCATTCACAGAGACATTGTTGGGCTCCCGTCCTTTGCTGCCACCCGGGTTGGGCTTGTTAAGGCTAGAGCATGGCCCCTACACATGGTGGACTCCTTTCATACAGTTACCAGGGCAGTTGCTGATGGTACGGGAGTCCACACATCCTACATTGTCCTCTCATTGCCTTTCAGCACCATTCCCCATTCTGGTATTGACAACATACACATCCACCTGCACATCGTACCCTGTGTCTCAGGATGTTATGCTATGTGGCTCATGGACAGGACACACAGTGAGGCCAGCATACCACAGTACCTACTACATGTCAGGTACATTTGGCATACCACGGTCCTCAGTCATAGGGCCCCTCATGTTCAGTATATGCTTCCCTGCGGAACGGGCTGGCACAGGGGACTTTCCCTGCCTAGCTTTCAAACCCCTACATACCAAGCGCCATGATTGTTCCACCAGCTGATACTGACTCCAACCACACAGGCGTTGCTGTGACAGATACATAATATAACTATCATGGCATCAAGCTGCATGACACAAGGTGCATGTACATCACCTTTGCATTACACCATTCACCCACTGACTATCACATGGATGGTAGTCCCCTACATACATATCACATTGTACATGTTTGCAGTACACACATATGTCGCACCCACTCCTGTGGTTACCGTATTGCCAGTGTGGCGTGGATATCCTTCTACGTGGCCACACCTATCTGTACTGGGTGTGTAGCTGGTACATAGGCACCCATTGTACCTCTGAACTCAAGACATCTACACACATTCAATGGTAAACCACCCCATTTAGGGTGTACCTTACACAACAGCTACAGCTTTACATGCCACAACATTAACACGCCATGACGTTTACTAAGCTCCGACAGTTTAAATATGCGGCTGCACTACGGACACCACATCTGTACACATTTGCATACTACATACTCAGGGGTGACCTCTGCTGATCAGACAGGGCCCATGTCCACAACATTATTGCTGGATATACTCCTCATACGCGACATAAGCAGAGGCCACTGTGAGCAACATGCTCATGGATATGTGCACACACGCCACAATGAGTGGGATGTGCTTCTGGGTTACATTCCCAAACCGGACACTCACCATGCTTTGGAACATAAGTCCAATGTACATCACGCAGGGACACTCAGTAGCACTGTTCATGTGATACCTCCCTTGGTGGTTGGGAGACACATGTAGGCCTGGGATCACTGCAGTGGCTGTACTGTGCAGAGGTGCAGGTGACACCTGGCTCTGCTGTTCACAGGACACTACCCTAGAGAGGTGCTACTAGTGTGAACACTGTCGTTGTGCTTACACATGGACTTGCCAGACTGCATAGTACCCCACTATGCACCTGTGAAGCTATTACATGTCCTTTGTGCATGGTTACTTGGTAGCCCTTCCATTTAGATTAGATATCATGCTATTACTATGTCCCATACCTACAGGCCATATGTATCCTGTTATTGTACATACCAATAGACGATACCTGTGGTATGCATGATATGCCTGTTATGCTGTGTAGAATATCTGTCATATCTACCTATAATACTATACATTACACATATTTCACATAGTACCCATAATGCAAAGCATACTTGCCCAGCGGGACCACCTTACATATGTCATTAACGTTATATGCCCATACACATGTGTGCTGTGACAGTATATCAACATATACTATCCCCTGCTATGGCACGTCCTTGTTGGACATACCCTACCACTGACGGCGGGTTGTATGGCATTGTTCTGTTTAACGCCCTCATGTAGCTTCCCTTGTGGTGTCTGTGCTGTGTACCTTGTGTCCCACTGCTGAAGCGAGACTTTCTACAAGCGTTAGTATGCTCAGCAAGACATCACTACATAAATACCTTTCCCCACTTTATGCATTGCGGACACGTTTAATTAATGCAAACCAGGCTATACATACAGTAAAACTAATTAATACAGATCATGCTATACATAACCTTACATATCGGGCGTTCTACATACCTTGTTGTCGTTACGGCGTTTCGTTTCTATCTCTCTCACAGTGTTTCAACTGTTATTCGGTATGAGCATATGGTTTGAATGTCTGGCAAGTCATCCTTATATACGTCGATACCTGCAACATGTAGATTCATCCCGCCAATTGGTGTTCCTGAGTGACTAATTACTTGCATATCAGCTGTGCAGCTACTCCATTCGCCAATTACGCGGTGACAGTGGGGTATAATTGGATTCTCCGCGTGGGCGTTGCCTATTTGCCCTACCTTCGGGGAGAGGTCTGTATTGTGTTTTGTTATGTGTAACTGCAACTGCTATGCATGGAGACAAGTATAGTTTGGATTCATGTCCCCCGTGGATTGTGTGTGACAGGTAGAGTATTTGGTTCAACATGTGGGTGTACCTGTCATCCCAACATCTGATAACGGAGTATTGCAATCAAAACCTGTAACATGGCTGTTTGTTCCATTATACAACGCCTGCAATTTTGCATGACGCCTTTAATTGTGTCTCTCACACGGTATGTTGAGGGTTCTGCAGATGTAATTGACTGACTGGATGTTTGTGCTGCTATTACAGTTTGTATTGCTTTAGTTTCTAGTGTGGGGGATGTCGGTGGTTGTAAGTAACATATACAGGTTTGTGGGCCTTGCATTTCTACATAATCCGTATATATGTGTGTGGGCTCCGTCCCTAATTAGAGAGCTAACAGTTAGTAGACTTATGTTACGGGATTGTACGTTGGGCCGTTGTTAATTGGTTTCTATATCGTCTGCAGGTGAGCTTGCTACTTGTATACCTCCGTAATTGCAGCAATATATCAGGGGATATGTGTAAGTGACAGCTATCCCTTGTATTTCTGTCCCAGATATTTGCAGTCATTGTGGTTGTGTTGTTAAAAGAGGCTGTTTGCCATAGGTTGCCACCTTTTCATATGGTCATTGTTGGGCACTTGCGGGACACAAAGCGGTGTTTACAGGCCAACACGTAGCCACGGTCAGTACACAGGTAGCACATACTTTTATCCTCACTACATACCTATTGTTGTGTGACTTTGGCTACTTATCATATTGCATGTAACATTTAAGTTTCTTACATACAGGCATAACTATTAAATACGACTGTTACATTATATATGGGACATATTTATGTCCTACCATCTCGGACATTTGCCCTTTGTACTGTTTTATGTCAAGACACACCTGCCCAGGGTGGGGCTGTCCCTCCTACTGTGGGACAGGTAGTAACCGTATGCCTACGGCTAGCTATACCCACACCTACCGTACTGATCTGCCTCTGACTTGGCACTAACAAACACATGTTGCGGACACACACACACATTACAGTCACACAGAGACACACACGGCACCCTCAACGCACACTTACACTGACTACGGCACTCACAGACACAGTTGAACACAGTACCTACGTGGACCGCGACACAGGCAGCGGTGACTAACTGTACCTTCATATCATCATACTATTACTCGCGGATGTACTGTTCCGGTACTGTGTTCTATCGGTCTTTCAGCCTCGTGGTTATGCATGTCGGTATGTTACACATTCCATGGTTGGCGGTATCCTATTTATTTGTACCTCCAAGATGTTATGAATGTCGTTGAACTATCTATTATATTTGCAGATATCGCTGCATCCATCTATATCACCATATATCCCTCTATTGCCCTTTCTATCTGTTTTATATATATGCATATGTGTACATATACATATATATATATATATATATATATATATATATATATATATATATATATATATATATATATCTGGTGGGGAACGTGACAGGCACACAGCACCACCATATGCTGTAAGACTCATGTACTGTTCAGGTGTTGGCATTCCGTGTTCCACTGGCTGTTGTGTTTACAATGTTTGAGGGCTGCCTATGTAGGAGTCACACATTGGGCCACCTATACATTACAATTTACAGGTGGTCATGTTTGTGTGCCATCCATTTTACTGTGTGTGCAGGTGGAGAGGTGTCAGTCCGTAGGGGCCTACACTGTCAGAGTATGTGCTATACGTTCCCTCTTTGCCAAGGTGTAGGCATATTGGGCACACCTCCGTCTGCCTACTGGGGCTGGCACAGTGTGTTCATGGTCTGAATCCCTCTGTGCCTGTAATGGCCTTGGCAATTGCGGTGGGCTATGAGGGCCTTCACCATTTTGTCCCTGCTGCAGCTGCTTCCGCAGGATCATATTATGTAGCATGGCACGTACTATGACGATGTGGGCACACGTGCCTGGAGAGTACTGCAAGGCTCCACCAGATGTATCCAAGCACCGGAACTGTGATTTCAGCATCCCGAACACACGCTCTATGATGATTCTGGTTTGTGTGTATGCCTCATTATGGCGTTCTTGCATGGGTGTGTGTGCATTTCTGATGGGAGTCATCATCCACGGCTCCAGTGCATAGCCAGCATCCCCCACGAGTTGGCCATGTGGGATGTCCCCCCTGACAAATACCTGATACAGCTGTGAGGCATGCCCGATATGGGAGTCATGGTAGCTTCCAGGGCTCCACTAGATGTATCCAAGCACCGGAACTGTGATTTCAGCATCCCGAACACATGCTCTATGATGATTCTGGTTTGTGCGTGTGCCTCATTATGGCGTTCTTGCATGGGTGTGTGTGCATTTCTGATGGGAGTCATCATCCACGGCCATGTGGGATGTCCCCCCTGACAAATACCTGATACAGCTGTGAGGCATGCCAGATATGGGAGTCATGGTAGCTTCCAGGGCTGCCAGCACACACATCCATGATAATGCCCTGGGCATTGCACACGACCTGGCAGTTGATGGGAGTGGAATCCCTTGTGGTTTATGCAGCGCCTACCCTGCTCACCGGGTGGTGATTTGATTTGTATGTGCGTGTAGTCTATTGCACCCAGTACCTCCGGGTATTGTGCCACATGGTGGAAGGGGCGCATATTGCTGGCCAACTCCTCCTGAGTTCTGGGGAAGTATATCTGCTCATTGGCATGTGGTAACATGGCATCCAGGAACTGGTGTAGTACCCTGGATACTGATGCCTGTGAGATACCCATTATATCTCCAGTTGGCCTTTGAAAGGTACCTGTGGCCAATATTCGCAGGCTTACACATACCTTCGTGTCCACTGGGATGGGTTCCCCTGTTTGTTTCTGGTTCTCAGGCGTGGCCGGCACAGCTCCACTATTTGCTGTAAGATGTCCCTGTCCACCCTGTAACGCTCTACTATCTCCAGGTCATGTAGCCCCTGGTAGGTTACCTTTGGTCTGAACACTCTCCTTCTCCTCCGAGGCCTGCGGTGGTTGTCGGCATCATCCTCCACAACACCGTCAGTCTCTAACACATGCTGATGAATCACAGCTATGGCAGCTCCCAACATGTACATTTTAAAAGTTCCCCGTGTGTTTACACCTATGGTGCGATGTTTGGGAATACACAGGTGTGTGTTGGGTGCTTTCACACTTTATACTATTGTGCTGTGAACACCGATGATGTCATAGGTTGTGTATGTACGATCATAGCTACAGGTTATCTTATGTGTTTTACTGCCTGAACTACTATTGTGGTGCCTTTGGTGTTGAATTACATTTGCCTGCCGTGGATTACCTCTTGACCTTCCCTTTACATTTCTGCACGTTGCACCTACCATTTTCTGGCGTGCATCCTGCAGCCTACTTTCATTTGTACTTTCCTGGACCTGGCGTATCTTGCGTTATGTGTGCTACTGCCGGTCTGCTGTCGGTTTGCTTTGTTCTGCTGTGTCAAGTCTCCTATCTTTGCAATCCAATACCTCCCCTCCTTTCTTTGCAATCAAATGCCTCCCCTATCCTGTTTTGCAGGTTTCTGCAAGCAGACTTGCCAGCTGCCGTCGATTGGCCTTTGTGGGTTGATTGGTGTTGATTGCTCATTAGTACTCCAATTACCCTACTTCCGCATTTCCTTCTTTTCTTCCCCTGACCTTCCTGTTTCTGCTATTGTTTGCGGCGCATGCGTCCGATTACTGGGTTTCGGGCACGTTTTCATCCTCGTACACATGCACTTTTGGGTACCATGTGTGCTCTCAGCTAAACGATTCCTCCCCACCCCTGTCCTGCAGCTTTGCTTAGCAACAGACAGGCCAGATTTGCAATGCTCCAATGTGCTTACTGCTACGGTGGCATACCCCTCTGCTGATGTCATGTATCTCCTCTGAGCCACTCCTCGGTGTTATACCGCTGCGCCGTATGGTACAACCTTCATCTGGCGGGACATTTGCGATTCAGTATTATCTGCCTCATTTGCATGGCATTGACTACTAATTCATAGTTACCGCGCTGAACACTATCGCAAGCCCTTAGCAACCCTTGCACCTTGGTTGTAGTGTTCCATGCCTACCATTGTGTATTATGCTGTAAACCTGATTTCTATTACGTTGCGATTTTATGACATTTTTATATTATTTCTTTATGTTACAGCTTCCGCACACATGCCCTGCAGTTGTGCTGTGCGTTACTGTGGACATGACATTAAATGTTGTTATTTACATGTTGTGCATCTTTTCTTATGCCATTGGTTGTGTATTTCGCCATTGGCATATGTTAACATTGTGATACCTGGGTCTGGCCCTCTTCCATAGCTCCGATGTTCTGTTTGGGAAAATGTAAACCGTGTTTTTTGGTTTACATTTCCGTGGGCTTACGCTACGCCTGCACCACTTCATGAATCGCTATATGCCTTCATTTGCATGGTGCGACACTGCACATGGGGTGATTAGCATACCTACGCCGGGGGGCTGCACAGATCTGGTGTACGCCGGTAGTGCACATGGAATTGGATCGTACCTGAATCGCTCGACGGACATATTTGGCGTTATAACGCCTACGCTATGCATGCGCCTGGTGCAAGCTTCATGAATCCCGGGGACAATTAAATCTGATGTACCAAGTGGACCAGACTATATTTCTTGAAATGTATTAGTTAATGAAAAAGATTATTTGGTGAGTATATTAACTAAAGCATTTAATTATATGAGCTATTATTGATACATATCAGCTTCTTGGAAGGAAACACTAGTTAACTCCAGTTTTTGAATCTGGAGATAAGATAACAGTAAAAACTATCATCCAGTAAATCTAACACCAATATTATGCAAATGCTTTGAAAGATATAAGTGAAATCATGCTTAAAGAAAATAATTTTGCATTGCTTGATATTTTTCAAAAAGGTTTCTTTGAAAGGTTTTTCTATGCTCACTAATTTGTCAAGCTTTTATTATTAATTTTTGGCTCAGAGGGAGACCCCAAACAGTAGTGATTCAGAAGAAAAAAAAATCAGATCCAGCACTGGTGAGATCAGGTGTTTTTCAGGGATCTGTGCTCAGTCCTTTGTTGTTTAACATTGTTTTGCCCCTATTTCAAGTGATGATCATTGCTGGTTGGTTAAGTACTCCAACAACTATAAATAATATCATAATATTATCAGGTAAGTTGGATAGTACAGTTGGACTCTCATTCAGTGAGAAAAACTGTAATATGTATTTTGGCAAGCAAAAATTAAGGAGATCTATTGCATTGTTGACATTTGATTTATTGGAAGGTAGTGAATATAAGGATCTTGGTATATTGATCGCTTCCTCTTTTTGTTTTGAAAATCATGACAGCCATCTGTAATAATGCCTTGAGACAGATGGGTTAGATTACCAAAAGCTTTCCAACTAGAGAGATTATGATCTTAGCAACTTTATTTGGGTCTATGTTTATCCTTCAAACGGCATGTTCATCGAGCTACTATTCATCAAACTCATTGAACCTTCCTTTATTTGAAAGGCCATATCATCACAAAACTTTACATCGAATGATGATAGTTGGCCAACATCAAGGAAGCGGAACAGAGTACTTACTGGTAACTTAGGTATGAAGAAATCTGCCCTTTCCCCAATGTAGTGCAATCTCTGAGTTGGTATACATAATTAGTACAGCAACAGAGGACATGGCTGAACCATGGTCCATGGTGGCTGAAGTAGCTACACTACAGGGATCCGCCAAACAATGTGAATGGTCTGAGCTACCAGTAATGGCCACAGCAGAGTCACCTACCAATAGATGAGGCACAGACTGAGCCTGCTGTTTTGGTAACAGCTCCCTTAAAGTTTTCTTTTACTGGGGTCCAATGGAAGGTAGAACCACAGGACAAGTATGCTATTCCATCCAGGTTAGTGCAGCTAGAGCAATTCAGTAACCGAAAAGCTGTCAAAAGTAGTGTTCCCAAGCAAAATACACAATGACTCCTCTAAAATACACTTACTTCCAATAAAACATAGTAAGCCCCACAAAATAAGCACATTTTTCCACACAAAATGCTCAAGATAAGCACAAACAGTAAAAGTTAAAAATAAAAGTTAACCAGCCTGCCACAAGATAGTCCCATAAGACATACATTTCCCATCAAAAATAATGAATCACACAGAAATCAACACATTTTTTCCACAGGAAAATAATATATTGTGGAAGAGTTTCCCCAAAGGGAACTTATCTTCCCAGCAATGGAAAGCTGTAAGCCAAATGTCAATCCTCTGAAAAGCACAAGAGAAACAGTCTCTAAGGGTGGCAAGAAAGTACTGAAGCTTTTGGTACCCGGCCGGCTGTTTTTCTCCACTTTGAGCTAATGCAACCAGCAGCCTGGGTGCAGGTTGAGGGTATTACCCATACAGCTTAAGCTATTCCAGCAGTGGTTTAAGAATGAACATCAACTCATATCAGTAACATTCCTGTTACTGATGATCTCATACAACATTAGTATCAGGTCGCAGATCATAACCAGTTTGTTATGTGTTCAAGAAACTGATTCCAAGATATATAACAGTTGTGTAGTTAACTTACCATAACAATAGATTTTTGGATGTCTCACTGTTGTAGTAGCCATTACATATGGGCTATATCAACCCAAGGATACTGTATTTCACACCAGTCTACAAAGCTTCAGGCACATTTTCTAAGTGCCATACATCCTGTCTTAGAATGAAATATCATGCCAATATTAGAGAGACATACAGATGTGCCAAACTCATACTTTTTTGCCCAAAAAATGAAGATTAAAGCACAGAGCTCCAGGTAAAGTCATTACAGAAAAAAAAGAGGTCACCCAACCCAGCCAGGGAAGGGGAGGGAATAATAAGATGAATGGTTTGGTTTACTTGTACTGCAACAGTGATCTATTCAAGCATCTACTGTTATGGCAAGTTTACTACACAACTGTACTATGTTCTACATTAGGCCACTGTTGCAGCAGACATATGGGATAATTGCCAAAGTTCAAGAAGAAAGGGTGGAGGGAGAAACATTAGAGTCCAGGTATAATGTTTGACAGTGATATGAAGTGAGGACCAAGCAGTTTCTTCTACAACAGACACATAATGCACTCCTTTCCAGAAAGCCTCAGATGTGGCAGCTGCTCTAATAGAATGAGCTTTGACTTTCTGTGGAGCATGTTTGCCACAGATGGAACAGCAGATCAGAAGAAATAGTTTGTTTGGCTAATTGCTGTCCCTTCTTCATACCTTCACAGCATTCAAAAAAATCTGATTAGATTTCCTGAAATCTTTAGTTTTGCCTAGATAAAATCTTAGTTGTATATGTACATCAAGGCAATGAAGAATCATTTTTCCTTTGTGAAAGTCATGATAGAAAACAGGAAGCTTGATAGACTGATTAAGGGGAAATTCAAGGATAACTTTATGCATAAAGGAAAGTTTGGTTCACAGACACAGCCTGTCCTTGTGAAATATCAAAAAAGGCTGAATAGATATAACAGCGTAAAATTCAGATTCCTATCAAGAAGAAGTTAAAGCTATCAGCAAGGCTATCTTCTATGTAAGACATTTTAGAGAAGAGCAGGCTGTAGGCTCAAAGGGAGGTTGAGATAATTTCTCCAAAACAAAATTGAAGCCCCAAAGAAGACGCTACCTTTTACTTGGTGATCTGATATACAAAACTCACTTAAAATATGTTTGACTTGTGATAAAAAAGGAAGAGGAGCCTCCCATGTCAGACATGCTGAAATGATCAAGAGGTATACCTTTATTAAGTGTATACTAGGCCAGAATTGTATAATTTAGACAAGTTCTGAAGAATTAGAGGTGTCTCTGCTTAAGATGGGTCCTGTCCTCTATTTTAACAGCAAAGAGAAAATCTTTTTTCCATTTGGAAAAAAAATAATAAAAAATGTATCATTCAGACAGTTTAACTGAGATTTTGAACTAGGTTGAATTAGAGATCCCTTGTCCTGCAGGGGCAAGTCCATGCAGTCAGGAATATTTTACTAATTGTCCCTTGCCAGTTGTATGAGAAGAGAGGACCAGTGTTGTTTGGCCAAGGGACTGGCCAGTGATATCCTTCATAAGTCCTTTACCATCTTTTACCATTTTTACAATGACTTTAGAAATGAAACGAAAGAGTGGAAAAGCATAATGAAATATCCCTGTCCAATGGATTTAGAATGCATCAGCTCTCCAGGCCTTTTTGCAAGGTGTCTTGCAGTAGAAGAGATTCATTTGTCTGTCTGTTTAAACAGGGGGTAAACAGATCTATTCGGGACGTTCCCCATTGATGGACTATCTGCAGGAAGATCAATCAGTGTAGCATCCACTTGTGAGGGAATATCCTGAATCTGCTTAAAGACTATGCTACTGTGTCCTGCTCAGATGGAATATACAGTGCCTGAAGAAATAAGACATTCTGGGGTGTTATATCCCAGGCAATTACAGCCAGTCTGCCAAGGGGGTAGGATCTTGTTCGTCCATGCCTGTTTATGTACCACATTACAGTGGTATTTGTCTTTCACAGTTAAGAGAGTTCTGGGAGGCCAGAGTTTCTTCAGGGATTTCATGGCATTTATCAGGGCCGTCATTTCTTTCACAGGGATATGCTTATGGGGACGGTGATGGTTTATGGTGGTGCTGTGTTTTTTAGATTCCCTGCACCCTGATAGCCTGAGAAACAGCAAGGTCACTGAATGAGAGGGGATGAGATGAGAGAAAGGAAATCCTGTATTGCATAGGGCTTGACTGGCCCACCAAAGACACTCTTTCTTCACAAGGCTGAGGAATGGAATAGGAAAGGCAAGAGTATGAGAGTGTTTAGCCCAAAATTATTTAAGATACCACTGGATCGTTCTCATGCAAAGTCTGGCAGGTAGAATCATAAGGATAGAGGACCAAAACCCTAGAATTCTCAGAAATTCTCATACAGTAGGTCTTGCCTGAAGAGAAAGTTTGAGAAATTGCTGTTAATTAGTTTGCATTTTCTCTTGTGCAGGATAAACTGTCATCAGAGAGCTTCTAGAAGAAATCCAAGAAATACTAATCTGAATTGAAGAAAGGGATGACTTTTAGATTCAGAGTAAATTATAAATTGCTGAAAAAATGTGGCATACCGCTGCGGTGGTGCAGTGGTAGCATTGTTGCCTCACAGCAAGAGGTTCTCCTGTTCGATTCTCAGTGCCTTCTGTGTGGAGTCTGCATGTCCTCCTCGCAGTCGAGTGGCATTCGAAAGACATGTGTGAATGGGCGTGCCTTCGTTGAAGGATGGACATCGGGCTGGCAACCTGGCACCATAAAAATCTACTGCCAATCATTAGCAGACTGGAGTTCCACTGTGGTGACCCCTAACCGGGAAAAGCCAAAAAGACAAACAAACTTTAACACTGCAGACAGTCTTGACTGGTTAAGGCTGATTACAGAGTCTTGACTGGTTAAGGCTGATATTAGTCAATCATCCAGATAAGGGAAAATGCATATCTCTTGAAGACTGCAATGAGCTATCAGTGGAGCAAGGAACAAAGTGAAGACTCTGTGCTTGTAGAAAGGCCAAAAGGCAAAGAAGTAAACTGATAAGCCAATCCCAATACACATAACCATAAAAAATAAATAAATAAAAGAAAAAAATAAAAATAAAAAAAGATATCTGCTATTTGTGAATGGGAATGTACAAACAAGCATCCTTTAGGTCTAACGTGACTAAAAAGGCTTGAAGGGAAAAGGAGGAAAAAGAGCTTGAAGTGTCAGCATTTTGAACTTTGAAATTAATGGAAAGGACCTCCAGGTTTCTTCTGGAACCAGGAGAAGTTATGAATAAAAACCTTGTCCCCATTGCTCTAAAAGGACTGGTTCTATGACCCCCAACACAGTAATTCTGTAATGATTTGAGTCATAAGATGAAGCAGATTTAATGAAGACCGAGGAATGCTTGCTGGTATGGAAGGGACTGCCCACTGATGTCTGCATCTATGGTTTATTAAACTTAGCACTCACAAGTCTGTGGTTACTGACTGTGATGCAGGAAGGCACTGAGAAAGATTTCCCTTTAATTTTCAGTCAAAGCCTTGGGTGAGAAAGGGAGGGGTGGAAACAGAGGCAAACCTATTCAGAATTATTCTCTCTGGGAGGTGGGTCCCTAAACATCAGCATGACATTTCTTTTTGAACTGTTTCCCAGATTTCTGCTGACCTGATTTGAAGAGTTTATAAAAATGGGCCTGGACTGGAAGGATAGTTTCTCTTGAATTTGTGAACTGGAAATAAGTATAACGGCTTAACCCCATGTATATATTTATCTCTTTCACTTTCTGTCTTGTAAATTTTTAAGAACTTCAGCAGAAGAATTGCCAAATATGATTTTTTTATACAGAAAGGCAATCAACAATTGACCTTCTTCTATCCTCTGAAAAAGTTTGAAGTCTAAGCCAAGCATGTATTCTCATAAATGTCCCCGCTGGGGCAGCCCTGGAGAGTCATATTTAATTGTGTGCTTATCCATTTGTAATGCAGAGTAAAGCATGCCCATAATGTTAGATTTTAAATCTGAATTTAATAGATGGGCTAATAGCCCCGTATTAGCCAACATAGATAAAATAAACTTGAATTTATGAGTCTGGCAGTTAATATTTCTAAAGGCTAGGGTGGACAAAGTATATATCTTGTCCCATACCAATCAAGTGCTCTACTGTCTTTATCTTTAAGAACTGGACTAGTAGATGAAAATGTTCTAGCATCTTTATCTGCAGCAAAAGAAATAATAGCAAAGGTATCTGTGTAAATCTGGCACCTTATAAAACCTGTCCAGCTTTTTAGATGATGGAACCTGAGAATCTGGGGACACAGAGGCAACCATCAAGGCATCCTCCAAAGCTCCCAAGACTAGAGGTATAGAAACAGGCTTAAACATGTCCATCCGTAGTAACTTTCTGGAAGTCAGAATTTTTTTTACCCTCTCATTTGAACAATCTTTCATTTTTGCTAGTGTGTTACCAAAGGAAATTTCCTCATTACAGAAGTAAGGGATAAAATATCATCTGATTCAGATTCACATCCACTTGGGGAGGAATTTGGCTTGCATAATGAAGTCATTCATTCTCTGAGTCAGAAAAATCCTCTTCCTCAGAAGAAAAAAGGAATTCTCTTTCAATTAATAGGAGTAGAAGTGGAAGAAGCAGGCAAACAGGACTGAAAGGACTGAATAGCTTTATGCAGCCCTTGAGCAAAACTATGCAAATCCACCATGTTCCCTTTTTCAGAGGAAGAGGCAGAAAGGGGATAAATGCTTAGTTTTCTTTGTATGCATATTAGAAATATCTAGAAGTATGATCTTTGGTGTCGAAGCCAGAGGCCTGACTTCCATGAGTAAACCTCTAACATCTTCCTTCACAAGAACCTGGTCAATACCTCCCTCACTGTCAGATAAAATAAACCTCAGTTCTCCCTTCCAGATGTGCTAGAGGACCAAGAAGAACCAGAGTGATAGTCTGGGGCCTGCAAATGCACCTTGGCAGAATCATTAGACATCGATCATATAACAGAGGGGGACATGTAGTTTTAGTCACTTACCTTTGTTGTCAATTTTTCTTTACCTATAGTGGAAGGTCTGTTATAGGGGAAGATGACAATATGGTCACTCATACTAAGTCCTGAAGACTTCTGCTCTTAAGGAAGATATGAGGGGAGGTTAGTGTACTCGTAATGATGTTTAGGGTAAATGACAGACAAACTGAATATCACCTAATATCATGTTCAGCACTCAAACAAAGCACACAGCTAGAGGGGGAGTCTTTATATGGACTTTGGAACCCAGAGCTTCACTTTCCTATCCTGACAGACATAAGAAAAATTATGAGAAAATCTCATAAAAAGAAAGGGTCCCCAACAGGGCACTTATCTGCCTGTAGAAAAGGTAGTAAAACCAACTTCAAGGTTATGCCAGACATGAAGCAGACAGGAGTCTGTATACGTGAACTAATGACAAGAAAGGTCTACGTTTTGGCACACTTTTACAGCCCCCATTTGCTAGCACATCTTCTCATGCTGACAGTGGATGTACAATGCAAGAGGAAGGAGCCTGGAGCTTTGTTGACTGCCCAGACATACTATATCCTTGGTACAATATGCCCCATATGTAATGGGTAATGCAACAGTGATCTAATGAAGACTATTCACCTTGAGTGGTACATTTCTTGGAATCCATTTGAAAACATATTAACAAAATTAAATTATACTTGGAGTATTAGCCATAATTCTTTCTAAAGCAATATGAGTTTTAGCTTGCCCATTGTATTATCAATTAAAAAACTGTAAGAGCATGAAGTGTCTGACAGCTTCATAAGCTGCAACACCTGTTGCCACATAAGCAGTGATCAAAAGAAAACTGTACCCCTTAACAACTATAGAAGCTTTAAAAGCTGTTAAGACACTTTGCTCTGTCAGTTTTTGTTTTGCTGCTGTTCTTGTGGCAGTGCAAGCTTTCAAAACTATTAACAGGTATACAATGCAGTTTTGTAGTGGTTGCTGTCTGTGTAGCAGCACAAAGCTCATTAATAACAATGAGGTTTATAGGTAGGAACTTTGCGGTAAGTTTGCTACAGCTAAGAACTTACACATACATGCACCTCATTACAACAAGCTAATTTTTTGTTGATTTTGAACCACGGTGTGCTTCTTATACTGCATATCTATTATTTTCTGTGTAATAAAGGAAATGTTTTGAACTTCTCAAAAGCTGAACTTTAAAATATCCTAGTTATGTAGCTTCTACTACTCATGAAAGAATCATATTATCCTAAAAATCATGGTAACTAAACCTAAATATTGAAAGGTAAATATACTAATAATAGCAGTACTGAAACAGAAAAGTCTGAATTAACAATGCATGCTGAATATGTGATCATATATTGCCTTATAAAACCTAAAACAAAAATTAGATGCTGAAATACAGTATAGTTCTAGTCAAATCAAAGTTACAGTGAGGAAAAAAAACAGATATCAATTACAGCAGACTGCTTAAGTGAAGTGAAAGAAAAATTCATATAGAGACTTAAGTACAATTCAGAAGCTTTTAACGTGCAGCAGAGCTCTTATGTTGCATTTATCAGTTTACAAAATTTTATAAGTTAAAAAGTTCTGCTTTCATAAATGCATGCATGACAAACTGCACACCTGAACTTTCTACAAGGCTAAATTAAAGGACAGAATCGATAGACAGCATGCATACTACACAAAGCCATGCCAGTGATTTTGTGTAGCATGCAAAGGGATTCCTATTTACAAAAGCCTTGCTGCTCAGTGGTGTAGCAAGGCTTTTGGGAGATGTATACAAAAGTGGTAGTTTGTGGGTGTCATCTGTGGGAATTAGGTGTTCTGCATCCTTGTGCACTGCTTCCCAAGGATTCTTTGATTCACAGACATCCATGCTACACAAGATCCTTGCAAAGCGTCACAGAAAAAAATTAAGTGTACACGTTTATTAACTGTGTTGCATCTATGCCTTCTAATGGGAGAATCTATGCAGGCCAAGGCATAAACGAAAGTTATGTATATACCATAATGATAGGTCTGTGTTGTCTGCCGCCATCCTTCCTCAATGGATGGGTCTTTAGATCCAATCTCAGATCTGGCTTCAGCCACTCAAGACTTTGGATCCGAAGTTCATGCTCCTCCCCTTACCCACAACCTCCTGCAAAGAGCAACATTACCTCAGATCGAGTTTGCCGGAGGAAAAAAAATAGCATCTTATAATAAACAGGAATAACAATAATGCTATAACAGATTATCCAATAGACTATGACTGCTCAGAAACCCTGGAAAGTAAATCCAATTTATAATGAGAAATGATGGTATGAATGTTAGACCACGTGGCTGCAGCATATATGTCATCAAAAGATCCCCTGAAAAACAAGGCTGTATAGGTTGCCATGGACCAAGATTAGTGAGCTTTAAAAGGTTTTTATTAAAGGGATAGCTCTTCTTTGTATACATAAGTTATGCAAGCACACTACCCCCTGGATAATATGACTTTGTAAACTCCTTGACCCAATTTATTTGCTAAAAAGGACACAAAGAGTTGATCAGTCTTCCTAAACGATTTTGTATGGTGAATATAATATCAGAACTGTCAATGAGAATCTAATAAATGTAGCATGTATTCTCCTTTATTAGAAAATTTCAGGAAGAAAATAGACAGATTAATCTTTTGTTTTAAGCTTTTTCTGTAGTTACCTTTGGTAAAGAGGGGACTGGTTCGAACAGAAACTCTTTCCTTAAGAAAATAATGTATGGAGGTTTACACGAATGAGCCCTGGATTTCTGATACCCTCTTTGTAGAAATAACTGCTAACAAAAACAATGTATTCCCTGTAAGGAATAGAAATTCCACCTTGGCTGCAGGTTCAAATGGTAATTGAGTCAGTGCTTGTAGTAAAATACTAATGTCCCAAGGAGAAGCATAGCCTCAAGCGGAGGCCTGAGAAGGAATGCACCCTTTAGAAAGGCCTTAGATAATTTGAGAGAAACAATGGGGAAACTGATTTTCTCCAATGTAGGAATTGGAAATAGCTGATAACTCGACTTTGATAGTGGAATAGCTGACACTATTCTGAAAAAGACAGGTTAGAAATTCTAAATCTGCTGGAAATAGTGTTAAAAAGGGTATACATTTCTTTCCATAGCTCAGAATGTTTTCTGTTTGCTTTTGTAAATCTACCTAGTAGATGGTCTCTGGGAGGAAGTAAGAATATGGATAACTTGGGAAGAAAGCCTGGACTGATAAGCCATCATTGGAAGTGAAAAAAACAGGTGGTTAACTCGAGGGATTGAATGTCTAGGAGAGCTAGGCCGGATGAGTGAAAAATGAGATGCAGACTGAGATAAAGCACCCTTGGTGGGAGTTTCAGATGAGCCATAGGTAGGGGAGCCAAATTTTGGAAGCCCAAAGGGGCAATAAGGATTACAATGATCCTCCTCTCCCATGCTTTCTGAAGAGATTCTGGGATGAGAAGTGTCAGAGGAAAGGCATAAAGAAGATGGCGGCCAATTGCAGATCAGAGCATCCATGGGTGACACTCTCTCTGGGAAAATTTTTTGGGGAGAAGCAAACACATTACAGCATGGTTGGCTGCAGTGGCAAAAAATCTGCTCTGCCACCCTCTGTTGAAAGGATCACTTACTAGGCAAGAGAATGGATCTAATCAAGCTGTCCATTAAAACAATGAACTTCCCTGGAATGTGCATTACTAGGATAAAGTGATTGGAAGATATTGCCCATTGCCAAACCCTCATGTCTTCTCAACATAATGAATAAGACAGGTTTCTCTTGTGCTTGCTGATATACCAGACTACTAACATATTGTCTGTTTAGATGAATACCAGTACTTGAGGAAGGAAGTCCTGAAAGGCCTGCAGTGCTAAGAGGACTGCCCTTATCTCTAGAGTCTAGATATGAGATTGGCCTCAGAAAGGGATCACGTGTTTTGGACTTTCTTCCCCTGTAGTGCTTCCCCCACCCCAATACTGAAACATCCTTGGTCACAGTGGCTTTGGGCTGGGGAAAGACAAATGGCTGACCTTGTAATACCATATGGGATTCAAGCCACCAGCAGAGTTTTGTAAATATTCATAAGACATACTGGGAAAGACATTGGTTACTGCCGGATAGAAAATTGCACTGTTAGGATCCAGTGCAATGCTCTCATGTAATATCTGGCTAGAGGGAATGAGGTGATGGAGGCCAGCATCAAAACCAGTAAGTGAAGGACCATTCTTGATGTTGGTTGTTAGGATGAAAGGACAATTTCAGCTTGATTGTGTACTGTTGATAACCTTCTCAATGGACGTTTTGTTTTCAGGAGGATTGTGTCTGAGTGTGCCCCAATGAACTCTACTACATGTACAGGGCAAAATTTTGACTTGTCCAGATTGACTGTGATTCCCAACATTGAACAAATTTGGACAAAGGAGTCTCTTGCTTGGATAAGCAGATTTTTTTGTAGTGGTAGAAATGAGCTGGTCTTCCAGATACTGGAACACTTAGAACCCTTGCATTCTCAGATACTCTGTTACTATTGCCATGCATTTAGTGAACACCTGGGGGGGGGGGGGTTATGGTGAGGCCAAAGGGAGAATTGGAAGTGATGGGCTCCCATCCAGAAGTGGAGATACCTTCTGTATCGCCTTTCCCTCTCGATATGGTAGTATGCATCCTGAAAGTCTATGGAACACATCCAATTGTTCACTCTCAGAAGCAGGAGAATGGACTGAACCATGACCATCTGGAAGTTTGATTGCCTGGCTAGGGTCCTAGATTGGCTTGAGGTTCCAGGTCTTTTTTGGCACTAAGAATATTGTGTAAGTTTTGGATTCTAGTTGGGCTGGTGGGACCTCCTGGATAACTTGCTTGTTTAGCAGTTTTTGTGCTTTTGAGAGGATGGAACGTTTAGTAAAGTTTTTGAGTTTGAAGGAAAGAACAGAAAGGGAAAATAATAGCTTCTGGTTATTATCCTATGCAATTCTCAAAATGCCAAACAGTTACAGAACAAAGCTTAGTTCGTAAAACCAAGACTGGATGAAGTATGAAACAAACCAAGCAACGCTGATACTGAACAAGTGTTTAATAAAACAAAGCTTTCAGGTCAAACAAACCCTTCATCAGTGTATCAAAAATCACACAGCCAGTAATTATTCAATTAAACAATCAATCCTAGTTAAAACCAATAGTTGCAGAAGCACACAACTCTATTTCAAACACATTTGTTTATAATTTAGTACAGGTTTTAAAGAAACAGTCTGATTTAAACCTGGTAATACATCAGCACAAAAGTGTATTATTCATTGGTATTCCTTCATCTGAAGTTTATTGTTAACATATCCCCCTCATATATCCTTACATACTCTATCACCCTAAAAGAGAATTTATGTGCATTTCCATATGTACTGATATGCTTAGCCACGGAATTAGTGTCAATATTTCTTCTTATTTCTGAATGATGCTCAGTTATTCTTTCCTTCAGTTTTCTGGTAAATTTCCCAACATAAAATGCCTGACATCTATTACAGGTAGCCAGGTATATTATATTCATTGCAACACATGTTGCTAAGCCAGAAAATATATAATTATTGCTAGTTATTGGGTACTGAAAAGTATTATTTTTGTTAAAGACTTCACAACAGCTACAATTGTAGCAAGGAAGGTACCTCATTTAACTGTTGTTACCCCCCCCCCGCATTCTTGACACACATGTCTTTGTAACGTAACTTCTGCTTTAAACTCTGACAGTTTCTGTATGAGAAACTGGGTTTCATGCCAACTATGGGGCATAATTCAGGTAACGATGTTAATATACACCAGTTATTATTAATAACTCTTCTTACCTCAGAAGTAGCTCTGTTGAAAGCTGTAACAAAATGTAGCTTACCTACATCTAAGTTGGTCTCTTTAGTTCTAAAGGGTATTTCCATTGTATTCGTAGAGAAATAAGGTTTAGTACTATCATCCCTACAGTTCAAGACATATTCAATTTCCATATCTCGGGACTCCCTATTATAGCCCCTTTCCATAAATTCATCTTTCAGTTCCTTCATTTGTTTCTTACATTCTTCTATAGAGGTATTGAGTCTACTAATTCTAACAAACTGAGCTTTTGTGACACTTTTAAACACATGTGGTGCATGCGTACTATTTCGATGGAGAAATTTATTCCTATGTGTAGGTTTTTTATAAACAGTAGTTTGAATTTCAATACCATCAAACAAAATTCTCACGTCCAAAAAGGTAATGCTAGTATCTGAACATGTCATAGAAAAATGTAAAAATTCAGTGCTGTTGTTTAAATAGTTTAAAACACATCTAGTTCATCCCTACTACCATGCCAAACAAAAAACAAATCATCCACATATCTTTCAAAGCAACTAATATTCTGAGAATATTGCTGTGGGCCATGATATATAACTCCAGTCTTCCATTTATCCAGTACTAGGTTGGCATATGTGTTAGCAATGGGAGTACGCATTGCTATGCCAGATATTTGATGGTAAATTCTTTCATTGAAAACAAAATAATTATTATCTAGTACTGACAGGAGTAGTTCACGTATAGTTTCACTGAATCTACCAGAGTACTGCCAATTTTTGAGCAGCAGCTCCCTTTTGGCATCAATGCCATAACTATTAGGTATGACAGTAAAAAGTGACTGAATGTCAAGAGACACCATTAGAAATGTATTTGTAGTACCAAGAGATTTATATGTGTTAAACCAATAAGAGAAAGTTCTCAAAAAATCAGCAGTATCCTGTATATAGCTTTTTACATATGAAAGTTGCTTAGACAATACATTCTGTAAATAAATTGAAATGGGCTGATGAATGACATTAGCATAAAGCTTTATCAATATTTTACTGTAGCACAACACAAACTACCTATTTTATATGGGCTACCGAAGGTCCACAAAAGGGTAGAACCCCCCCCATTAAGACCAACTGTATCTGGGAGGGGTTGGGCCACTGAGCCCATTACAAAGTGAACTGGCACCACACCTGTGTGCCCTGTTCACTCACAGCCTCACCTCAGGCTTTGTCCATACAGAATGGCGCACTGCTACAGTCATCCCTCTCCATAAAGGGGGGGGGGGTGACTACAGACCTTGGGAATTATCGCCCCATTAGCCTGACGAATCGGATATGTAAGGCTATGGAGCGGATCATCATGGACTTAATTAACAAGGATATAGGGAATCTTCAAACTCTGGATCCCACGCAATTTGATTTTGTGAAGGGTAGATCATGCCTGCTCAACCTGGGTGACTTCTTTGAGTGAGTCACCAGAGCTGTGGATGAGGACAAGTCAGTTCATACTGCCTACCTCGATCTGGCCACGGCCTTTGAACCATTCCCCACTCAGGAATTATTAATAGACTCACCAAACTAGGCATCAACCCTTATATCACTAGGTGGGTTGCAAATTGGCTCACAGATAGAACTCACAGTGTGAAAGTAGCAGACTCCAAGTCAGACTGCCGACCAGTCACAAGTGGAGTCCCACAGGGATCGGTCCTGGGTCCTCTCCTGTTTGGCATCTACTTCTCAGAAGTCCAGGCAAACACAGAGAGACTCTGTCTGACCATGTTCACCAAAGATTGCAAGCTGCGAGCTATTATTAACTCCCCAAGTGATGTAGACATCCTATAGAAAGGCCGCACTGAGACCAACAACTAGTGCTGAAACCATGGCCTTAAGCTTAATGCTACAAAATGTGGTGTTATTCCCTTTGGGAAAAAACTCAGTTCCCACTAATTACCCCATTGATGGTAGCCCACTGAACACTGAAGGTGTTATAAGAGATCTGGGGACACAGGTTGACAGCAATCTCTCCTTCGACCACCACCATTGCCACTGTGGTCACAAAGTCCTTCTATGTGGCACATCTCATTACCAAGGGTTTTACATCCAGGAAGAAAGAGGTCATCATCTCTCTCTACTCTTCCCTCATTAGACCAATCATCGAGTATAATGCCCCATTTGGCATGCACCTCACTAAGCACCTGCAACAGCTGGAAAGGCCACAGAAGTACCTTTCGAAGAGGATCGTAGGCCTTAAACACATGCCTTACATGGACAGACTCAAAAAACTCCAGCTTTTTTCTGTCTCATATTGTCTATTAAGAGGCGATCTCTGCTTGACTTACTAAGCCATGTCTGACCCAGCCCTGTTAGAAACATTACACCTAAAGAAATCCCAATCTCTCCGCACCACACTCTCCAGACACCTCAACCTCATTACCACAATCAACAGAACATGCTGGAGGGACACGTTCATAACCAAGAGACTGCCCATGCTCTGGAATAGACTTCCCATACATGTCAAGCAGAGCACCTCACTGGCCCTTTTCAAGAGAAATGTTGATAAGTGGATGGGAAATAGAAAGTTCACCTCGGGGATCACTCCAGTGGGTCTACTTGATAGAGGCACTGGGAACTAATGGCAGCATGATGCCAGGGCACTCCTATGGGCTAGGCTTGTAAAGGCTCCAGGGCTGTTGGCCTAGTACATACCTATGAACCTATGAAAGCTACAAAAGGGGTGGTAGGGTAAAAAATGTAAGATACTAGGGAAAAATGATACTGAATGAAAATATTCTTATAAAACTTCACCTGCAACTGAGCAAGGATATCCACATTTGTCTCGAATGAGTAGCAAATAAGATCTGAAGTAATGTTGGGCTTTGTTCTTATCCACTAAATGTAATATGCAAATGCAAACTTTTCCCAGAATAAGTTAACTCAGCCAGGCAAGCTAACTTATGGAGTATAATGTCTTACTGCTGACATGTCTGAGGGAGAACACGTGGCTAATTAGCAAAGGTCACTCCCCCAGAAAGAATCATTAGCAACAGGCTTGGTCAGGGAGACAGCCCACTGCAGTGAGAATACAGACAGTATAGAATGACTGTGAAGGGCCTGTCTCTGAAGTGGAATGGGCTACTACCAGCAGGAAAATAAACGAGTTAGGGATTACTGCTGGCAGTAACCCTTTCTGAATCGCAGCATATCTTTCCTGCAATTCAGAAAGGGTTACTGCCAGCAGTAATCCCTAACTCGTAATTTTCATCTGTCCTTTGTGAACAGTACGCATCCATTTGCTTTCATATAGTAGCAATATTTAAACAACGCCTTTGTAAGTATTCCAAATGGACTGGCTAAATCTATCAAAACAGAGGGCTGATAATATTGTATTACCCTGGTTAAAAACAAGAAAGAAGAAAAAAGAAAGAAAAAGGAAAAATCACAAATGAATTACCTGAAAAAATGAAGAATGTGCAGTTTTTACATTGCTGTCCACTGCCACTTTAAAATTCACTGAATATGAGCAGGAATGCTTAACACTCTGCTGCTGAACTCTATCTTACCCAACCTGATTTTCACAGCCAAATGCAGTTATCATATTAAAAGCTGCTATTTTTTTTAATTAAAAACATAAACATCAGCATATTGCACTTCCAATCTGCTGTCTATTCTGACTTTCATTCAAAATAATTTTCAGTTACAGTCTGACTCCCATGATTCCCGCAGTGTTCCTTGGAGATTACTAGTGTTGCTGCATTCGTCTCACATAGAGTATTGCCAATCTCAACCTGCAAAAACTTTTAGTTATGTACTTACCATAACTTTAGATGTATGGGATCCATCTCGCCTACATTCTCTACAGATAGGTTTGGAGCCGATCCTCGGCTCCAACTCGGCGCTATACAATAGAACGCAGTCTCTTATTGGCTGAGTCACCTCATATCCCAGGATGCACCACCACTACCTCCCCAGATCTCGTTTGTTCGCACTCATGTTCACAGAGACATACTATTGTCATAACATACTCAGGTCTTTCAAGAGAGGAAGAGGATCAATTTCGGATCGTCCGGTCTCTCCTGGTCTACAAGGCAGGGGGATGGAGGGTGGGTTATTAGGAATGTAGGCGAGATGGATCCCATACATCTAAAGTTATGGTAAGTACATAACTAAAAGATGTAATGTGATCCTATCTCGCCTACATTCTCTACAGATGGGACAGCGTCCCTAGCACCTAATTCCCAGGTGGCTCACTGGAAAACACTCCTGAGAACTGTGGAACCGAAGGAAGCTCGACCCCTGGATGCCACATCTAATTTGTAGTGAGAAACAAAGGTGTGTGAAGATGTCCACGTGGCAGCCGCACAAATGTCGCCAATAGAGAGCTTGGAATGAAAAGCTGCCGAAGTGGCCATAGCTCTAGTAGAATGAGCTTTAATGGGAGCTATGAGCTCCTTGTTTGAGATGAGATACACGTGAGTGATGCAGTCCCTGATCCACTTGGCAATAGTGGCTTTAGTGATGGCTTTGCCTAATCTATTATCCGAAAAGGACACAAACAGTTGATCTGATTTCCGTGCTTTGTGTGTCCTATCCAAATAGAAGCGTAATTGCCTGTGCACATCTAAGCAGTGAAAAGTATATTCAGCTCTATTGGAATATTTGGGAAAGAAGACCGGTAGCTCCATTGACTGTTGTAGACAGAAATTAGAACAAACCTTTGGTATAAAAGATGGGTTTGTCCTAAGAGATACTCTATCCTTGTGGAATACCAAGTAAGGTGGTTTAACACATAGAGCCTGAAGCTCTGAAACCCGTCTGGCTGAAGTAATAGCAATTAGAAGGGCAGTTTTCCAAGAAAGGAATTTCAGATCACAGGTTGCTGCCGGCTCAAAGGGTGGTGAGGTTAAGGCACCTAATACCACGTTCATATCCCACGTAGGTGCAGGTTGCGAAATGGGGGGTCGTAGAAGCCAAGCTCCTTTAATAAAGGCTTTACAGAGCTTGTTGCTCATTAAGGGAGGTTGCACACTTTCATGAAAATTGGAAATAGCCGCCAATTATACTTTGATGGTAGATACTGAGCAACCTTGCTGGAACAGGGAGGCTAAAAACTTCAGTACTTCAGATACTGAGGCTGTCATTGGGTCTAATCCTCGGAGTTGGGCCCAAATAGCAAACCTCTTCCATTTACTGCTATATATCTTCTTTGTAGAAGTCTTGTGGGCCGAAGACAAGATGTGTATGACTTCAGGAGCCAAAGAGTGGCTCCTAATTATGGTTGGAAGAGGAGTAGCCAGGCTGTCAACTTCAACGAATGGAGGGACTGATGGAGTTGTCCTGACTGATGAGTCAAAAGGTCCGGAACTTGGTCCAGGAACCAAGGACCCTCCAATGCATACCTGTGAAGAAAGGGGAACCAGATTTGCCGAGGCCAGTATGGGGCGATTAATATCATTCTGCTTCTCAAGCGAATCGCCTTCTGAATCACCTTGGGGAGAAGGGGAACCGGTGGAAAGGCATATAGCAGTCCGGAGGGCCAAGCGTGGACTAGAGCGTCCTTGGGAGTCTCCCCCGAAACTGGGGTCAGAGTGAAGAAGTGGTGACACTTCGCATTGAAGGGGCTTGCGAAGAGATCGCAACAGGGGACTCCCCATCTTGTGAAAATCTGTGTTATCACTCTGTTGTTCAAGGACCACTCGTGAGGGGAGAGAATAGTTCTGCTCAGTCTGTCGGCTATCACGTTGGATTTCCCCGGAATGTGCGTTGCAATTAGAAAACGCTTGGTAGCAATCGCCCAATCCCATACTCTCATGGCCTCTCTGCAAAGGGGATAGGACCTGGTTCCTCCTTGCTTGTTTAGGTACCAGACTACCGACATGCTGTCGGATTGAATGGCAATTGTACCCTGGGGGAGGTGATCGTGCAGTGCTTGCAACGCTAAAAGCACCGCCCTCATCTCCAGGATATTGATATGAAGAAGACTCTCGGGGTGCCACGTGCCTTGGACCGACCTGTCCAGATAATGACCCCCCCACCCTGTCTGGGAGGCGTCCGTAGTCAGCGTGGCAGAGGGGAGTGGTGGAACGAAGGGTCGCCCTTGATTCAGATTGGGGGATAGAAGCCACCAACGAAGATCCTGTTTGCACGTGTCCGTGATCAGAATGTGGTGACTGAGGGGACGGTCCTGATAAGACCACTGGACTGAGAGGAGCCACTGAAGTATCCTCATGTGCAACCTTGCCAAGGGGACCAGAAGAATGGTGGCTGCCATGCAGCCCAACAGTTGTAGGACCATTCTTGCTGGAGCACGACGTCTGAGGATTAGGGCCCGGACCTGAGACTGAAGCGTCGCGATCCTTTCTGCAGGGAGATAGACTCGCATCTGCCTTGAATCTATTTCTGCACCGATAAACAGAATACGCTGAGATGGTTGCAATACAGATTTTGACCAATTGAAGGTGATTCCTAAGGATTTGCCCAGTGCTATAGTGGCTGCTAAATTTTTCAAGAGTAGATGCCTGGAGGCGGCAGTTAGGAGCCACTCGTCTAGGTATGGAAACACCTGGAATCCTAGACTTCTCAAGTGAGCAGTTGCGACTGCCAAACATTTGGTAAACACCCTGGGGGCTGTGGTGAGACCAAAGGGCAGTGCTCGGAACTGAAAATAACTGTCTCCTAGGCTGAAGCGTAAGTGTCTCCTCGACGCCTGATCCATCAGAATGTGATAGTAGGCGTCTTTGAGGTCTATGGAGCACATCCAAACTCCTTTCTCCAAAAGCGGGAGAATGGATTGTAAAGTGACCATCCGGAATTTGGACTTTTTTACAAATCGGTTTAGTTTGCTGAGATCCAAAATGGGTCTCAAGTCCCCGGTCTTTTTTGGCACCAGAAAGAATCTTGAGTAAGTCCCTAATCCGGCCTGGTCTGCGGGGACAGGTTGGATGACTCCTTTTTGAAGCAGCTTTGATACTTCGTTGGCTGCATGATCCCGTTGACTGGGTGGTGGGTCTGGGAATCTTTGGACTGGTGGGGGTGGTTGAACAAAGGGGATGGAGTAACCTCCGGCAATGATTCGAAGCACCCATTGGTCCTGAGTAATATCTTCCCAGGCCTTTAGGTGCTTCGAGAAACGACCCCCGACTGGCTCCGGAGTTGCACAGCCGGGTACTCCTTCAGGGATGCTGGAAGGAGGAGGAGCCACGAAAGGACTCGCGGTCTCCAGTGTTGCAGGGGCCTCCGCCGCCTCTGGGACGGCGTCTCCCTGAAAAATTTCCCCCTCCTCTGCCTCTAGAAGGGGGGTCGCTCTGCTGCGACGAGTAAGGCTTCTGAGACTTACGGAACCACATTTTCCCTCCCCTTCGGGCCTTGGGATAAGGCCTGAGGGGAGTGGAAAAGCGGGCTCCTACGGCAGCCAAGGTCTTACCCTCCTGTTCGCAGCGAGAGTTAGATAATGAGGATAGGGTAGCCAACTGAGAGTTAACCGTCTGAGTTAACTGTTCAGGTAAGTTACCCGAGAGGGCATCCGACAGCTCCTTGATCAGATCCCTCTGTAGTCTGGTGAAGTGTGCCAGATAATTCAGAGACCTTAACGTAAAGGTCGCTGAAGAAAGGGTACGCTTGCCGTACCGATCCATGCTCCTAGACTCTTTATTAGGGGGATGGATGGACGTCGAAGCCTCTGCCACATCTTGTTGGCTGGCAGATGCCACCACCATAGCATCTACAGCCACACCTTTAGATAAAAAATCCTTGTCCGGGGTGCCGAGAGAAACTTATTGGGACGAGCTGGCACCAGTTCCACAGAATCCGGGTGTTCCCACGCCCTTCGAGAGATCAAATCCAGAAGCTCATCGAAGGGCGGAGACACCCAGGAGGCGGAGGGCTGAGCCACGAAGGCCTTGAGGAACACCGACTCCTCAACGGAAGGGGGTTTGGACTGCCAGTCGCCTCGGTGTTTAAGGATTTCCAGAATGTCTGCAAAGGAGACATCTTCCGAAGACGACTTTGGGGACCCCTCCGCATCATCGAGGTCGGTATCCGATGTGAGGGACTCGTCAGGGGAGTCGACGTGTTTCCTCTTACACTGTCTCTTCCTGGGCGGTTCCTCCGAAAGGGTGTCGGAGGAACCTCCAGGAAGAAGGGAACCACCAATGGGGGTAACCTCAGGCCCAGGGGCTCCGCTGTCACGAGACAGGGGGATTCCAGAAGTGCCAGTCTCCATGCCCAAGGAAGGTGGTGGTGGTGGAAAGGTCGAAGTGGCCACAGAGGATTTGGCTAAAGCACTTCTCATGGCATCGAAGGCCGGACCCCAGAATCCTGGGAAGGTCCCGTCCCGAGGCCACAACAGTAACCGGAGCCCCGCAGCGGCGCACCTAGAGGGAGGCTCGGAACCGAAAGGATCGGATCCGAAGCATCCCCGGGGCCGACTGAGGAGGTCCAGCATCAACCCCGACCCGAGGGACGGGGTTGAAGTTAGAGTCGGAGCCGACTCGATAACTTCGACCGGATCCACCAACACCGACTCCAACGGTGCCAAGGCTGTCGGAGGAGGAATGGAAGTAGAAGGATGGGGGATCGGCTCCAGAGCCAACTGGGCAGGAGTCGAGATCAATTTAGCGAAGACCGGTGACTGGAAAAGCTTCTGAAGCACCCTGTCTATGTCCGAATCGGACATCCTCGAAGAACGAGAAGAGACCGACCGGGTCCGAGTCGACTTCTCCGCCGGCTCCGAAAGACTGGGGGACCGGCTCCGTAAAGGCTCGAGGCGTATCGGCGCCGAGGGAGATTCCACTACTACTGCAATCTCCCTTGGAGCCGATGTGGACTTCGGCTCCGAAGTGGAAGTGTCTGAGCGGGCAACCCCCATCGGCTCCGAAGGCAGTGGAGCCGATGAAGGTGACACGCCTCTCGATGCCCGAGCTCTCGACTCCAAAGCCAGAGGAGTCGAGGCTGGAGACATCGAGGCAGACCATTCCGCCCTTGGCTCCGAAGTCCGTGGAGCCGACGGAGAAGCCTGCCTAGGCTTTTTAGCTATCGGATCCGACGGACTGGTCGGAGCCGAAGATTTTTTTCTTCTTGCCAGTAGGAGAAGAAGAAGAGGATAAGGCTTCCTCAAAAGAAAGGGCAATGAGCCCTTTTAAAATCAATTTGTTTTTCCTCTCTTGGAGGACTCAAGAGGAAAAAGCGTGGCAAACGCTACAGGACTCCTGGAGATGTTTGGGACCTAAACAATATACACACAAGGAATGATCATCCGTTATGGACATTTTGTAACCACACTTAACACATTTTTTAAAACCGGAAGGTCTATGTTCTTTAGACATGGTATTAAAGAAAAACTTAACAACAATTACAGACAAAACAGTTAACACCGACAACTAGGCTCTAATTTAAACGCCTAAAACTTAACAACAATTACAGACAAAACAGTTAACACCGACAACTAGGCTCTAATTTAAACGCCTAAGGCAGGGCTAGGCCCCTCTAACTTAAACGGAACCTTTTTACCAACAAAAATACACAATCTTCCACAAAAGTACCAAAAAAAACAATCACACAACAACACTAGCCGTTAAAACAGCTTTTGGGTGAGTTTTAGAGAGAAATTTGACAGAAAAGTTTCTGACTAGAGGTACTTAGCTCAGCCAAGTCCGAGACCACGTCTATGCTGGAAAGCGGCAAACGAGATCTGGGGAGGTAGTGGTGGTGCATCCTGGGATATGAGGTGACTCAGCCAATAAGAGACTGCGTTCTATTGTATAGCGCCGAGTCGGAGCCGAGGATCGGCTCCGAACCCATCTGTAGAGAATGTAGGCGAGATAGGATCACATTACATCCTTAGATGTCAAGTCACAGATATTGTGCTACTCAAGACAAATCCCCAATTGTAGCAAATGTAAGGAACCATTCCTCAACAGAAATTATGTCCAAACATTTTGGCAAAACTGATCATAATCCCTTCTGTTTAATGTAGCAGTGAGCAACACCTTCTAATAAATATCACCCCTACATTTTCTAAGGCTATTTGCTTCCTGTGTCTAATTCTTTAGTATTGCACCTAGGCATGCACTGGTGATTTAGAAGGATAAAGCACTGATCACAGCCATGGTGAACAAGTTGAACTAGTGGCATGGGTACTTGTTGGCTCCAACAGGAAGTATGGGGGGCAAAGTTGGTGCTTTTCCTGGCTTATGCCACAGCTCTAATGACAGGACCTTGTCTGGAGAGGAGGCGTGTTATGGTGTGGGAAACTGTCGCTGGAAAGATGTTGACATGGTCATCAAAGATGGTGCCAGAAGCCCCTTTTAGTGCATGTGGAGGGAGCATGCAGACATGGGCAGAGGGGCATATGTGAGCTGTATAGTGATAGCAGTATCCATGTCACTATCATGGGCAGCATTAAGTCAAAAAAGAAAGTTTTTCTTGTTGCTGAGATTTCACTGACAGCCCAAAGCACCCTGATAGTTACCTGAAAAATTACCTTTCTTTGACAGTGTAGTGTTTGGTCAAGGGGAAAACTGATGGTTGGGAGGCACTATAGCAAAAATGATTACAAATGCAGAAAAAAAATAAATAAACAAAAGTGATGATGGCACAGTGATGCAGCAGTAAGCATTGCTGTCTCATAGTACTTGGTCTTGAAGTTCAGTTCTCATCTGAGATGCATTCTTTGTGCAGTTTGCACATCCGCTCTATTTTCTTGTGGATGTTCACTGGGTATTCCAGTTTCTTTCCATATGCCAAAGACATGCCAATACTGAAATGGCAATCCACTAAATTGAAATGGTGATCGATGAGCATGCTGTGCAAGACTGAGTGTGCATGCATTCTGCAATGGGTTGGCAATCCATTCAAGTTGAACTTCTATGTCTTGCAATCACTGAGTACAAGGACAGGCTCAAGCTCCCTGTGAGTCTACATCAAATTAAGCAGTTACCTGGTCAATGAATGAATAAAGGTGAGTGGCTCTGATTCCACACCCAGTGAAATGCAATATAACTCTATTTTGCAAGGTGGTGCTGAAAGTGAAAGGTATTCCTCAGACATATACTGACATGTATGTGTTAATTTCTCATGAATACTATCATAGAAATTTTAACTGTGGTCCTCATGGCAATTTTCATTCTTATGTAGTAAAGCAAACCTGGTATGTCACTTTACTATGATTTTTCCTCATGTCCAGTATCAGGTTTACCACTAATAAATAGTACTTCACTCAGTTAAATAATACTTTTCACCAATAATTTCCATAAGTTTGTTGATAATTCAGCATTAATCCAATATGTGGACAACTCCACATTAATCTGGAATGCAAAATGCACAGACCAACTATATAAGCTAACCCAATAGGCATTTAATGTAATAAATGAATTGATATACAATGATTCTCAATGCCAAGAAGACTAAAATAGTGTGTTTTTCTCACCTACTCTCCCTCACATTAGCAACTCACCATACCCATAACCTCAAAAAATAACACCATCCTACATGTCTCCCAGGCTAAACTACTAAGAGTCAGCATTGATCAAAACTTCTAGTTCAACCAGCACATTAACTGTGTTACAGCCAAAACTATCAAAAAGCTAGATATGATATCTCAAATTAAACTATTCCTCAACCTTCCCAAACAGCTAAAAATGATTGTTGATCATTCTAGTACTAGAAGCAGACTTTATTCAGGCTCTGTTCTACCACTTGTGGAGAGCTAAAAACTGCACACTTACTCTTACAGCCAGAGAAGAGTTAGAATTGCTAAATTTGTTTCTAACGCACCAAAATGGGCACATCAATGTATGGTTCTCCTACATTCTCAAAATCTTGGTCTAAAAAACAACTTGTGCTTCTCCCATCTTAAAAGGGTACATGATATCTTATACTATACCCACAAAAGGCTCAGTTGTACAAATATTATTACTAAATATGCCACTAAGAGAAATCTGATGTCACTGCAGCTGAACCAACTATCACTCAACAAATCACTACATTGTTACACAGACTCTATTTTTCTGTCTATGCAACCAAAATCTGGAATTTCATTCCACCTGTTATTAGAGCTAAGCAACATTTGCTACTTTGAAATAAAACTTAAACACCTAGTAATCCATAATTCTTGTTATTGCATAAAGTGAAATTCTCTAATCTTTCTCCAATAACCAATATATTCTGTTCTTCACGTTATCTTCTGCAACACAAAATAATATAACTCTTCACTTCTTAAAATACTGTCCCTTCTTACAACCTTGTCATTTTACCCTTCTTTTCCGATTCAATCTATACTTCACTATACTTCTTTTTTATAAAAAAACAAAAAACAAAACTATCACCACACTCTGTGAGCAGTCAGGTCCAAGAACAAAGCAGAATCCAATAATAAGATAAAAAACAGAAGGACCCAATGAAGAGGCTGTAGTTTCCAGTTTAAAAACAGTTTTAATCCACAAAAAAGAAGCACAAGCGCTTTCGTAGGTACAAATCCCACTTCTTCAGATGCTAACAACTGTTCAAACAAGAATGGTTTAAATACATATACAGAAACACCTGAAGTAATTAAGTAGTGACATCACCTTAAAGCTGCACTCATGTTAAAATGTTCAAGACAAGGATATTATACATCTACCTGCCTATATTTGACTAAACATTTAAATACAGTACTTAAGTTTTAAAAAATATGTAAAAAGATATAAAACATTACAATACATACTCTACAAAATATGGAAAATTATTTACTATATATACCTATTGCACATATTTTCACCTAGTGAAAGGTCTTTTCTTTAATAAAGGCTTGAGGGGAACGGAGAGTACCTTTGGAATATTCCACAGATGTAGGCAATTATATGGATATTGTAAGGAAATAGAGGGGAATTTTAACCAGTGATAAACAGGTTAAGGAGATTACAGATGTGGAACCAAAATTTTTATTTAAGAATAATTTGTCCCTGAAAAGGAGACTATGTTATTGTAAACACAGTGAGGGAACCCCAATAAGAGTTGGTACTAGACTGTGTTGACATTGTTCATTCTGCAAATTTATAGATACGTGTGCACAGTTTACACACCCTTACTATCACAGAATATATAATTTTCGTCTCTATGCTACCTGTGAAACTAAACATGTGGTTTATCTAGCACATTGTTTAAAATCTAAAAAATGTTATGTGGGGAAAACTGATAGGTGCTTAAACGATAGAATCAGGGAGCATCTTTACCACATTAATAAGAAGGACAATTTAAGTGCTTTAGCTACACATAAACTCCATCAACTATAACCGTAACAACAATAATCTATCATCTTCAGTCTTCATTGACTTATCTAAAGCTTTCGACATGGTTAACCACAAACGTCTTCTGCACATACTAAAATCTCTCTCACTTGATCCTCCTTCCTTAACTTGATTTACATCTTACCTTGAAAACCGTCAGCAGGCAGTACTCTGGAAAAACTCACTATCTAATCTCCTTCCTATCTCTCTAGGTATACCTCAAGGCTCTATCCTAGGCCCCCTTCTATTTTCTATCTTTATTAACAACCTCCAATCAGCTATCCCAAACACTACCTGCATACAATATGCAGATGATTCGACTATAATCTGTGCTGCTACCTCTAAAACTGAACTCCAAACTCTTGCCCAAAAAGCTTTTACCTCTGTTGAACAATGGTTCTTAGACCGTTGCCTACTCCTCAACCCTAAGAAAACCAAACTGTTATTGTTCTCACCTACTCGTAAATCTACCCCACTAAACTTCACTCTCACTTCCACTGATAGTATTGTTATTTTTCCAGATTCAACTACAAAATTTTTAGGGGTAACTATTGACAATAATCTCAGCTTTGACGCTCATATCAACAATACATTAAAATTAGTTAATAAAAAAATAGGATCCCTTTACAGAATCAAACCCTTCCTTACACCCATAGCAAGGACCACATTAGCCAGATCTCACCAAATCTCTACTCTTCTATATGCTTCCCCCATTTACACTAATCTCTCCAAAAACAGCCTTAAGAAACTAGCTACATCTTACTATAATATTGCTCGATTTGCTACAGGATCCCAATTTAGAACTCACCACTGCCTGAACCTAAGACAACTAGGTTGGCTTGAACTTCCTAACCAGCTTGTACTTCAGCAGCTCTTAATAGCTCACAAGATTCTATACTACCCAACTAAAATACCAGTACTTTCTAACCTCATTTCACCATACAATAACCTGAAACATCTACGTTCTTCTAACAAACTACTGATTAATATTCCCAAACCCAAAAACTCTGCAGGTGACTCCCTCTTTTCCATCTCTGTTGGAAAAATGTGGAACAAACGCCCCTCTGATATCTCATCTTTATCCTCTCTACCACTTTTTAAAAAGCAACTGAAAATGCATCTTAATAAACACTGGCTTTGTTCCTGCACCAACCCAGATTAACTTTCCTTCTTCCTCTCTCTCCTTTCTTCTTACATGATTCGTTCTTTCTCTTCTCCTTATATCCTGATAGCTCTCCCTCTACATAACATCTATGCAGATATATGCTATCACATATACACTGAATGACTTTTGTAATCCAAAATAACAAAAAAAAAAACAAAAAAAACCCTTTTTTGTATTTTTATTTTTATTTTAAAACATCGTATGATTATACTTTTCATTTTTGCTCCTATCATATTTGTATATTTGTGTATTAACTAGCTCTATTTAGAAATTTTAATCTTGTATTACCTTTTCTCTATTTAAACTTGTAATGACTGTTGGAGCTTATCTCCCCGGGCCTCTACTGAAAATGGACATGTATCCAGCTAGACTAGCCTGGTCAACAAATGTAAAATAAAATAAAAATAAATAAATGTGAATGAAACTGATTCTGGACACACATTTAAGTTTCTAGTTATAAGCAGGGCATCTGAGAATATTAGAGGTGGTGACATATGAAATGTCACAGAAAACTTAGAAGCAGAATGGATAGTAAGGTTGAGAGCCAGTGCTGACTTTGGAATTAATGAATATGTTCCCCTCAAGCCTTTATTAAAGAAAAGACCCTTCACTAGGTGAAAATATGTGCAACAGGTATATACAGTAAATAATTATACATATTTTGTACAGTATGTATTGTAATGTTTTATATCTTTTTACATATTTTTTAAAACTTAAGTACTGTATTTAAATAAAACAAACACTGGAGACGGCAGAACGATATGCTCCCAAAAGACAGGCTAAAGTCACAGTTTGTCTAAATGACTTATACCAGTTCCAAATACAACGAAACTTCAGTCTTCAGATAGTAACCTCCAGGCAACAATTATATAAACAAAATGTTTATTATAAAGGCAAGCGCTTTCACCGTTTAAGGCTTCACCAGGCCTGATGAAGCCTTAAACGGTGAAAGCGCTTGCCTTTATAATAAACATTTTGTTTATATAATTGTTGCCTGAAGGTTACTATCTGAAGACTGAAGTTTCGTTGTATTTGGAACTGGTATAAGTCATTTAGACAAACCGTGACTTTAGCCTGTCTTTTGGGAGCATATCGTTCTGCTGTCTCCAGTGTTTGTTTTATGCTTCTTTCTTTTGGAGATTTTTATAGCAGCTAATTATTTTTGGTTTTACTGTATTTAAATGCTTAGTCAAATATAGGCAGGTAGATGTATAATATCCTTGTCTTGAACATTTTAAAATGAGTGCAGCTTTAAGGTGATGTCACTACTTAATTACTTCAGGTGTTTCTGCATATGTATTTAAACTATTCTTGTCTGAACAGTTGTTAGCATCTGAAGAAGTGGGGTTTGTACCTATGAAAGCGCTTGTGCTTCCTTTTTGTGGATTAAAACTGTGTTTTTAAACTGGAAACTACAGCCTCTTCATTGGGTCCTTTTGTTTTTTATCTTTTTATACTTCTTTTTTATCTTCACTCTTCCATTCCCACCAGCACTCTACACTCATGACTGCCAGGTCAATCAAACTCTCTCCTAGGACTGATATAAGGATCATACACATCTCTCTCAACCCCTTACCGAACCCATGGGTATTATTTAAACTACATATATTTTAAAGCCTGAACGATGGTCCATACTTTAAAAAGTGAATTTTTAATAGCACTTTGTTGTTTAATGTTTTTGACTAGTTGCTATATTAGCTGTTCACATAATAAGTTAAAATAACTATTTTCTATTATTTTCATTGTATTGTTCTTGTATGTTTTTGCCTTTCTCATAGAAACTCTACTGAAAACAGAAATTTTGTTCAATAAGATAATCTCAGTCAACAAACACAGCAAATAAACAAATAAATAAATAAATATACCAGAAATGTGAATGTTTTTGTTGGCTACACAACCAAGAGTTATTTATAAATCTCAGTGCAATATTTATACTGGATGGGACATATTTTCCATTTTACAGTTAACCAGTTCACTACTGGGAGCCACATTTTATTCAAAACTTAAAAAATCTTAATAAAAAATATTTTCAATAATTTCCATTTAACAAATTTTGATCTTGGGCTTTATACAAATTATTTGGCCCATCATCTTCAACTACTACCAATAAAATAACTTTTAAATTAGCACACAGGATGCCAAAAGCAGTTGACTAATTATGCCAACTTAAAATTATAATTAAAGCCAACTTCATGCTATTCAAGTCAGAAGTGACAAACTTCATGACACCCATGCAGACGGGAGCTGAAAGTTCGACTGCTGAATCCTACACTAAGGCACTGTATGAGCACATCCACTCATGCATGAATCGTGCCATCCCAAATAGAACCAAGATGCTCTCCTCCAAAAAAAAAATAGCCAATCTGGTGGTCCCCAGCCATAAACAAACTATACAACAGAAGGAAGAAACTGTTGCAAAAAAGAGGAAAATCCCAGGATGCAAAAACTCCCTTAACAGCCTCAGTAAGAAGCTGAGATCCCTCATAAAATCCTCCAAAGCTAGTTATGAAAATAAAATTGCTAAAGATTCCAAAGACAACCACAAGGCATTCTATAGTTATATCAAGAATCTAAATGGCAATACTCAGATCTGCTCTAAGCTACAACAGAATGGCATTAAATATACTGATCCCCAAGGATATTGCCAATATCCTGGCAGATCGATTTAGGGCCAACTTCACCCCCCTCTCACCCCCTAAAGTGCCCATCTCAATACCAAAAGATTGCCAGATTCCGGTAATCACAGCCACACAGGTACAAACCGCACTCTCCAAAGCTAAGAATACAGCATCCATGGGACCAGATGACATCACGGGCTGTGTACTACATGAACTACAAAATGAAATGGCACCTCACCTAAGTGTCATGTTTAATCATAGACTTACCTTAGGCTTCATGCCCACTGAGTGGCGCACAGCCACAGTTATCCCACTCCACAAGTGAGCATCCACCTTGGATCCCAGGAACTACCGTCCCATCAGTCTGACAAGCCTGATCTGCAAGGGCATGGAATGCATTATCTTGGAACTTATAAACAAAGACATTGGCAACCTTCAAACACTGGACCCCACCCAGTTTGTGTTCGTGAAGGGCCAATCTTGTCTCATGAACCTGAATGGCTACTTCGAATCAGACTCCAAAGCTGTGGACGAGGGTAAGGCGGTCCACACAACCTATCTGGACCTCGCCAAGACCTTCGACACCATCCCCCACTCTGAACCATTGATAAACTTACTAAGCTGGGCATAAATCCCTATGTCACTTGATGGGTTTCCAACTGGCTTACTGACAGAACCCAGACTGTAAAAGTAGCCAACTCCAAATCCAGCTCTAGACAGGTGACAAGTGGAGTATCTCAGGGCTCAGTCCTGGGACCGCTCCTGTTTGGCATCTACTTCTCTGAAGTACAGGCCAGCACTAAGGGACTCTGGCTAACAAAGTTCGCAGATGACTGCAAACTGTGAGCCATTACTGAATCCCCAAATGATGTGGATATTCTACAAAAGATCCTTACAGAAATAGATGCTTGGTGCCAGAGCCATGGGCTCAAGCTTAATGCCAAGAAATGTATAGTTATCTCCTTTGGGAAAAAACATGTACCCATGAATTACAACATAGGTGGCAGTACACTAAACACCGAAAGTGTAATGAGAGACTTAGGGACACAGGTGGACAGTGGTCTCACGTTCGATAACCACATTGCCACAACAGTCAGGAAATCCTTCTATGCGGCACACCTCATCACTAAGGCTTTTCATCCAGAAAAAAGGAGGTCATTGTCCCACTGTACTCATCCCTCATTAGACCCATTATAGAGTACAATGCCCCATTTGGTATGTACCTTACAAGGCATTTGCAACAGCTGGAAATGTCGAAGAAATACCTCACTAAAAAAATCACAGGCCTAAAGCAGATGCCCTATGCTGACCATCTAAAAAAACTCCAGCTATACACTTTGGCATATCGTCTACTCAGAGGTGATCTCTGCTTAACATACAAGGCCATGTCAAACCCTGAGCTGTTGGACATGCTCCACTTAAAGAAATCCCAATCCCTCAGAGCCACACGCTCCAGGGATCTAAACCTTGTCATCACAATGAACAAAACATGCTGGAGGGATAGGTTCCTGACCCAGAGACTCCCCATACTCTGGAATAGACTGCCCATACTTGTCAAGGGTCTATATTAGAAGCACGAAAACCCTAAACTGTGAACGCTCACATTAGCAAAAATGCCAGTAATTGAAGTTGCTACTGTGGGGGGGCTGCACCCCCCACACACCCCACTAACAATATATTCTAACTCCGAGGTCGCTCTACAGTGATGAAAGGCCAAATATCCCACTCCTCACTGTAACACAACCCCACAATCACACTTACGATTCCCGGCATTTTCGCTCATGTGAGCATTCGTGGTTTATGGTTTTCGTGCTTCTAATATAGACCCCATGTCAAGCAAATCACCTCCTTGGCCCTGTTCAAAATGAACCTTGACAATTGGATGGGAGATAGGAAATTCACCCCGGGGATCATGTCAGTCACCCTGCTAGACAGGAGTCCAGGGAAATAAATATTGTGGGAAGAAATATCCAGGGAATTGTTATGGCTAGGCTTGTATAGGCCCTAGGGCCGATAGCCTAGTACCAACCTATGAACCTATGTATAATGCTCAAATTCTGTTTTTTCTGACTGGTTCTTTACATAGTCATACAGTGTAACATTTATTGGCATAATTTTAAAATTTAACTGTACTATCAACTGCTCTGTGAGCTCAGGGTGTGTATAAAAAGGGTGCAGCAAACCAGCTTTCATATCGAGTCATCAAATAGAAATAAATAAATAAATTGTTCAAGCAATAAGTAAAGATCTAAATCCAAATTCAAGGGCATTATCAGGTCTACGTGAATCATTAGTTAGCAGTATATAAGCAAAGGTATGTTAATGCTACTGTAGGAGAGACATCTCATGAGATATTTATTGCCAGTTAACCTGATACCTCATGAGGTATTACCAAGTGTCATATTACCTAAATTTAACAGTAACCTAAGACATGAAAGTTCCTTGTTCATTTGAATTTTTATTATTATTTTAGTTCATTTATGATGTCATTTTTTTGCTTTTTTTCTTTCTACTAGAATGCTACATTAATTTTGTTACTATTGATAACATTTTATGTTTCAATATTTATATAGGCAGTATAAAACAGCAAATAGAGGTAAGGTTAAAAAGACAACTATCGCACCAATAATTAGATTTAAAATACACGTGGTGGTGCTGCAGTAGCGTTGTCGCCTCACAGTAAGACGTTGTCCTGTTCGATTCTCAGCTAGAGCGTCTTCTGTGTGCAGACATGCGTGAATGGGCGTACCTTTGTTGAAGGTTGTGCATCAGGGCCGGCAACTCGGCACATAAAATTCTACTGCCAATCATTAGCGGACCGGAGTTCTGCTGTGGCGACCCCTAACCGGGAAAAGCCGAAAGACACAACAAAAATACTGCAACTTTCAGGGTCATGATCAATATAATTATAAACACTTTCCCATGCTTTAATGACAGATCCATAAAGTCACTCATGGTAAGTAACAGCAAACACAATGACATAATAAAAATGCATGCTTTAATGAAACATCCATAGAATTACTCTTGTCCTACATATAGCAACAATAAAGACATAATAACACTGTTAGGTCTTGAATTTGCCCAAAATCTGATAGAAAACTTTGAATTTTTTACGAGTCTTACAGACACACATATAGAGAGAGAGCATCTTGATTTTTTTTTCTTTCTACTCAGTACTGCTGTGATGAAAGTATATAATTTAATTTCTGTATTTACATTAACATTTTATAATACTGATAAAGACCAGGGCTACAGCATTTTTGAGATACTCATAGTAATTAACTTGTACTACGTCACATAAACTTACCTGCGAGCCTTGCGATAAATTCCTCTGCACTGTTTTCCACTTCCATGTTTAGTAGGGTTATTTGGGCTACGGAAAGACCATTGGACACTCTGAACACCACAAGGCCCTAGACAGTCACCCCAGCTGGACCATGATGACCAGCCACAGTTCACTGAAAGAAAGAAAAAGAGATGCATTCTTCAGTTGCTGATTATCTGACTACTAGGTTAAAATCAAAGGCTCATAAACATAACTTTGATGTACATAGCAAGCAGATATAAATACTTGCTTACATTTGCTAGAATTCATACTGACCTGAGCATTCAGGGTTACTTCGGCACTGATCCAGTTTTCCTTTATGACACCTGCAAATCTGACAGTTAACCTTGGCAAGCTGTCCTGGCCAGTACTTAACCCCCTCAAGTTCACAAGGACACTCTTCCGGGGGCACACATTTATTATCACTGTCCAGCACCAGTCCATTTGGACACCAGCATCCTGGGAGAAAAAAAGTCAAAAACACCATTTGTGAAATCATGTTGCTCCTTGAGCTTGGTTTATAGTATACCAAACAAGGAATGAAATCAACATCTTTATTAAAGATACTCAGATGACTCCACTAATTTAGCAACGTTAAACAGCCTTAGATAAAAAAGACAGGTCATCAAAGATGAAATATGTGAATTGAAACTAGCATAACTGAAAAAGAGAAAGAAAAGTACATACTTCTAAATGCTGAATATAAAATCTTTTTAGAATGTTTTCCCACATTTCACTGAATGAGTCCCTCTTTCAAATGCACTGTCACACTCACTTAAGCCTAGGGCTGCCACATCTTGCAATGCAGAAAACCGGACTGAAGCCAAGCCCCCCGCACTACTTGTAAATCTTCCCAAGCCCAACCAATCCCCAGCCACATCCACACCCATTTTATGACATAAATACGCATGTCATTACAGCAAAATGGCCCTTTTAGTACATTTTTAGACAATCTATGTGCTTTACTCTTTTTTTGTTGCTGTTGTGGAGTATCCCTGAGTCCACCGCATCGATTTAGCGATGCTTTTTGTTAAAAAAAAAAAAAAAAGACAGAGCTTGCTTTTTGACAAACTCCGTCATTCTGTCCGCACTTCTAAACAGAATACCGGAGTTTATATAGTGTTTTCTGGACTACCAGAGAATCATTCTGATTTCCAGATAGTCCAGAGAAATACCGGACAGGTGGCAAGACTACCTGAGCCCTTCAGCTAAAGTGTAATGAATGTTTCAAGGATTAGCCAGGAGGAGTATGCAGAACAGTGTGGCAATGTGCTTTGATCGACGTAAGTGCACTGATGTTAAGAATGTTGACATTTCTGTGGACTGACTATTAGTAGTAGATACACGTGTGTGTGTGTGTGTGTGTGTGTGTGTGTGTGTGTGTGTGTGTGTGTGTGTGTGTGTATATATATATATATATATATATATATATATATATAAACACACACACACACACACACACACACACATACACACACACAGTGGATATAAAAAGTGCACACACCCCTGTTAAAATGACCACAATAAACCATTTCAAAACTTTTCCCATTTTTAATGTGACCTATAACCTGTACAATTCAATTGAAAAGCAAACAACTCTGTTAGGGGAAAAATACAAAAAATATAAAACATACAATAAGCTGGTTGCATAAGTGTGCATACCCTTAAACTAATACTTTGTTCAATCACCTTTGATTTAATTACAGCATTCAGTCTTCTTGGGTAGGAGTCTATCAGCATGACACATCTTGACTTGGCAATATTTACCCACGCTTCCTTGCAAAAGTGCTCCAAATCTGTCAGATTGCAAGGTCATCTCTTGTGCACAGTCCTCTTCAGGTCACCCGACAGATTTTCTATTGGATTTAGGTCTGTGTTCTGGCTGGGCCATTCCAATACTTTAATTTTCTTCTGTTGATTTGGATGTATGCTTGGGGTCATCATTGTGTTGATAGGTGAAATTCCCCTTCATCTTCAGCTTTCTAGCAGATGCCTAAAGGTTTTGAGTCAAAAGTGACTGTTATTTGGAACTGTTCATAATTCCCTCCACCTTGACTAAAGCCCCAGTTCCAACTGAAGAAAAGCAACCCCAAAGTATAATCCGGCCACCACCATGCTTCACCGTGGGGATGGTGTTCTTTTGGTGATGCAAAGTGCTGTTTTTGCACCAAACGTACCTTTGGAATTGTGGCCAAAAAGTTCAACCTTGGTCTCATCAGACCATAACACATTTTCCCACATGCTTTTGGGAATCTTGATGTATTGTTTTGCAAATTTTAGCTGGGCCTGGATGTTTTTCTGTGTAAGAAAAGGCTTCTGTTTTGCAGCCCTACCCCATAGTCCAGACATATGGAGAATACGGGAGATTGTTGTCACATGTAGTACACAACCAGTACTTGCCAGAAATTCCTGCAGCTCCTTCAGTGTTGCTGTAGGTCACTTGGCAGCTTTCCTGGCCAGTTTTCATCTTGTCTTTTCATCAATTTCGGAGGGACGTCCAATTCTTTGCAACGTCACTGCTGGCCCATATTTTCTCCACTTTTTGATGACTGTCTTTCTTCTCTGGTATATCCAGTGCTGTGGAAGTTTTTTTGTACCCTTCTCATGACTGATATCTTTCAACGATGAGATCCCTTTGATGTTTTGTAAGCTCTCTGTGAACCATGGCTTTTGCTGTAGCAGGCAACTGAGTAAATGTCAGGAAAATACTACTAGGACAGCTGAACTTAATTTGGGGTTAATCACAGTCTCTTTTATTGATGGCAAGTGTGCACCCAAGAAGACTGAATGCTGTAATTAAATCAAAAGGTGCTTCAGCAAAGTATTAGTTTAAGGATGTGCACACTTATGCAACCAGCTTATTGTACATTTTTTTTTTATATTTTTTCCATTGACAGATTTGTTTGTTTTTCAATTGAATTGTACAGGCTATAGGTCACAATAAAGGTAGGAAAAGTTTTGAAATGATTAGTTGTGGTCTCATTTTTTTTATATCACAAAAACCTGGCATTTTAACAGAGGTGTATACACTTTTTATATCCACTGGATATGTAATATATATATATATATATATATATATATATATATATATATATATATATATATATATATATATATATATATATATATATATATATATATATATATATATATATATATATATATATATATATATATATATATATATATATATATATAGATATATACAGTCGGCACAGTGGTGCAGCGGTAGCATTGTCACCTCACAGCAAGAGGTTCTCTGGTTTGAGTCTCGGCTGGAGTGATTTCGGTGCATGTCCTCCCTGCGTTCATGTGGGTTTTCTCCTGGTGCTCCGGTTTCTTCCCATGTTTCAAAGATATGTGTCTGGAGCGTTTCTCCCAGGGCCTCCTCTAAAAACTGGCTTCGGTCCAAGTTGGACAAATGTTAAATAAATAAATTAAAAAATATATATATATATACATATATATATAAATATATATATATATATATATATACATACATATATAGATATATATATATATATATATATATTTATATATATATATATATATATATATATATATACATATATATATATATATATATATATATATATATATATATATATATATATATATATATATGGGTCTAGGACACATGCTCGACTAGCATATGTCCTAATCACAAAACATTGAACACACATACTCGAAAGCTTAACATGGAAAAGCGCCTGTATGTGTAGTTCAAAAAAAAATCTACATTTCTGCAAGGGGGCTTCACCCCTGCACCCCCCTACTTTATTATTGTCACTCTGAGATCACACTACAGTGGGGAAAAGGGTATTTCCCCTTACCCGCAATGTAGTCCAATCTATGAAACAGGCACACATACACAGAAGCGCTTGTTGATGTTAAGTGCTTTTGTGTATGTGTGTTCGATGTTTTGTGATTCAGACATATGCTAGTGTCCGGATCCCATACATATATATATATATATATATATATATATATATATATATATATATATATCTACATATGGATTCACTTTACAAGCTCAAGATACTCATCATCATCTGGTTTCGGCTGTTCCCATTAGGAGTCACCATAGCAGATCATCTGTTTCCATTTCTTCCTGTCCTCTGCGTCTTGCTCTGTCACACCATCCACCTGCATGTCCTCTCTCACCACATCTATAAAGCTTATCTTAGGCATTCTTCTTTTCCTGTTACCTGGTAGCTTCATCCTTAGCATCTTTTTCCCAATATACTCTGCATCCTTCCTCAGCACATGTCCAAACCAATGTAATCTTGCCTCTCTGGCTTTTTCTCCAAACCTTCCAACCTGGGCTGACCCTCTGATATACTTATTCCTAATCCTGTCCACCCTCGTCACACCCAGTGCAAATCTTAACATCTTTAACTCTGCCACATCCAGCTCTAACTCCTGCCTTTTTGACAATGCCACTGTCTCCAACCCATATAACATAGCTGGTCTCACTACCCTCTTGTAGACCTTCCCTTTCACGCTTACAGGTACTAGTCTGTCACAAATCACTCCTGACACTCTTTTCCACCCACTCCATCCTACCTGTACTCTCTTCTTCACCTCTCTTCCACACTCACCATTACTCTGAATTATTGATCCCAAGTATTTAAACTCATCCACCTTTGCCACCTCTACTCCTTGCATCCTCACCATTCCTCTATCCTCCCTCTCATTCACACATATATATTCTGTCTTAGTCCTGCTGACCTTCATTCCTCTTCTCTCTAGAGAATATCTCCATCTCTGCAGGGTCTCCTCCACCTGTTCCCTACTCTCACTACAGACCACAATGTCATCTGCAAACATCATAGTCCGTAGGGACTTCTGTCTGATCTCATCTGTCAACCTGTCCATCACCATTGCAAATAAGAAAAGGCTCAGAGCTGATACTTGATGTAATCCTACCTCCACCTTAAACGCATCCATCACTCCCACCGCAGACCTCACCGCTGTCACACTACCCTAGTACATATCCTGTACCACTCTTACATACTTCTCTGACACTCCCGACTTCCTCATACAATACCACAAAGCTCCTCTCTAGGCACCCTGTCATATGCTTTCTCTAAGTCTACAAAAACACAATGCAACTCCTTCTGACCTTCTCTGTACTTCTCCATCAACACTCTCAGAGCAAACATCGCATCTGTAGTGCTCTTTCCCGGCATGAAACCGTACTGCTGATCACTAATCATCACTTCCCTTCTTAACCTGTCTTCCACTACTCTTTCCCATAACTTCATGCTGTGACTGATCAATTTAATCCCACTGTAGTTACCACATCTCTGCACATCACCCTTATTTTTACAAATTGGTACCCAAAACACTTTTTCTCCATTCGAATTTCAGCATCTTGAGAAAGTAAAGTCAAAAACACAGAAAACCGGAAGAACAAAAGCTCGAGACTTGCAACATTGAAGTCCCAAAACATCAAAAACCACAGTTTGCGATCATCTTTATTTAGTATATGTGCTCTAAATAGTCCCCGTCACCTTCCAAACTCCTCCATTGTCACCCACAAAGAAATACTGCTCCATCCTTTATCTGTGACACCTGTCAACCATTTTAAGCATATACAGGCAACACTGTAGTGCACAACAATGTAAATACCACTCACAGAGACATGTAAATACAGCCATAACATTTCCAGAACTTGGGAAATACCTCTCTGGAAACCCACTGTATCAGACTATCCTTTGTTCTATAGAATGTGCTCAAACTGGGTATGTCTGCGCACCACCTGTATTCTTTTAGGTGAAGGCGGGCACCCACC